>NC_090439.1:580848805-581154652 GCF_031143425.1 Pleurodeles waltl | reverse complement strand
AACACATGTTTTTTTTACAAGCCTCCGGGTGGGCCAGGTCCCAGGGGCATTTACATTTGCTATGCAGGGGGGCACCCAGCCCCCCTGCAGCCCTGGGGACCGCCACCTCCTCGGGCAGTAAATAAAATGACATGCTGGGGACCACCCACCCCCTGCAGCCCTGTGGTCCACCACCTATCCGAGGCATTATCAATATTCAATGCAGGGGGGCACGCGACCCCACACACACCCCCAGGGACCACCACCTCCCTGGGGCACAAAATAAAATTACATGCTGGGGAGCCATCTGCGTACCCCTGCAGCCCCAGGGACTGCCATCTCCCTGGGGCATTATCAATATTCAATGTAGGGCGCTGAGTGGCCCCTTGTAGCCCCAGGGACCGTCACCTCCCTAGGGTTTTAATAAAAGAATGAAGGGGGTCTGTTTCAGACTCTGACCCTGGGGATCACAACCCCCGTGGCTATTTGCATGGAGGAGGTCCTTGCGATCCCCCCTCAAGCAGTCACTAATGGCCCTGGGGACCGCCACTACCAAGGGCCAGCTCTTGCTATGTCCCAGAGTGCCCACCTCCGAGACATAGCTGTTTGTTGTGACTTGGTGGGAACTGACAGCTGATATATATATATATATATATATATATATATACCAACACCAGCAATTGCAAAACAGTTGATTCGTATGCACTCCAGGAGAGTTTTATTGCTTCTATTCAAGAAAAGTGTAAGAAGACACTACTAACGAGTTTCAACCTCTCGGTCTTGATCACAGTCAATTTGTTGGTGTTGGAGATTGTGGAGGAATGGTCCTTTCTTCACGTTTGCACCCGTGAAATCTGCGCGCCACAAGGTGGACCTGTGGATGGTGTAATATATATATATATATATATATATATATATATATATATATATATATATATATATATCAAACCAAGGCCCTTTCAGGGTTAGAGTGACGTATAAATTATGCAAAAAACAAAGGAGAACTCTGGGAAGTTCCCAATTTTAGGTGGAGAGCCGCTCTACTAAAGAGCACCCTGCAACACCAGCGACACTCTAGATTTGCTCACCTCAAATGTCTGCTTATCTAGCAAAGTTTTTAAGCATAGGATCAGCACAGTGTTATCCTCGCCGAGCTAGATAGTGACAAAGGTGGTCATTACAACCCTGTCGGACGGTGTTAAAGCGGCGGTAAGACCGCAAACAGGCCGGCGGTAAAATTTTTGGAATTATGACCGTGGCGGAAACCGCCAACAAAGACAGCCACTTTAACACTCCGACCGCCACGGCGGTACAGACAAGCATCGCGACTGTCACCGCCAACAGACAGCGGAAGACAATGTACCGCCCATAGTATCACAACCCGCCAATCCGCCATCTTTTCCGGGGCAAATTCTCTGTGGATAAAAACACGGCGGAAACAGTTTCTGCAATGTGAAAACGCTCACCTGAACACATCCCACGAGGAAGGAGGACTCCATGGAGCCTGAACTCCAAATCCTACCGGCCCTGGTATTCCTACTCATCTACGAAGACCAACGCCAGCGCCAGCGACGACAACGGTGAGTGCTGCACCTATGACATAGGGGAGGGGGGAGGCAAAAGTTATGGGGACACACACGCAACACCCCCACCCCACCCTTGCATATTACAACACACACACCAAAGCATTTACAAAAATAACATCAACAACCCACAACCCCCCCGGAAGAAAGCAAAGACAAAACAAAATCAGTCAAAACCTTGTAATGTATCAATATACATGTCTCAAAAATATACAGATATGTTAGCAAACCACACAAAAGTATATACATTCCGAGCAGTAGTGCAGATATGCACATATAAATGTCCGTGCACCACTAGTCCAAAAATGCATGGGCGAGGCCCACAAAAGATACCTGTCCACACACGGAGAGAACACTGCCGGGGCATCAGATAGAAATACTACAGGCACCTCAGGGGGAAGGGAAGGGGGGGCACCTCAGCCGGAGGAGTGCAAAGCCAGATCCACGACGGGGCTCCATGCCCACTGTTCCATCCTGGGGAGTGCAAAGCCACAGTCTCTCAAGTCTCTACAGTGGGTGGCTTGACCACTGTTCCATCCTGGGGAGTGCAAAGCCACAGTCTCTCAAGTCTCTACAGTGGGTGGCTTGCCCACTGTACCATCCTGGGGAGTGCAAAGCCACAGTCTCTCAAGTCTCTACAGTGGGTGGCTTGCCCACTGTACCATCCTGGGGAGTGCAAAGCCACAGTCTCTCAAGTCTCTACAGTGGGTGGCTTGCCCACTGTTCCATCCTGGGGAGTGCAAAGCCACAGTCTCTCAAGTCTCTACAGTGGGTGGCTTGCCCACTGTTCCACCCTGGGGAGTGCAAAGCCACAGTCTATCAAGTCTCTACAGTGGGTGGCTTGCCCACTGTACCACCCTGGGGAGTGCAAAGCCACAGTCTCTCAAGTCTCTACAGTCGGTGGCTTGCCCACTGTACCATCCTGGGGAGTGCAAAGCCACAGTCTCTCAAGTCTCTACAGTGGGTGGCTTGCCCACTGTTCCATCCTGGGGAGTGCAAAGCCACAGTCTCTCAGTCTCTACAGTGGGTGGCTTGCCCACTGTTCCATCCTGGGGAGTGCAAAGCCACAGTTTCCAAAGTAGATAACAGCCTCCACTTGTTCAGGAGGGGGACTGGTGCCCAGACTGGATTAGTCTCCCCGTGGAAGTTCCTGTACCGTCCCTGTCCCACCCGCACATGGGATAACGATGCTTGATGTGGCGGTGTCTGGACTGTTCAGCGGTGCTTTGCCATGGCGGTCTCTGGACTCTTCAGCGGTGCTCTGCCATGGCGGTCTCTGGACTCTTCAGCGGTGCTTTGCCATGGCGGTGTCTGGACTGTTCAGCGGTGCTTTGCCATGGCGGTGTCTGGACTGTTCAGCTGTGCTTTGCCATGGCGGTGTCTGGACTGTTCAGTGGTGCTTTGCCATGGCGGTGTCTGGACTGTTCAGCGGTGCTTTGCCATGCCGGTTCTTGGCTGGGCATTGGTGTGTGGCATGACGTTCTCTGGACTGGGCATTGGTGTGTAGCATGACGTTCCCTCATTGCCCAGCGGGGCCCCTCCTGGGCACTGACTTTGGTGGTGGTCTCCTGACCACTGACGATACTTGGGCCCTCCTGGGCACTGACTCTGGCGGTGGTCTCCTGACCAGTGACGATACCTGGGCCCTCCTGGGCACTGACTCTGGAGGTGGTCTCCTGACCAGTGACGATACTTGGGCCCTCCTGGGCACTGACTCTGGCGGTGGCGGTGGTCTCCTGACCAGTGACGATACTTGGGCCCTCCTGGGCACTGACTCTGGCGGTGGTCTCCTGACCAGTGACGATACTTGGGCCCTCCTGGGCACTGACTCTGGCGGTGGTCTCCTGACCAGTGACGATACCTGGGCCCTCCTGGGCACTGACTCTGGCGGTGGTCTCCTGACCAGTGACGATACTTGGGCCCTCCTGGGCACTGACTCTGGCGGTGGTCTCCTGACCAGTGACGATACTTGGGCCCTCCTGGGCACTGACTCTGGCGGTGGCAGTGGTCTCCTGACCAGTGACGATGCTTGGGCCCTCCTGGGCAATGACTCTGGCGGTGGTCTCCTGACCAGTGACGATACCTGGGCCCTCCTGGGCACTGACTCTGGCGGTGGTCTCCTGACCAGTGACGATACCTGGGCCCTCCTGGGCACTGACTCTGGCGGTGGTCTCCTGACCAGTGATGATACTTGGGCTCACCTGGGCACTGACTCTGGTGGTGGCGGTGGTCTCCTGACCAGTGACGATACTTTGGTGCTCCTGGGCACTGACTCTGGCGGTGGCGGTGGTCTCCTGACCAGTGACGATACTTGGGCCCTCCTGGGCACTGACTCTGGCGGTGGTCTCCTGACCAGTGACGATACTTGGGCCCTCCTGGGCAATGACTTGGCGGTGGTCTCCTGACCAGTGACGATACCTGGGCCCTCCTGGCACTGACTCTGGCGGTGGTCTCCTGACCAGTGATGATACTTGGGCCCTCCTGGGCACTGACTCTGGCGGTGGTCTCCTGACCAGTGACGACGGTGCTGGAGGTGGCGTCCCGACCGCCGAGAAGGATGCCGCCCTTCTCCGCTGTGCTGCTCACACTAGGCTGTGCAGACTTCCTCTGGCCCTTCCCCACCTTTGGAGGAGTCACAGCTGACTCTGCCATCCACCTGGAGCCCCTGTGAGTTGTTTTGCCACCAGGAGTCTTCACAGGGTCCCGTCGGCCACTTTCCAATTTCAGAGCCTTTACAGGGGGTGGGCTGCCAGTGCCTTGGCTCCGGGTCACACTGCCAGTCCTGGTGGCCGGTGCACTCCACACACCTTGAACAGGCACCACTGGTATTGGAGGCTTTTTGGCTGAAGCGCTACGATGGGACTGATGAATTGGAGGGGTGGGAGCAAAAAGGTCAACTTTACACAGGGACAGTTTCTGACGAACACTGGGATGGGTAGTTGGAGGGGGTCTGGGAGTGGAGGAAGAGGAGGTGGTTGTAGGAGGTGTCACTTTAGGTGTTTTGGGTGCAGGTACTGGAGGCTGTCGTGAGGTGGATGTATGTTGGGTGTGTGGGTGCCCGCGTTTGTGTACTTTGGGGGGGGGCGTCACAGACACATCGGGAGAGGACACAGGGGACGTGTAAATGGTAGTGGAGGTGGTGACTGCAGGTGAGCGGGGTGTGGTGCTGGGTGTTCTGGTGCGAGTCCTGGTGCCTGTAGATGTTGTGCATGCAGGTGTGAGTGTAGACGAGACTGGGAGGGGGAAGGGAGACGACGAGGAGGGGGACACAGTGGAGGCAGTGGATGTTGCTGTGTCTGCACGTGGGTGATGCTTGCATGTGTGACTGTGGGTTGTGTGGTGCCTATGTTTGCCTGAGTTACTTATGGGTGTAGAGGTGTGTGCATGCTGGTCTGATGGTGTGCTTGGGATAGGCTGGGGTACAGGGGATTGAGTCTGGGTGGAGGAGGTTGGAGGGGGCAGGCTAGACACAGGGACAATGGCTGCCATCAGTGCTGAGGCCAGAGATTGCAGGGTTCGCTGAAGGGCAGCCTGACCAGAATGAATGCCCTCCAGGAATGCATTACCGTGTTGCAACTCCCTTTCTACACCCTGGATGGCATTCACAATGGTAGACTGCCCAACAGTGAGGGACCTGAGGAGGTCAATGGCCTCCTCACTGAGGGCAGCAGGGGTGACTGGGGCAGGGCCTGAGGTGCCTGGGGCGAAGGTGATGCCCACCCTCCTGGGTGAGCGGGCACGGGACGAACGCTGAGGGGCTGCTGGGAGAGCGGTGCTGGTAGGGGAGGTGGCGGCTGTACCTGTAGAAGTGGGGCGCACAGATGGTGCCACCACCACAAGGGAGCTCCCATCGTCGGACGAGTCCGTGTCGCTGGTTGGTGTTCCGGTGGCCGACGTGAAGCTCCCCTCGCCCTCCGTCCCACTGGTGCATTCAGTGTCCGTGGTATGGCCCGCCAAGGCCATGTGGGATGCAGCTCCCTCGTGCTCCGGTGCCACTGTACCTCCACCTGATGATGCTGATGCACATAAGAACATGGAGAGCACAAAAAGGGGGGGGGGAGACAGAAGAAAGACAGGTTGAGTGCATGACATACAGTGACCGTTGGCGGACACTACAGACACAGCAGCTCCCTGAACTACGCCGTGCTCCTGGCCTCTAAAGATGCTATTCCTGGGATCTGGCCTACATGGCTATGGTGGACCTCTGCACACATGGATGCCACAGGGGCATCTATACCTGTACTTGGCACTCTACTGCAGCGGGGTAGGGAGCCACATGGCCTGCATTACGGAGGGGCCTAGTCTACCTATGTCTGCCTGGCCTAGGTACACCCACAGGACTCCTCCCCCACCCAGACCCCTCCACTGCGCGCAAAGTCCGCAGAATTATGTTGTACTCACCCCCTTGTGTCTGCTGTGATGCCCTCAAGCGCCCATCCAACTCAGGATAGGCCACTGCCAGGATCCAGAACATCAGGGGGGTCGTGGGGCGACGGGCACCCCTCCCACGTTGGGAGGCCATCCCCAGCTGAGCCTCCGCCGTCTTCTTGCTCCTGCGGCGAATGTCCTCCCATCGTTTACGGCAGTGGGTGCCCCGTCTCTGGTGGACCCCCAGGGTCCGGACGTCCTTGGCGATGGCACGCCAGATGTCCTTCTTCTGGTGGCCGCTGACCTACATGATATGCACAAGGGAAGAAGAGAAGTCATTAACAACCGCACCGTCAATGTGTGTGGCCCCCCTCCCTACCCTAGCCATGTGGCACATTCATTCACATGCATTAATGTTCCCTGAACTCTGCCCCTTCCCTCTTCCAACCAGCCCTCTCCACCCAGGCCTAGCCCATACAACGTGCTCCCAGTGTACTTACCTGTTGGTCTGGAGGACCGTAGAGTAGCGTGTACTGGGGGAGGACCCCGTCTACCAGTTTCTCCAACTCCTGAGCAGTGAAGGCAGGGGCCCTTTCCCCAGACACAGCAGCCATCGTCGCTTCCAGACCGAGGTCACAGCAGTACTTGCAGTGTAGGTCGAAGATCAGGTATCTAGTGATTGAACAGATAGAAAATGGCGGTGACGTCCGCGGCGGTGCGTATCATCACCGCCGGCGCACTTCCTCATTGGCTCCTGGGACCCATAGGGTCCAATGTAAACCAATGCAGCATTGCGCTGCGGTCTACCACCGCCTACCGCAATGGTGTGCAACGCCAACGCAGTTACCCCACAATCCCATTGTCCCAGTTTATAGGTCAGGCAGCCGCCATTTCAGGAGCCCACATGCCTCCATTTACTTCTGCGTCACACATAGCTAGGCCTACACTCAACACACATACAGGAAGGGTTTTGTGTTTGCTGTCGTGTTCTGTGTAACTGTGGGTACATACCTGGAAAAAAGTTGACTCGAGCCTCTCTGTTGTCCTTCCTAGGCGCCGTCAGCTGGGACAATTGAGAAGATGGTGGAATCCTCCGGTGTACCGACCGCTGGTGGACCTGTTGACAATGGAGGAGCGACATTTAATCGTGACCTACAGGTTTGACCGTGCCACTATCCAGGAACTATGTACCCAGTTGGAGCCAGACCTGATGTCACCAATCCGGCATCCCATTGGAATCCCCCCTGACGTGCAGGTGCTGTCAGTGCTCCATTTCCTTGCAAGTGGGTCTTTTCAGACAACTTTGGCCATGGCATCAGGGATGTCCCAGCCTATGTTTTCCAACGTGCTGTCCAGAGTGTTGTCTGCCCTGCTGAAACACGTAAAGAGATACATCATATTCCCTGAGGTGGAAGATTTGGCTACAGTGAAAGGTGACTTCTATGCCCTTGGACATATCCCCAACATCATTGGTGCTATTGATGGGACCCATGTGGCTTTGGTCCCCCCCCCCACAGGAGTGAACAGGTGTACAGGAACCGGAAGAGTTATCATTCCATGAATGTACAGATGGTCTGTTTGGCAGACTAGTATATGTCTCGCAGGTAAATGCAATGTTTCCTGGCTCAGTGCATGACGCATACATCCTGCGGAATAGCAGCATCCCTGATGTGATGGGTCGACTCCAGAGGCACCGTGTGTGGCTATTAGGGGACTCTGGTTACCCCAACCTTTCCTGGCTATTGACCCTAGTGAGGAATCCCAGGACCAGGGCAGAGGAACGCTACAATGAGGCCCATGGGCGGGCTAGGAGGGTGATCGAACGCACCTTCGGCCTCCTGAAGGCCAGCTTCAGGTGCCTCCATATGACAGGTGGTTCCCTATTCTACTCACCGAAGAAGGTGTGCCAGATCATCATCGCCTGCTCGATGCTTCACAATCTTGCTTTGCGACGCCAGGTGCCTTTTTCTGCAGGAGGATGGTCCAGATGACGGTGTTGTGCCAGCTGTGGAGCCTGTGGACAGTGATGAGGAGGTAGCTGAGGAAGAAGACAACGACAACAGGGAGTCAGTCATACAGCAATATTTCCAGTGACACACAGGTGAGAACATTTCCTTTTTTAACATTACATTCACTGTCACACGTCTTACTCTATCCAGTGTGTAATTGAATGGGATTATTTGGTAACTGAGTTGTTCCTTTCCATTACTGTTTCACAGGTGTGGTTACCAACGTGTGCCATCTGCATGCATCCTTCAAGGACTTGTGATGTGTGACATTGGTATGTTGCCTTAACAATTGAAAAAGCATTTTGACACTGTCATTGATCATACATTTTACTAAATCATAGACTGACTCCAGAATGTTTTGTGGTTCAAGGGTGTTTATTTAAGTGCTAAAAAATGGAGGGGGGTTGTAAAATGGTGATGGGTGATGGTGGAGGAATGTCCATGGCAGAGTCCAGTCTATTAGTCTCACAGGTGCACTGCCCATCTGGGCATAGGAAGTGGAGCTGGGGCAGTTAAAGTATGGACAGGGTAACAAAGTGGGATGGTGGGGGGACAATCAGGGTGGTCTCATTTCCTGGCGGGGGTCTTGCCATCTTGCTCTGTCCTGTTCCTGGATCTCAGGGACCGCTTGCGTGGTGGTTGTCCGTCTGCAGGGGGTGGGGTGCTGGTGTGGTGGTCCTGTGGCGGGGCGTCCTGTCCACTAGCGCCGGCGGAGGTGGTGGGCAGTTCATCGTCCATGCTAGTGTCAGGGGCCCCTTGGAGTGCCACGGTGTCCCTCAAGGTCTGCTGTATGCCCTTCAGCACCCCTACGATGGTGCCCAAGGCGGAGCTGATGGTCCTGAGCTCCTCCCTGAATCCCAAATACTGTTCCTCCTGCAGGCGCTGGGTCTCCTGAAACTTGACCAGGACCGTCGCCATCGTCTCCTGGGAGTGGTGGTATGCTCCCATGATGGAGGATAGGGCCTCGTGGAGAGTGGGTTCCCTTGGCCTGTCCGCCCCTTGTCACACAGTAGCCCTCCCAGTTCCCCTGTGTTCCTGTGCCTCCGTCCCATGGACCGTTTGCCCACTTCCACTGCCCCCAGGTCCCTGTTGTTGTTGGGGTGGTGGGTTGTCCTGGGTTCCCTGTAGTGGTGGACACACAGCTGATTGACCTCTCCTGGGTACGGAGGTTTGGGCCCGCTGGGTGGGTGCTGGGCTGGTGTTACCAGAGGGTGGAAGGTCAGTGTTGGGCTGTGCCTGTGCAAGGGGAACCGACTGTCCCGAGGCCCACGATGGTCCGGGCTGGTCATCAGGCTCCAGTAGGGCAGAGCTGCTATCGTCACTGTGTGCCTCTTCTGTGGGTGGAGTGGAGATGTCTGGACCCTCCGGTGTGGTGACTGTCCTTCGTGATCCTGCAGGGGCATAAGAGCATGATTATTGCATGTGTGTGTGTCATGGTGTGCAATGGGTGGGTGAGCGTGTACCCCAGTGCTAGCATTCCTGTGTGGGGGCTTGTGTGATGATGGTTAGGGGGTTGTTCTGGGTATGTGCAGTGAGCATGCTTTGGTGAGGGGTGACCATGCTTAGTTGTGTCATGCAGGGCTTGTTGTTGGGATGTGTGGTTTGTGTTCTTAGTACATTAGTGTGGAGTTGGAGTGACAGGGGAGGGTGTGAGGGTGGGGGTGTGTGATAGCATGCAGGTAGGGTGGGGAATCTGATAGTTACGATTTGACTTACCAGTGTCCATTCCTCCACCGACTCCTCCGAGGCCCTCTGGATGCATGATGGTCAAGACTTGCTCCTCCCATGTTGTTAGTTGTGGGGGAGGAGGTGGGGGTCCGCCGCCAGTCCGCTGTACCGCGATGTTGTGCCTGGAGACCGCTGAACGCACCTTCCCCCATAGGTCGCTCTACCTCTTCCTGATGTCCTCCCGATTTCTTGGGTGTTGTCCCACTGCATCGACCCTGTCGACTATTCTGCGCCATAGCTCCATCTTCCTGGCTATGGAGGTGTGCTGCACCTGTGAGCTAAATAGCTGTGGCTCTACCCGTAGGATTTCCTCCACCATGACCCTGAGCTCCTCCTCAGAAAAGCGGCGGTGTCTTTGGCGTGCCATGGGGTGGTGTGTGTGATGTGTGAGGTGGTGTATGTGGTGATGTGTTTTGCGATGTGTAGTGGTGTGTGGTGTTTTGTGCGTGGATGTTGTGTGGGTGATGGTGTTGTGTGCCTCTGTGTGGTGGTATTGTCTATTCTGTGCTCTCTCTCTGGCCTTCTTCCCGTATTTTTGGTCGTAGGGGTTTGTGGATGATGTGGGTGTGTGTTTTATATTGTGTTGGGTTTGTGGGAGTGGTGTGTGTATGTGTATCAGGTGTGTGTATTTCGAAATGTCCAATGTGGCGGTGTTTTGGAGATGTGTGTGTATTTTGAGCGCGACGGTGTGTACCGCCAATGGAATACCGCAGTTGAAAGACCGCTGCGTGGATTCATGTGTCGTAATAGCATGGGCGTGTTTCTGTTGGCGTGGAGGTTTTGTTTTTGCCAGTTTAACACTGATCTTTGGTGTGGCGGACTTGTGTGGGTGTCTGAGTTTCGGCGGATTCCGAGATGTGGGTCATAATAGCTGTGGCGGAATTCCGCGGCCGCGGCGGTGTATTGGCGGTCTTCTGCACGGTGGTAAGCGGCTTTTACCGCCAATGTTGTAATGACCCCCAAAGTCTTTTGCCATTTGTACAGCAAAATCTTTAAGCATAGGATTGACACAGTGTCATCCTCGCCAAGCTGTAAAATGACAAAAGCCATTTACCACTCCAGGCACAGTATTACAGCTTTGGACTGGTCAAATACCGTCCAAGCCAACCTGGAATGAATAAAGCAACCCCTGACACGTGTTTCGCTCTCATTAGAGCTCTTCAGAGGGGTATTTGAGGTGAGCAAATCTAGAATGTCGCTGGTGTTGCAGGGTGCTCTTTACTAGAGCGGCTCTCCACCTAAAATTGGGAACTTCCCAGAGTTCTCCTTTGTTTTTTGCATATATATATATATATATATATATTATATATATATATCAGGTCACCAGTAGGTATAGTTAGTACTATGTTTCCATTGACAAAGCATTTTTGGCTTGCCTATAACTTTATTGCCTTTTGACGAGCCTTCATGAAATTGTTCAAGAAAAGTGTCCCCCAAAAATATTGCTGTAGATGGAATGTTTCAGGGTGATCCCTCAAGCGGAGGCCGAGAAAAAGTGGGGGTCAAAAAAAGGTGGTTTACCATTATAATTGCCTTAGAGATTTTGAACACAACTACAGCCCGAACTGCTGGATGGAATTACACCAAATTTGGAAGAAAGGTAGCTTTTGATCAAGAAAGAAGCCTTTTTGTTGTATGGTGTAAATATGTTGGGTAGTTTTTGAGATGATAAAAAAAAGTATGGATATCTAGAGGCGTGAAGGCTTCGTGAATACTCCTGATCTCGTACTGAGATATGATCGGCTGTTAACATTTCAACCAGGAATTCGGCTTCAGCTGAGTCCCAGAATAGAGGTAAAAAGAAAAGAAAAGGGGCAAGGTAGGGACACCCTGACATCTTAGCTCTGGAGGTGGGTTCCTAGAATGACGACGTCGTGAATTCACGGCAAAAAAAAGAAAACAAGCACAGTTTCCCCCGCTTCTTTTAGTAAGGCCCCAAGGAGGGCCAGGTACCGGGAGCATATAAGAAATAAAGGATGAGGGTGAACGCCCCCCCCCGGGCTTATTTATGCCTCAGGGATTGCTTGCGACCTCCCCAGGCCTTAAATTCAATAGTATGCAGGGGGACCACACCGCTACTTGTGCCCCCGCTATGCACTGCTTCTGACCTCACATATTACATTACTCATGACATGGTCAGTGACATCACTGATGACACCTCTGATGACATAAAGTGTTTCATAAACATTTTTGAGACTTAATATATATACTGAGCTACTGCATGTTACATTACTATTATTTCTGTACTACCAATTAGTGATACTATTTATAACATGTCACCTGATCCTTTAATGCTGTTTTTAAAGCGGGTGTACTATTTATCAGTAAACTAGCCTCTACACTGACACATGTTTCTGCTGATATATGAGCATGGTAGTGTTTAGCAACAGTCTAAGCTGTTCATTGAGACTTCACTCCACAATGATGGCTGAGTATATTCTGTTTCATGACATACTGACCAGTTTCCTTAGACCTCTATCCTTTGTGATGAATGACTGTAGAAGCTGATTCCAATAAATTAATCTGTTTTCTAACTAAGGAGTTTCTCTAGAGTAATGGCCCAGTGTAGTAGACATTTACAACAGACTGGCCTCTCTCCTCACACCTTTCTCCAGGAAGAAGAAGAATTTTAATAGTGGTTTGTGACACAGTGGCCTCTCTGCTAAGACCTCTCTACTGGTTGTATATTGTAGTGGTTTGTGTAAATGTGGCATTTGAACTAGCATCTCTTTCCACGTTCATGAATGGTGTTGTTGATGTTTGTAACAGATTAGCCTATTCAGGTACACATTTTACTCTGGTCATCATTGTTTACAGTAGTGGTATAGAAAACACAGGACTATCTACTCAGCACTGCCTCTTACGTGACAAGTGAATGTAGTAGTTGATAAAGTTACTGTGAACTCTGTGCTGTGCGTCCGTAACCTGTGTCTTCTTCCTACTTTAAAAAAATTTAAACAGCTTTGTATTAAGTATAGTGAAGTTTACTTTGCTGGATGATGTCATCAGCAATGTCACCAGTGATGTCATTTGAGATGTCATCAATGATGTAATCAGTGATGTTAATGACCATGTCATGAGTGATGTAATATGTGAGGTCATAAGAAGTGCATTGTGGGGCTTAAGTTATAGTTAACTCAGCTGACTATAACAGCTAAATCTATATGGTTTTGTGTGTGTAAAATCTGAACCTACCCATAATGTCCCTGGAACCTTAGTTTTTTCAGTGAATTTCTAAGGTTTTTTAATGCTATTCCTTAGCATTTATATCCACGTGACTTTTTTTTCTTCACATTGAATTTCTAAGTTTTTTTCATTTCATTTTCTAACTATAACATCCCTTTAAGCTTGTTTTTTTTCAGTGAACTTCTATGTTTTTTTAATGGTATTTCTTGACTATAATGTCCATATAACCTTTGTTTTTTTTACTGAATTTGTATGTCTTTTAATCATATTTCCTAACTCTATTATATGCCTGTAACCTTTGTTTTTTTGACTGAATTTCTATGTTTTGTTTAAAAAAAATATGTATTAATAAAACATACCTAACTATGTCATTACTGTAACCTTAAATTTTTTAAGTGAGTTTAATTCAGAAATATTTTTGGTTAAAACTGTATAAAAATATTAATTGACATAAGTTAAATTATTTTAAATACACATTGTAACAGATATTTGGGATTAGTAGATCCATCACAAACCTTCCTGATGCATACTTCCTTCTCTGGGCTCTACAGATCTGGCATGATTTTAAGGAACACATAGAAACATAAATGGAAACTATAAAATTGATGTTTGAGGTAAGTGCTTTAGTACAATTACATAGAAACATATATTCCAGTAAGTAATTCTAGTTTACAAAGTTGTTTTAAAACATATTTCCAGATAAGCTGTGACATCACAGTGCCTGACATCACCACAGCAGATCCACAAATCACATCTAACAGAGCAACAAACGGATTCCATTGTTTAAATCATCTACCAACCTTTTCTGAAGGAAGATCCTTCCCATTTTTTTCTTCTTTAGGTGTGTCTCTTCAGAAATCACACCATCCCAACAGAGTTGGAGCGTCTTGTTTTTTCTTTGATGTTTTTTGGCTTTTTGCAAAAATGGCATCTGGACAGGAAAGGGAGCAGGACGGGGAGGACAGACAACCATCAGAAGAAGAAGAGGAATTCCCCAAGAAAAAATTATCAATTGCACGGAGATTCATCTCCATTCGTTCTGGGTAAATGAAGGTCATGGCGAAGGTTGTCAAATGCAACTTTTGTAGCAGGAGGGACAAGTATTTGCAAGGGAGCAGCAGCATGCTCATGCAGCTGTGTACAATCCATCCTCGCCATCTTGCAAGGGCTGAGATTGAAAAAGATTCACTGCTTGCCTCCACATCTGCTGCAGTACATGTCGCTCCTGGGAACCCAGTGCCAGCTGCTATTCAAGCTAATCTCCCTACTGGGATTCTTGAATTTCTCAAGTTTAGCTCATTTTGCACCGTATGCAACATAATCATCACTTTTGGTGAACAATCTTTACCTGTTTATATACAGTCTGTGAAAGCCCCAGATGTTAATTTTTATTTTTTTTAATTACTGCACAAATTCTGTGCATTTATGGACTTTAGATTTTTATAGCTACAGTTGAAGAAAAAACTGAAAAAAAACAACAAAAAACAAAATGTCAAAAAAATTAAGAAAGTTCCCAAAAGAAAAAAAAACTGTTCTTGTTATAACTGCCTCTTCTATGTCAGTTGACTGGGAATGTGTTAGCATTTGTATGGATATGAGAGTCATTGTCTGAGTAACTGTTTGGGTCTAATAATGGGTAAGTATGTTTGTAAATAGGTATATGACTGGGTGTGTGAGTGAATGTGTGACAGTATCAGAAGGTGCGATAGTGGTTTTGTATTTGGATAATTGTACATGGGAGTGTGTGAATAAGAGTGTGACTCAGTGTGTCTCTGTATTAATGGGAGTGTGAGTAGGTGTTTCAGTGTGTTAATGGGTGTGAGTGGCTGTATCAGTGTGTGAGTGGGTGTGTCATCTGTATCAGTGTTTCAGTGGGAGTGGCTGTATCAATGTATGAGTGGGTTTATGATTGTCTGTGTGGTTGAGTGAGTGAGTTTGTGAGTGTTTATGTGGGTTTGCGTGTGAGTGACTCTGTGCGTGTGAGTGGCTCTATCAGTGTGTGAGTGGGTGTGGGAGTGGCTGTATCAGTGTTGTTGAAGGTTTATGAGTGGTAGTGTGGGGGAGTGAGTGTCTTTGTTGGTGTGTCCGTGGCTGTGTGTGTAGGTGTGAGATTGGCCGTATCATTGTATGAGCGGGTGTGTGAGTTGCTGTATCAGTGTGTGTCTGTGCGGGTATGTGAGTGGGTATGTGAGTGTCAATGTGGGTGTGTGAGTGTGTGGGGGTGTGAGTCGGTACATCAATTTGTGAGTGGGTGTATGACTAGCTGTATCGGTGTGTCAGTGGTTGTGTAAATGGCTGAATCGATGTCTGAGTGGGGCTGTGAGTATCTGTATTGGTGTGTGAGTGGGTCTGTAAGTGTCTGTGTGATGTGTGAGTCGCTGTGTGAGTCGCTGTATGGGTGTGTGAGTGGGTTTGTTAGTGTCTGTGGGGGTGATGGGATGTGTGCGAGTGTATGTGTGTGACTAGATGTGAGAGCGTCTGTATGGGTGTATGCGTGGGTGTGTGAGTGCCTGTGTGAGCTCATGTGTAAGTATCTATATGGGTGTATGAGTCTATGTGAAAGACTCCATCTGTAAATACCTGTGTGACTGACTATAGGGGCATGTGAGTGGGTGTTTGAGTGGCTGTGTGGGTGTGTCATTACTTGTGTCAGTAATTTGTGGGTGTGTTACAGTGACTGTAAATATCTCTGTGGGTGTGTAATTTGGTGCATAACTGTTTGACTAGGTGTGTGAGTGTCTCTATAAGTGTATGAGTGAGAGTATGAGTGGTTGTATGGGAGTGTAAGTGCCTGTCTGACTGTGTAAGTGGGTGTATGTGTTTTTTTACTTGTACTCTGGAGCACCCTTCCAATATAAAGCAATGCAACAGTACTGGAAGAAATAATCTGTAAACCACATAACTCCAATAGATGGTGCCTTTCATTAAAACAAATATAAATTGGTGTTAGAATTTATAAAATTATAAAATAAACTTACAATTTTTAACAATGTCTAACTTCATATTAGCCGCAACTCACTACACATTTCCCATGCTGTAATGCTATCTTGCATTAAGAATACGCATTTCATTTCCCCTTTTTTACTGTTCTCAGCTTTTATACCTGTACAGCATAAATGATGTACTGTATAAATGATCATCCTTGAACAGTGGGGGAAAAACAATCATAAAGAGTGTATAAAAAACACAAAAGTGTGCCACTGCAAATAAGCAACACTGCACAATCCACTTTACAATTTTTTAAACAATCATTTTACCTATACTTGCTCAAATAATCTAAAGAAATATGAGTACTACTAGATATATAAAGCTCCCCAGCAAAGGCAAACTCTTATAAAGACATCACCCTTGGTAGGCCCCATGATTTCATAAATCCTGATAATGCATCTACAAGAACCAGACTATTCCACTTTTACAACTGTAATCCTCCTTAGAACTTTGGGTCCAAAAACAAAAGATGGGCATTTGGTAACTTCTAAAGCAAACTTTGATTTAATTTAAGGTTCCTATTATTACATTCTGTCCATCCACTTTTACTTTTCAGAAAGACAGTGTAATGACCAGATCTAAAAGTAACTTCTTCATGAAAAGTGATGGCGACCGTAGCAAATGTTTTATCAGAGATAGATATTTGTCCTCCTTTAAAGTTAGTAATCTCAGTATGTAATTTACTACCATCTGCTCTGCATCGTTGTAGCATTAGCATAACGTACTTCCCACTTCTTGCTATGTAAAGTAGACAGAGCATCTGTTTGACAATTTGGACACACAATAATATGAGTAGCTTTCTTCACTAATGTGTCAACGCTTACAATTTTGGAATCCAGTAACATTAAATAAATAACAGCGCTCCAATTCTATTTGTGTAGTGGACGTGTATGAGCAATCTTTATATTCATGGTGCTACAACTAAGTCCAAACAAGACATTTACAGGTCTGTCTTCTTCTTCTTCGACACCAAATATCACCATTAACAACAGTTGTGCGTCCTCTTGAGTATTTTGAGTAAACTGTACAGATCCACTATACAGATCTACAGTGTCTCAGATTACTGATGCTGAATATATTTTAATTCTCTTAATACAGAGGTGGTTAAACAAACTACAGTGCAGAACAAAATACCTTCTGTTGTTTCTCTTGAATTGCATCTACAACCTGAGGTAATGTAAACAAAACATTAACCACAACATTTGCATAGCAGTTTACACCAAAGGGTTTTGATAATTGATAACCTACAATATTTCCATCATTTTCAATTTTTTGTTTCTTAACAACTTTTGTTTCTTAACTTCTTAATTGGTTTGAAATACCATCACTACACTGCTTTGAAACGTTCAACTTTGGACAGATGGAACGTTTCTCATGAACTGGATACTATTCTAAATGAGGACTATAAACACTTCTTAATCAGTTGTATTCTGTAACACATATGGGTCTGTGTTTACTATGCTGTCATCACATGCGACTAGAGACAAACCAGAGAATGTCCTAACTCAAAACAAAGCTACATATGACATACCTTCCTTAGAGACGGTACTACCAATATTAAGAAATGCTGCATCTAAACTTAAACCTCATGGTTTAAGAATAGTAACCGCTGCATATTTTTTGTATTTTTTTTCGTCTTCCTAGGGCCCGCGAAGACAAAGAGGCTTATGCCCGACCCACCCCACACCCTCTGCAAATCATAGAAAATAATTTCCTGTGCAGGCTGCTGGCAACCTCCAAGAGCACTGGCAGTCTTATTTTCCATCTGGAACTTTTGCTACCTTTTTTAGAGAATATAGTCAACGTTGCTCCCGTCCTCCTCAAGGTTCAAGATCTAGCATTCTCTGCACACCAAGAGTCTACCAATTGGTCCTTGAAGATTGAATCAGACAAGATCACATGGATTCCCTCTCCTGGTTAGTTTAGACTTCTCACCAATCTTGGTTTACCAAATTAGTTTTTCTCACCTAATGAAATTGAGAACAACTGAAAGAATCTGGTGAAATCTGTCTTATAGACAGGGAAACCAGGCTAGATTTTCCAATTGTTTATTGATGAACTTGGTTTGTCTTTTTTAGAGATAAAACCTAAGGAAGAGATAGAATCATATTTATTGTGGATAGTGACCCCCAAACATACATTTTCTGTGACTTATTTGAGATTAGGCATCATGCATTTTCTTGTAGCTTTCCCTCAGCAACACACCTTGTTCTCTACTTTACCCCGTTGCCCCCATGAGAACATTTCCAAGCAATTGCTTACCCATTTTATGTTATTTTTTGGGTTTTACACATGTTCCAGAGAGCAATTTTTATGTCCATTACTGCTCTCATATGTTCTTAGATCGCACATTTTAGGTCTGCAAAAATTACAGCACCTAGATTCTCAGTATACTTTTCACGTTGTCATTACTTATGTTTGACAAGCACTTAGGATAGGAAGACAAATGGATGTCTAGAATTCCTAAGAACTTTGAGCCTCTTAATCATGTAGCACTGGCGTGAGTCACCTAGTATATTGTACATATGCAAAGCAGGCTTGCCCACACTGTTCTTTATGACTCACTCAATACCAAACGATCAGGTTTTATGTGATATAAAATTGTACTCTGTATTGTGATACATGCACGTTTTAACTCTTTTGTGATCTTGTACTGTTTACTTGATTGTATGCATTTGTGCTTTTGCTGATGCTTTTCACTTTTTATGGTTTTTAGCCGAATAAAAGTACTTGACTGACTGAATAGTAAGAGCATATGCTAGAGAAACTGGAAACTGTTTCCGTTAAACATATAAGTGCTTCACAAGCAAAAAAAAGTTTGTATTGTCAATGCGATCAAACTTAATCACGTTCCACCTCATTCCTCTTAGGAAAATTAATAAAATCAACAACTTTACCTATAGCACCAAGAACCGAACCTTCCTCAACATTTAAATTATGATGCAAAATCACTCTTCAGTTTTTGCATAGACTTAAACATTTCTCCAATCTTGCAGTTTGTAAAACAGACTTTTCTAATGAATACAGCTTTGCTAGTAACTTTTCATTTAGCAATACAGTGACTCCCTGGTGTTCCATTTTATGTAATGCCTTCAGTTGCAAATTGTTTTTTTCTCCAATTCTAGCAATTCTTTGTTGAAGGAGGCACATTCCTCCAATGTAGGTATTAGGCACACAATATGTTTACCTTCTTGTATCAAAGTTAACATTAGTTCTGCTGCGGTCTTCATCCTTTGAAACAGTTTTTTCAGAAGACGGCTTTACAGAATACATCTTGCCTGTTTTGGAAGAACACCTACTCTAATATCTTTCAAAATATTTCCATATTCAGTTTCCCATGCTTGTTGCATATTCTTAATCATTTCTTTGTATTCAAAATGTAAGCAAATATTCACATTTCCAATGCTTCCCAAAGAATTTCTAGTTTCATTATAGAGCAGTATTTTGAATACAAGCTCAGCTTTCACAGATGTAAGTTACAATAGATCTCCAAAAACTATCAAATTATTTCCTCCAAACAGGACATCGTAATCTAATCTCAAAATCTCATGCATTCTCAAATGTACAAAGATAAGCATTTAGTTTGAGACCAAGATCTACAAAGATAAGCATTTAGGCCCTCATTATGAACCTGGCGGCAATCACCGCCGACCACCGTGGCGATGGTGAACGGAAGACCGCCAGCGACATGAACAGCACACTGCCATATAATGAGGCCAAAAAGTAAAACCTCCAAAAATCCTGCAACTTCCAGCCAGGGCCTATGATGGCGGAAAGGCTGTACACCTCACCCCGCCACCGCCATGCAGACAAATCCTCCCCCAACAAATAATGATGCACAAATCACCGGGGGGATAGTGGTTGTCGAACGACCATTGGCGGTACGGACCGCCACGGCCAGCAATGGTACCCACCAACAACAAATGCACACATTGGCAAGTTTAAAACCTACACACCTGACACACATCCACAACACTATCAAATACTCACATACACACCCCAAAAATCCTTTGCAACACCAATTGCACAAATGAGACTGACAACACTACACGCATACACTGAACACAACATAACAAAAGTCACACACAGAAATACTCCACCAAAACCCATACACTCCCCAAACACCATCACAAGCCACACACACAAACACATAACAGCACCCTCACCAATACACCCATAACATCACACCCTCAACACATACCACAGCACTCCCTAAGTACCCCCGCTTCACAGATAAGGAGCTAAGGACCATGGTGGATGAAATACTCAAGGTCGAGCCACAATTATTCGGGGCACAGGTGCAGCAGACAACCATCGGCAAGAAGATGGAGTTATGGCGGACGATTGTCAACAAGGTCAACGCAGTGGGAAACCATCCACGCACGTAAGAGATGGAACAACCTGCGTGGGAAGGTGAGGTCAATGGCATCCAGGCATAACATTGCAGTACAGAAGACTGATGGACGACCCACACCTACACCCCCTGACTACACCGACTGGGAGGAGAAGGTACTGGCCATCCTGCACCCGGAGGGCCTCACTGGACTCACTGGAGGACTGGACTCAGGTAAGTCAACTACAATTACTTTATATCCACCACACCTGTAATGCATGTACCACCCCTCCCCTCCCACTACCACCAGGGCCACATCCCCACCCAGGCTACAATACCCACATCCAGTCACCCTGCATGCCCACAAACCCACTAACAATACCCCATCCTTCCCCTGTGCACAGTCACCTACCCCTGCAAGGATTCACAATGGCACTACAGCACCCACAATGCACCTCCACCCCCACGCAAAATGAAAAGATAATTCCACGAAAGGACCCTGCATGGCACAACAGTGGAATAAAAACACAAGAGCTGTGCATCCATTTCCGAATTAGTACATGTAACATACATGTCCATTCCCCCCCACAGGCACCACCACCCATGCCACCCGGACGGAAAAGCCAAGGAGTGCTAGTGCCCCACACAGAAGCAGTGGCCCCACTCAGGAGATTGGAGAGGGATGTATTGATAGTGAGCAATACCCTGGCCCATCACACAGTCCTGGACTGTCTCCTACCAGCAGCCCCGCCCAGGATACCACTGACAACCCTACCACCCAGACACCACCATCATCTCTGGCCAAACGACCCCACACCAGTGTCTCCCATCTCAGACTGGCGGACCACATGTACAGGGGCCAGAGTCTCCACCCACCAACAGGCAGGATGATGATGGCCCCAGTGCAAGTGGGACTGCAAGACCTGTGCAGGGGGCACAGGCACAGAGGGCAAGGGCCAATGAGAGGGCATCAGTGGCCCAGGGAGGAAGCCAAAGGATGGATGCTGCAGCCCAGGAGATGATCTCAGAGGTCATGGAAACATACCACCATACCCAGGACAGGATGGGCCAGATCCTGCCCACCCTGGAGCAGAATTGAAGGCTGCAGATAGCTCACCACCAAGAGGCCATGGAGCAATGGAAATAACTCAATGCCGCCATGGCCACCATTGAAGGAGTGCTGCAGCACCACTACCCTAGCCAGCCTAAGACCTCCACCCACCTGCAAGCCCCTACCACTAGCCAGGACACTGCCCTGCCATCTACATCTGCAACAGCCACTGGACTGGTGGCACTGCCAGAGGACACACAGGAGACCAGCACCCCTAGCCCTGCAGCTCAGCTCCAGTCACTCAAACGTGCCCTAAGACCCAGAAATGGCACTTGAACACCTGCCAACACCAAGGCCCCCACTGAGAAGTGAATCTGCCCTGGACTGTCTCCCATGTGTGCCACTGTGCTACCTTGTTGACCTGCCACTACCAACACACCATCTACCTAGGGACAAATGGACCAATACCCACTGCCACCAACAGCTGAGCCCATGCACCAAATCATATATCCTGTGTCACTATGAGTTTACAATTGTGAGTGTGTATGCATTAGCCAGTCAATTTTATATTCATACCTTTATTGCAGGAACGGATCATACGCACTGTAGTGTCTGAAGTAAGTCACAATGTACACAGTATTGGGTTCCCTGGCACAGGCCACTTTAGTCTTCAGTTAACAGTGTCAATGACTACAGACACCACATCACCAATCACATGAGTCTGACTGACACTATGCAGTGAAGACAACAACATCAGTGAACAGTACCTCATAGTCAGTGGAAGTATAGACGAATCAGCTGGTTCCTGGAGTTGATAACTTCCCCCTGTTCTTCCTCACCATTACTCCTTTCCCCTCTCTGAGGTTGCAGGTCTAGTTGGACAGCACCCTCCTCCTCTAGAAGGGGGATAGCTTTCCTCACAGCCAAGTT
Organism: Pleurodeles waltl; assembly: GCF_031143425.1. Classification (NCBI taxonomy): domain Eukaryota; kingdom Metazoa; phylum Chordata; class Amphibia; order Caudata; family Salamandridae; genus Pleurodeles; species Pleurodeles waltl. The sequence goes on along the minus strand of NC_090439.1, from coordinate 581,132,497 downwards.
GTGCAGCATGCAGCAGGCCACCACTATTCTACGCACCATCTCAGGACCATAGCACAGGGATCCCCCAGAGAGATGGAGGCAACTAAATCTAGCCTTCAGGAGACCTATAGTGCTCTCAATCACCCTCCTGGTACATCCATGGTTCTCTTTATAATTCCTCTCTGCATCTGTCCTGGGATTCATCACAGGTGTCAGGAGCCATTGCAATGTGGGTTCTATCAATGGCACCTATCACATGGGGGATGTTAACAAAGGCATAAATCCAGACTTTATGGCAGGAAGTTCAGCCGTTTGGGGTAACTGAACATATGTCTCAAGGTGTTGGAAGAATGCATCCAGGATTTTGGACAGGATGAGGCTAAACATTGGCTGTGAGAACTCTGCACCCATGCCCACTGTCACCTGAAATGAGCCCATAGCCAAAAAATGGAGTACAGATAGCACTTGCACTTCAGTAGGGATGGCATGCTGATTCCGATCAGCTGGTCTCATTACAGATCCGGTAAATCACATAGGTCATGGATTTTTGCACTATTGAGTCTGTAGGTGACAATGATGTGACGTTCATCCTTGGATTCCAAATCAGCAAGCGGTCTGTACACAGATGGGGCACTCCCTCGCCACATGGGTCTGTACCTATTGGGGAGGAAAGAACACGTATATGGGGCACACACACACACGTGAAACACATGTTGTTACTGTATTAATGGATGTGCAAAACGTAGGTTACACATACATATGCCATGTATTATGTACAACCTCAGGCACATGTGTGCAGAGTGAACTCTGTTGTAATGGCATCCCAGCGTGGACACATTTCCTAAGATGGGTGCATGTGAGGATCAGACACTCATGTAAGCAAGCGACTAGGGTCGGAGACTTGAAGGCCCTGAATGGGGTCCCTGTCCAGGATATGTTTCTGTGGTGGTAGCAAGATGGCAGCCTCCTGCCATCCAGGTTTGAGGTAGTGGAAGTGACATCATTCCGCCGGTGGTAGTTGTCATGGCGGAAGGCGGTGTTCACCGCCGTGCACCCAATCATTGGATTACATGGTTGTCAATGGAGAACCTGGGCCTATCATGATCGCTGCTGGCGGTGACGGTGCACCCCACCGTGGAACGCAAGCCATGTCATCATACCCTTGTCATTTAACTCCTGATTGCCGTGCAAGGCAGTACTCCACTTAGTGTGCTGCTGTGTCCTGATTCTGGTCTCTGAAGTGGCGTGAGTCACAGGGGAATGGGCCCCGGCCTTCACCGCAGAGGAGCTCTGGTGGACGGGGTCCTACCCCTGTATGCCAAGTTGTATGGGCGACCAGAGGGGCAGGTGAGTTGGCAGCTGTCTTCCTTGGATGTGTGTGATGGTGGCAGATGCCTGTATGCATGTGTGTTCGATTTAATACTGCACAGCTGTAGATTGTGTGGCATGTACTTTTTGCGAGTTGGTAACATGACTTTTTAAAATGTCCGTTCCATAGGGGACGACATGTCATCTGTATTAGGAGTACACATACTGACATCTGTTTTTCTGCTCAGAAGAGAGGACTGTGGCAAGCCATCATCAAGGAAGTGCGGACCTTGGGGGTCTACAACTGGTGCAGCACCCACTGAAGGAAGCAGTGGGAGGACCTGAGGTACTGGGGGCCAGGAAGACTGACGAGGACCAGCTACAGAAGGCCTCCCAATGAGGAAGGGGGTGCCTGTCGGACCCTGACCCCCCTAATGGCCCACATTCTGGTGGTGGCCTATCTGGATTTGGATGGCAGCACAGCAGCCACCGGGGGTGATACCAACATTGTTGTAATACTACTTTGATGGATGTGTTTTGGTGCTGTGGCACGTATGCTGTCTAGTGCCAGGCACTCAGATAAGTGTGTTCCTGCAATCCTGCCCCCTCATAGACCCGGGGATGGTGTGGGGCAGGTGTGGGCAGTCCCAATAGGCCCATGGGGTTCACTTTTCTGTAATCTTGGATGCTTTGTGGGCTTATTGACTAGTGGGTGCATTGGCTGGGCATGGTCCCCCAGGTATGTACATCACACAGTTTCTCCGGTCTGTGTTTCCTGTGGGTAATGGTGTGTATTCTGGGGTAGTGGCCACTAGTCAGGGGCACAGTCATGACTATTGATGTAGGTGCTGCATGTAGGTTTGTGACCTGCATGGGAGTGTGTGGGAGCCAGGGATGTACATTCATTCAGGTATTTACAGATTTCTTTCATGTTTTGTCTCTCCGCCATTGTGCTCTTGTGTCCTTTGTGTACATTAGCATCATCTGGCGAGGGAGCAGTGGCACCAGCGAGTAGGGATGCAGATGCCCATGGTTCTAAGGAGGCAGAGTCGGCGGAGGCCAAGGGGACCAGTGGGTTGGAGGGCGAGGGGAGTACCACCGGGAGGCAACTACCACTGGCAGTAGTGACTCTGATACCTCCTCCGATGGGAGCTCCCTGGTGGTGGCGGACCCTACTTGGCCCCGTCACCCCCATGCCATCTCCCCCCTCCCAGTTGCTCCCCACCCAGTTGCCAGTGCCCACTCACCCAGGAGGGTGGGGTCTCCTTTGCCCCAGGCACCTCATCCACAGTCCCAGTCAGCCCTGTTTCCCCCCTGGAGGTGGTTATTGACCTACTGAGGACCATCTCTGTAGGGCAGACAACCATTGGGAATGCCATCCAGGGGCTAGCATCCCAGATGCAGCAATGCAATGCATACTTGGAAGGCATTCACGGTGCCATGTCTGACCTACAGAGATCTTTTCAGGCTCTGGTCTACTCTTTGACAGCAGCCAGTGTCCCTGGTCTTTCCATCCCCCCACCACCACCTCTACTACTTCCAGCAACCCACTCCCTTCACCCATCCCAATCACGTTTCCAGACAGCCATGCACGCACCTCAACACACAAGAAGCACACAGACACACACAAGCACCACACTTCCCACCACAGGAATAGACACACCCAACATATAAAGGCACACGCAACAACATCCACTTCCCCCACTGTGTCCACCTCTCCCGCCTCCCTGTCTGTCACCTCAAAATGCACACCCACAAGCACTGCACCCTCAGTCACTGCTGCTGCCCCCATTCTTGCAGTAACCACAGCATCTGACATCCAGTCATCCACCCCATACACCACACCTGCACTCACCACAACTACATTGACAGATGCAGCACACTCACCAGACCTGATGACATTCAGACAACATCCATGTAAACTGGAAGCCTGTCTTGTCCCACTGTGTCCACCCCCTCCTCCTAAAACACTCAAACTTTCACAGCCACGCACACAACACATGTCCACCACACATCAACACACTTTACAGTCAGCTGCATCCAAGTCTGGCACACCAACACATGGTACAAGCACTCCCTCAACCTCCACTCCCAGACCTTCCTCCAAATCCCCCCCCAGTTGCCCCTAAGAAGCTTTTCCTCTCCTGTGTTGACCTGTTTGAACCCACTAGTCCACCCCGTCTCGTCCCTAAACGTGTCTATCTCCTTGCCCAGTCAAGTCCTTCCACGTCCAAGTCCGCCCAGTGTTGCCCCAGGTCCCTCTGCCACCCACCGGTCTAAGCCCACTCCCACACCTTCCAAGGGCAAGGCCAATCCCCCTCCACCTCTTAAACCTAAGCCCAAGCCCCCCACCCCTTCCAGACGTAAGTCCCCACCCGCCACCCCCGCCCCTGTTCCCTGAGGTGCCTGGCTGCCCCATTGATGTCCCTTTACAGTTGAGTGTCCTGTGCCCATGTGGGAGTCAAATCCGGCCTATTTAGGCCTTTCAGGATATTCTGAATGGACTTGCCAATGGCCTTATTTGGACATTACATTTTTCTAGTTTTATTAAACTTTGAGTGCCCAGTGGTGCTGTTGGCGCAATATGGTGATGTGATTCATTGTTTCATTGTGGGGTGTGGTGTGCACATGTGTGTACTTTGGTGCAGGTCTTTGTTGCCTTGTGTCGGGTAAATACATCTTATTGTGGTGTGTATGGTGTGGAATGGGGGGAGGGGTTGGGAGTGCATTGCAGGGTGGGTGGGGTGGGTGGTTAACTGTGCCCTTTCTTCCCATGTGTACTAGGTTGTGGTACTTACCATTGTCATCTTCGTCGGCAGTAACGGTTGTGGAGGTATATGGCAAGGAGCAGCACTGGAATTATTTCCAGCTCTCTCTCCATGTCTGCGTTGGCATGTTGTGTGTACCTCTGGTGAGTGTTTCCTTTTATTTAGTTCCTTTCTGCCACACTTTGCGTGGCGGTGGTTCCCGCCCAGGAACTGATGGCAGTCTTGTGCTTCATTATTTGGTGGGTGGGTGGATCCTTTCTGCCGACCTGTGGGCGGCCTCCTCCATCCTCGTCGCCACTTCAATGATGGCGGTGTGTCAATGGACCGCTACTTGTTTCTCATGTTCTTCATTATTTGTCGGCCTGGACCGCCAGCTTGTTGGCAGTTGTTACCGCCACCGCCAGCCGGGCGGTGTTTGCCACCATGTTCATAATGACCACCTTCGTTTGAGACCAAGCTCAACTCATTTATTGTTAAAAGCTTTGACTTTTTTTTAACACTATTGACACTTTGGGGGTCATTCTGACCTCGGCGGTAAAAGGCTCTAACCGCCGGTCAGAAGTCCGCCATTCTACCGCCGCGGTAAACCGCCACGGTCATTGTGACCCACAACTGGCAAACCGCCAAAAACCCGACATCCACGGAAGGCCGCCTCATCAGCGGACAGCGATAAACTGGAGATGACCAAACCTCCACCGTCACACCAACACAAACACGCCCATGCCATTACGACCCACGAATCCACGCGGCGGTCTTTCAACCGCGGTATTCCATTGGCGGTACACACCGCCGCGCTCAAAATACACACACCTTTACAAAACACAGCCACATTGGACAATTCGAAATACACACACCTGATACACATACACACACCACACCCACACATCCAATCAACTATAAAACACACACCCACATCACCCACAAACCCCCACTACTAGAAATTCGGAGAGAAGGCGAGAGAGAGAGAGAGAGAGAGCACAGCTATCGAAAACCCCAACACACAGAGGAACACAACATCATCACCCACACTACATTCACGCACAAAACACCACACACCACCACACACACCACACTCATCACCACAAACACCACCCCACACCACCCCATGGCACCCCAAAGACACCCCAGGTTCTCGGACCAAGAACTCAGGGTCATGGTGGAGGAAATAATTAGGGTAGAGCCCCAGCTATTCGGCACACAGGTGCAGCACACCACAATAGCCAGGAAGGCGGAGCTATGGCAAAGGATCATCGACAGGGTCAACGCTGTGGGACAGCATCCCAGAAACCGGGAAGACATCCGAAAGCGCTGGAACGACCTACGGGGGAAGGTGCGGTCGATGGTGTCAAGACACAACATCGCTGTGCAGAAGATTGGCGGCGGACCCCCACCCACTCCACCCGAATTCACAGCATGGGAGCAAGAGTTCTTGAAGATCCTGCATCCTGAGGGCCTCGCTGGAGTAGGCAGAGGAATGGACTCTGGTAAGTCGAATCCCAACTACTTCACCCCCCCAACCACCAGCATGCCAACCCACAAACCCACCCTAACCCCCAACCCCCCAGCACACATCCTCCCTGCCAATGTCTCACCAGCACAACCCACCCAACACAACACCAATCCCTGAATGCCAACACAAACCATGGACACCCATCACCCAAGCATGACCACTGCACATACCCATCCCCCCCCACAAACCACCCTCACAACTCCTCCCACGAGGGAATGCCAGCACTGGGGGACAAGGGCACCCACAAATCGCACGCCATGGCACACACAGAAGCAATAACCATACTCTTTTACCCCTGCAGGGCCCGAACGCCAACACATGGGCCAAGAGGGTCCAGATTTGTCCATCCCACCCCCAGAACAGGCCCCCAGTAATGACAGCAGCTCTGTCGACCTAGAACCTGATGACCAGCCCGGACCATCGGGGACCTCTGGACAGTCGGTTCCCCACACACAGACACAGGCCACAGCAGACCCAACCCCCTCTGGGAATACCAGCACAGCTCCCACCCAGCGGGCCCATGCCTCTGTCTCCAGGACGCGTCAATCAGCGGTGTGTCCGCCACTACAGGGCACCCAGGCTGACCCACCACCCCAACAACAACAGGGACCTGGGGGCAGTGGTAGTGGGCACACCGTCCAGGGGACAGAGGCCCGGGGAAACAGGGCAACTGGGAGGGCTGCTGTGCGAGAGGGGGTTGACCGGCCCAGGGAACCCACACTCCAAGAGGCCCTCACCACCATCATGGGAGCATACCACCGCTCCCAGGAGACGATGGCGACGGTACTGGCCAGGTTCCAGGAGATCCAGGCACAGCAGGAGGAACGGTACATGGGGTTCAGAGACGAACTCAGGAGCATCGGTACCGCAATGGGGACCATCGTCCTGGCCCTCAACCAGATAGTCACCACATTGCGGGACCATGTGGCACCCCAAAGGGCCCCTGTCACCAGCCCGGACGACGAACAGCCTACCACCTCCGCCGGCGCAAGTGGACAGGAGGCCCCCACACCACGACAGGCCACCAGAACCCCACCTCCTGCTGAAGATCAACCACCCCGCAAGCGGAACCTGAGATCACACAAGAAGACAGAGTAGGATGCCAAGACCCCCGCCAGCCTAAGATACCCCCTGATGTCATCCCACTGTCCCACATTGTCACCCTGTCCAACCTTGAACTGCCCCTGCTCCATCCTTCCGCAGGCATATGGGCAATGCACGTGTGCTACTGAGAACTGGACTCTGCCATGGACATTACTCCACCCCCACCCATCACCGTTTTACTATCATGGACCTATACGCAGCACTGAAAATAAATCACCAATTGCACTTCAAATGTCAGGAGTCTGCTTGTATTCTTTACAAATGCATTACACATAACAGTGCAATAATGTTCATTTACATTGTGATGACAACATACCAGTGTCAATAAGCATTAGTCCATGGGCAAACAGAGCAGAAGTCACGCTGTGGGTCATACAGCTCTGAAAAGGGAAGGGAAAGTCAAAAATCAGTGAAAAGGAACTGGGGGGAAACACAGAAAGTAGAGATGCAGGAGGCCAGAAGTAAATGTAAAATGGCGTGGGTGATTCTTACCTGGGTGCTACTGAAAATACTGTTGTATAACTGTGTCCCTGTTGTCCGTGTCGTCCCCGTCGTCTTCCTCCTCTTCACTCTCCACAGGCTCCACAGCTGCTACAACACCACCATCTGGCCAATTCTCCTGCAGGAAAGGCACCTGGCGTCGCAATGCAAGATTGTGAAGCATACAGCAGGCCACGATGATATGACACACCTTCTTTGGTGAGTACATGAGGGATCCCCCTGTCATATGCAGGCACCCAAACCTGGCCTTCAGGACCCCGAAGGTCTGTTCTATAATCCTCCTAGTCCGCCCATATGCCTCATTGTACCGTTCCTCTGTCCTGGTCCGGGGATTCCTCACTGGGGTCAATAGCCAAGGCAGGTTGGGGTAACCAGAGTCACCTATTAGCCACACACGGTGTCTCTGTAGCTGTTCCATCTTATAAGGGATGCTGGTATTTCGCATGACATACGCGTCATGCACTGACCCAGGGAACTTGGCATTTACATGGGAGATGTACTGGTCAGCCAAACAGACCACCTGGACATTCATCGAATGGTAATTTTTTCTATTTCTGTACACCTGCTCATTGTCTTTTGGGGGTACTAAAGCCACATGTGTCCCATCAATGGCACCAATGATGTTGGGGATATGTCCAAGGGCATAGAAATCACCCTTCACAGTGGCCAAATCACCCTCCTCAGGGAAAACAATGTATCTCCGCATGTATTTCATCAGGGCAGACAACACTCTGAACAAAACCTTAGAAAACATAGGCTGAGACATCCCTGATGACATGGCCACTGTTGTCTGAAAAGACCCACTTGCCAAAAAATGGAGTATTGACAGAACCTGCACCAGAGGGGGAATCCCTGTGGGTTGGCGGATGGGGGACATGAGGTCTGGCTCCAGCTGGGCACACAGTTCATGTATAGTGGCTCGGTCAAGTCGGTATCGAAGTATAATATGTCTTTCTTCCATTGTCGACAGGTCCACCAGCGGGCGGTACATGGGAGGATTCATCCTTCTCCTCGCAAGTCCCAGCGGACGGTGCCTAGGAAGGACAACATGGAGCACAGAGTCAAGCAACCCACAGGTTCGTTCACACAGCTTGCACAGAACACGATTCGCTATGCATTGAATGGCTTGTATGAGTGGCAATGCAACGCCTAGGCCTGTGTGACGCAGTAGAAATTAAGCCATGTGGGCCCTTGAAATGGCGGCTGCCTGACATGTGAAGTGTGACAGTGGGATGTGAGGTCACTGCGCTGGCGTGGCACACCGTGGAGGTAGGCGGTCGAAGACCGCGGCGCAAAGCAGCATTGGTCAACATTGAACCCTATGGGTCTCAGGAGCCAATGATGATGTGCGCCGGCGGTCGCGGTACGCACCGCCGCGGTACGCACCGCTGCGGGCGTGACCGCCATTTTCTATCTGCTTAATCACTCAAGACCTGATCATCCACAGAGAGGACCTATACTGCAAGTGCTGCTGTGACCTCGGTCTGGAAGAGACAATGGCTGCTGCGACTGGGGAAAGGGCCCCTGCCTTCACTTCAGAAGAGTTGGAGAAACTTGTGGATGGGGTCCTGCCCCAGTATGCGCTACTCTACGGTCCTCCAGACCAACAGGTTAGTACACAGGGTGCACGTTGAATGGGCTATGCCTGGGTTGTGTATGGTGGATGTAAGATGGTGGGGTGGGGAGCGAATGGGGAGTGCAAGGCACGACAGATGAGAGCATGTGCCACATGGCAGGGTTGGGGAGGGGGGGGGCAATCACATCTAACATGTTGAAAATTCCTTTCCCACCCTGTACATGTCAAATAGGTCAGCGCCCATCAGAAAGTCGACATTTGGCGTGCCATCGCCAAGGACGTCTGGGCCCTGGGGGTCCACACAAGACGGGGCACCCACTGCCGAAAGAGGTGGGAGGACATCCACCGCGGGACCAGGAAGACCGCCGAGTCACTGCTGGGGATGGCCTCCCAACGTAGGAGGGGTGCCAGTCGTACCTTGACCCCCCTGATGTCCCGGATCCTGGCGGTGGCCTACCCCGATTTGGATGGGCGCGTGAGGACATCACAGCAGACACAAGGGGGTGAGTACCAGCACATTCTGCTATCTTTACACGCAGTGGAGACGTCTGGGTGGGGGAGGAGGGCTGTGGGTGACATTAGGCCAGGGCGCTTTCTGTAGTGTAGTCCCCTCCTTTAGGCATGGCCCTGTGCCCCCGCCCCCCACCTCTGTAGGGTGCCAAGTACAGCAATCCATGGTCCAGCATCACCCATGTGCGCATATGTTGTCCATAGACCTGTTGGCCTAGTCACAAGTACTGAGTAGTGTACCCCGATTGCGCGGCATAGTGCATGAGGCTCCTGTGTCTGTCCTCTCCGCCAACGGTGTTGACAATGCATGCACTCAACCTGTTTTTATTTCTCCCCCCACCCTTTTTCTTTATCTTCTTGTGCATGTGTGCATTAGCATCATCAAGCGGAGGAGAATTGGCATCGGAGCATGAGGGAGCTGCAACTCACAAGGCCCCGGTGGGCCATGGTACAGACACCGAGGTCACCAGTGATACTGAGGGCGAGGGGAGCACCACAACGGGGACCCGTGGTGACACCAGCGACACCGACACGTCCTCGGAAGGGAGCTCCCTAGCGGTGGCGGCAACATCCGGGCCCCCCGCCTCTACAGGTACAGCCGCCACCCAGCGCACCAGCTCTGCCCTCCCAGCAGCCCCTCAGCCTTCGCTCCGTGCCCGCTCGCCCAAGAAGGCGGGCATCTCCTTCGCCCCAGGCACCTCAGGCCCTGCCCATGTTAGCCCTGCTGCCCTCAGTGAGGAGGTCATTGACCACCTACAGACCATCATTGTTGGGCAGTCTACCCTTTTGAATGCCATCCAGGGGGTAGAGAGGGAGGTGCATCGGAGCAATGCATACCTGGAGGGCATTCATTCGGGTCAGGCTGCCCATCAACGATCGTTCAATGCTCTGGCCTCAGCACTGACGGCAGCCATTGTCCCTGTTTCCAGCCTCCCTCTTCTAACTGCCTCCACCCTGTCTCTGTCTCCTGTTCCTCAGCCTATCCCATCCACACCATCAGACCAGCCTGCACACACCTCAACACCCAAGGGCAGCTCATCCAGACATAAGCACCACAGATCACACAAGCATTCACCCAAGCAACACCCAGATGCAGACATGCCAACAGTCACTACCACCCCTGTGTCCCCCTCCTCCTCGTCTCCCTCCTCCCTCCCTGTGACGTCTCCACTCACACCTGCATGCACACCACCATCAGCCAGTACTTCCATCACCAGCACACCCTCCAGTACAGTCCGCACACGTGCAGTCACCACCCCCACTGCCATTTACACGTCCCCTGTGTCCTCTCCCACTGTGTCTGTCACCCCCTCTTCCAAGACACACAAACGCAGGCAGCCACCCACCCAACAGCCAACCACCTCACGACAGCCTACGTCACAAGCACCTGCACCCAAACACAGCACACCTGACTCTCCTACAACCACATCCTCTTCCTCCACTCCCATACCCACTACACCTACCCTTTACATTGGTCCTAAAAAACTTTACCTCTCCAAACTTAACCTCTTTGCCCCACCTGACCCACCCCCTCCATCTGCTAAGAGTTCCAACAGCACCTCAGCCACCACCAGCCCTGCTTCAAGTGTCACCATTGTGCACGGGTTTTGGAGTCCACCCTTTCCCAGCACTGATACATCGGCCAGCAGCAAGGGGACAGCCAGCCCCCCCCCCTGTAAAGAGGACCCGTAAAATCAGGGGCCGCCGCGAGAAGACTGACACGGCTGCCCCCAAGGAGCAAAGTCCTGGGCCGTCACCTGCCACAACATCCAGGGGAGGCAAGCGCCAGAGAGCCTCATCGAAGGAGGGCAAGGGCAGCAGGGCGGAGAAGTCAGCCAGCAGGGGCGCGGACCAGGAGGGCCCCACAAGCCCCATCCCAGGTGTGAGGGAGGACACCCACGGGCCCAGGACTCCGTCACAGAAGGGTCCAGCAACTGCACGGTCGGAGGGCGACTAAGCAGGGAGTCCTGGCCAGCTCTGGCTCCCTTGAATGACTGGACAAGCACCGCTGAAGAGGGCCCCGCCGTGCAGAAAGACACCGCTGAAGAGGGCCCCGCCGTGCAGAAAGACACCGCTGAAGAGGGCCCGCCGTGCAGAAAGACACCGCTGAAGAGGGCCCCGCCGTGCAGAAAGGCACCGCTGAAGAGGGCCCCGCCGTGCAGAAAGGCATCGCTGAAGAGGGCCCCACCGTGCAGAAAGACACCGCTGAAGAGGGCCCCGCCGTGCAGAAAGACACCGCTGAAGAGGGCCCCGCCGTGCAGAAAGACACCGCTGAAGAGGGCCCCGCCGTGCAGAAAGGCACCGCTCCGCTGGGCCCTTCCTGTCAAGCACCGCTCCGCTGGGCCCTTCCTGTCAAGCACCGCTCCGCTGGGCCCCGCCGTCTCAAGCACCGCTCCGCTGGGCCCTTCCTGTCAAGCACCGCTCCGCTGGGCCCCACCGTCTCAAGCACCGCGCCGCTGGGCCCTTCCTGTCAAGCACCGCTCCGCTGGGCCCCTTCCTGTCAAGCACCGCTCCGCTGGGCCCCGCCGTCTCAAGCACCGCTCCACTGGGCCCTTCCTGTCAAGCACCGCTCCGCTGGGCCCCGCCGTCTCAAGCACCGCTCCGCTGGGCCCTTCCTGTCAAGCACCGCTCCGCTGGGCCCCGCCGTCTCAAGCACCGCTCCGCTGGGCCCTTCCTGTCAAGCACCGCTGGCCCATTGGCAGTCCCGGTTCTGTGTCGGGCAGGCCTTCACGACGCACTCTGCCCACCATGCCTCCTCCATGACCAGTGGTCTCTGTAATCCACCTGACGGACTGTGGCTTTGCACTCCCCAGGATGTAACAGTGGGCAATCCACCCACTGTAGAGACTTGTGAGACTGTGGCTTTGCACTCCCCAGGATGGCAGAGTGGGCAATCCACCCACTGTAGAGACTTGTGAGACTGTGGCTTTGCACTCCCCAGGATGGCAGAGTGGGCAACCCACCCACTGTAGAGACTTGTGAGACTGTGGCTTTGCACTCCCCAGGATGGCACAGTGGGCATGGTGGACCCTTCGTGGATCTGGCGTCGTGGACTCATGTGGCTGAGGTGCCCCCCCTTCCCTTCCCCCTGAGGTGCCTGTAGTTTTGTCATCTGATGCCCCAGCAGTGTTCTCTCCAACGGACTCAGGTCTCCTGTGTGGGCTTTGCCCATGTGTTGATACACTTTGGCCCACGGACAGTGGAAATTTAAGTGACTGTGCAGGACTTATTGCCTATGTTTATCGGTTTCGCAATGTTCTTACTTGATTTTTTGCAATTCATTTTGCTATTTTACCATGACTTCAAAGAACCTCTTATATACATAAATGTTGTTTCTCACTTTAAGTATGTCTTTGCATTATTCCGGGGGGTTTGGGTGGTGTCACTGTGACTTGGTGCTCTGCATTGGTGTGTAGATAGTTGGGGGGGGGGTCGCATATGTGTGTGCCCGTGAGCTTTCCTCCTCCCCCCTCCCCTGTGTCGTAGGTGCAGTACTCACCGTTGTCGTCTGCGCCGGCGTTCGTACTCGTGGTAGATGAGCAGGTAGACAATAGCTGGTAGGATGTGTAATTCGGGCTCCATGCTGTCCTCCTTCCTCGTGGAGTGTGTATAGGTGAGCGTTTTCCCGTTCGTAGTCTGTTTCCGCCATGTTTTTATCGGCGGGGCTCCCGCCCCGGAAAAGGTGGCGGATTGGTGAGTTGTGATAGGGTGGGCGGTACATTGTCTGCCGCCTGGCTGTTGGCGGTGACCGCCGCGCTGTTTGTCTGTCCCACTGTGGCGGTCGGAGTGTTAAAGTGGCGGCCTGTGTTGGCGGTTCCCGCCAGGGTCAGAATACCTTTTTTTTGACCGCCTGACTGTTGGCAGGTTGGCCGCCGCTTTATCACCGACCGCCAGGGTTGGAATGACCCCCTTTGTGACAAGCTTCACCAGATTACTTTTGATATTCCAGTTTGTTGTCATGTTCCACAGGCAGCATCAAAAGTCAATGTAAAGTACATTTGATATTGTGTGCAGCTAATCCAGTAGGTTATGTAACCACATGTGATAAAGTACAGTCTGTAGTCTTCTGTCGGGAAGCTATAAGAGCTTGTATTAAGAAATCCTTAGCAGTACCGCCTTGACTGCTGAGATACAACAGTATTTACTTAAAAGTTGGACATGCACACTGTTTGTTGTTATGAAGCAATAGCAATCCATGCTCAACTGTGGCTTGCACTTTCATATATATTTCCATTTGCTCATCATTTAGTTGTCCATTTAAATCTGCCAAACCAATTGTTTCCGGTCTTGCTTGCTCTATTGCAGTCTTCACCTCATTCATTGCAATAGCAGTCTCATTTTCAATTATACGTTGTCCAAGGGGGTTATGACTTTAGGACCTCAACTTTGGCTGCTTTGTGAACTCTCTGTTGCTACTTCAGCACCAATTATATCTTCAATTTCATTATTCTACATGTACTGGGCACTGACTGCTATCCTTTGTGGCATTGAGAGAGTTTTTATAGCTGTAAAACTCTCCTAGTAATTCAGATTCAGAAGGCCAAGATTAGAACAGCTGCAGACATGCCAGATATAAACACTTTCTTTTTTCCTGCAGTCTGGCAGCTTAGTTTTCTATGGTTAATTTGACTGCCTTTGCTAAGTCGCACCACACACCCATTGAAACCAACTACTGCACATTTTCCATCATCTACATTTTCTGTCATATTGTTTCTACATACGTAGAACTGGGGTACTTCATAGATGCAAACTTTTTAGGATGTGCACTCATTTTTGGATAGTAAAGGCCTCATTACGAGTCTGGTGGTCCATGGACTGCCAGTCTTGAGGTGGCACTCGGACTGCCACTGACAGGAGCGGTCTGATCGCCATATTATGACTGTGGCACAGCCACCACGGTCCGACCGCTGGCACTGCCAGCTTGCCGCCAGCCAATAGCCTGGCAGTGCCAGCGGTCTCAATCCACCAGGACAGCGCTGCAAGCAGCACTCCCCTCCGGATTACGACCCACGTTCCCACCAGCCTTTGCATGGCAGTCCCACTGCCATGCAAAGTCTGGCAGAAAGGGGATTTCGGGGCCCCTACCTTGGCACTTAGCATGGGCATTGCCGGGGACCCCATGGACAGCCCGTTGCCAAATTATGGGCAGTGAAAAGCTTGAAGGGTGCTGCTGCACCTGAGTATTCCGCTGGGCCAGCAGATAGAAACGCTGTATCCGCCCACTGGCCAAGCAGAACACTCATATTTAGGGCCATCGGTCAGAAAACTGGGGTGGTAATTTTCCATCCGAAAGAGGTTGGCGGACGGCCTCCGTTGCCCGACAAACTCGAAATGAGGCCCTAAGCCTTCAACATGTTTGTTTTTATAAATATATGTATCTCTGGCTCAAATTTGTCAAGATATTGAATTCTGGAAAATACCTTCAAAACTCTGTTTCAAGTTGATGCCAAGTGTAGACTCACCCAAACAAATCCTCTCGACGCAGAATATAAATTAGGTGAACTCATTCAATCACACCATTCATAGGATCGATTTCCTTGTGTGAAAGCATCTTCAAACGTAGGGGCATATTTATGTCTTTAGTGGGGCTTGACAGTGCAGCAAGTCACCCTGCTACGCTGATGTGCTTCACAGGGAAAGAGGAGAAATGTGCTATGTTTATCCAATATGCCACATTCCTGTCCTTTCCTCTTGTGCTAGTGCCATTTCGGCAGCCTTGCACCAACACAGCCGTCCTTGCACCATGGCACAGGGTAACTGTGTTATAGACAGGGTTGTATTTGTGCAGAAAGGTGCCCCTTCCTGCACAAAAACAATTCTGAGAGGCGTCTTCCTCTTTCTATATGTGCTGCAGAATGAAATAGGAAAAAATGAGAAAAAAATAAAGAAATTTCTCCTTGCTATGCCTCTCCTGGGGAGGCATATCTTTTTGACGTAATCCCATATTTATCAGGTTTGGTAATTCTGGAAATGTGTCAAAAACCATGGGAGTTGAATGGAAATACTCCTGCAATGCTCTCAAAAGATGCAACAGCAAGCTACAAATCAACACACCTAACCTACCAGTTCCCCAAATATAAGGACGTTTAATTTATTCTTTTGCTCCTTTGAGTGCATGCAAACCAACACCTGCTGCCAAGGTGAAATCTTTTAAACTAAAGATAAAATACAATTTAGGACAAATGGTAGTCCACCACCACCAATAATATTTCAATGTCCAATTCCTTGATGTAGTCTTATACAAATCTTCTTTTTTTTCTTTTCACTTTTCCAACACTACGTATATACATAGCAGCAACAGCCAACTCTTGCAATGCCCATGGAATGCTCTGGTTAGCACGTCTGACCTTAATAAGTAAACTTACATGGGGACGCAAATAGGTTGATGAACCTTTAGACTCATAATTAAGATGTTCCCACCATATTTCCAGTACTTGCAGATCAATAATCAATAATTAATCATTAACACCAATAATCAATGACATTAGTAATCAATAGAAGTCAGCAATCTTCACACACCATGACATTTCAGTCATGAATATCCACACCTTTTAGTAAAAGTTAGAATATTTATTTCCCTATATTAACAATGCTAAGGTCATGTAAAATAATCCCCAAATCAAATGATAAACATAAAGAAACAACACTGGCTGTCTGAATCTGCAAAAGAAACATAAGTGGTCATTACAACCCTGGCGGACGGTGTTAAAGTGGCAGGAAGACCGGTCGGCGGTAAAAAATTAGCAATTACGACTGTGGCGGAAACCGCCAACAAAGACAGCCACTTTAATTCTCCGACCGCCATGGCGGTACAAACAAACAGCATGGCGGTCACCGCCAACAGACAGACGGGAGACAATGTACTGCCCACAGTATCACAACAGGCCAATCCGCCACCTTTTCCGGGGCGGATTCACTGCGGATAAAAACACGGCGGAAACAGGAATTCCGAAGAGAAAACGCTCACCTCTACACACCCCACGAGGACACCATGGACCCGGAACTCCAAATTCTACCTGCAATAGTCTTCCTGCTCCTCTACCAGGAGCACGAACGCCGGCGGCGAATACCACGGTGAGTACTGCACTTATGACACAGTGGAGGGGGGAGGGAAAAAACAGGGACTTACACACGCAACACGCAACACCCCCACCCCCACCCACTACAACACACACACTAATGCATATTAATACATCACAGTTACACCCCCTAACTCCCCTGGAAGAATGCAAAGACAATCAAAAATGAGTGTAACCATTGTAATATATTAAAATCAAGTAGGCAAAAATTTATATATATACCATTTACAAAATATATACTAAGTATAGTAGTCCAGGTAGTGCTCCAATTAAGTCAATGGTACACTGGGCCCACATGGTATGGGTGAGGCCCACACAAGATCCCCGACCATGACGGAGAGAACACTGCAGGGGCATCAGACAGCAACTAAACAGGCACCTCAGGGGGAGGGAAGGGGGGGCACCTCAGCTGGTTGAGTGCACGATGCCAAATCCACGAGGGGGCCACATGCCCACTGTTCCATCCTGGGGAGTGCAAAGCCACAGTCTCTCAAGTCTCTACAGTGGGTGGCTTGCCCACTGTTCCATCCTGGGGAGTGCAAAGCCACAGTCTCTCAAGTCTCTACAGTGGGTGGCTTGCCCACTGTTCCATCCTGGGGAGTGCAAAGCCACAGTCTCTCAAGTGCATAACAGTCTCCACTGGTTCTGGAGGGGGCATGGTGCCCAGAGTGCTTCATCCTGCAAAGGACAGAGATAGTGGATGGATCTCTCCACTGGTTCTGGAGGGGGCATGGTGCCCAGAGTGCTTCATCCTGCTAAGGACAGAGGTAGTGGATGGATCTCTCCACTGGTTCGGGAGGGGGCATGGTGCCCAGAGTGCTTCATTCTGCCTGTGACGGACTCAGTAGCGTCAGTGCCCTTGGCGCTCATGGGCCAGCGCTGCTTGAGGCGGCGGTGCCCTGTTCAGCAGTGCTTGAGACGGCGGTGCCCTGTTCAGCGGTGCTTGAGATGGCGGTGCCCTGTTCAGCGGTGCTTGAGGCGGCAGTGCCCTGTTCAGCGGTGCTTGAGATGCAAGTGCCCTGTTCAGCGGTGCTTGAGGCGGCGGTGCCCTGTTCAGCGGTGCTTGAGATGGCGGTTTCCTGGTCAGCGGTGCTTGAGACAGTGGTCTCCATTGCAGGGACTTAGCTGCTGGCGGTCCTTCATGGCCCAGCGGGGCTTGTGCTGGTGGTCCTTCATGGCCCAGCGGGGCTTTTGCTGGTGGTCCTTCATGGCCCAGCGGGGCTTTTGCTGGCGGTCCTTCATGGCCCAGCGGGGCTTGTGCTGGTGGTCCTTCATGGCCCAGCGGGGCTTGTGCTGGCGGTCCTTCATGGCCCAGCGGGGCTTGTGCTGGCGTTGGCCTCCTGGGCAGCTGGGCGTGTGCTGGCGGTGGCCTCCTGGGCAGATGGGCTTGTGCTGGCGGTGGCCTCCTGGGCAGCTGGGCTTGTGCTGGCGGTGGCCTCCTGGGAAGCTGGGCTTGTGCTGACAGTGGCCTCCTGGGCAGCTGGGTTGGTACTGCCGGTGGCCTCCTGGGCAGCTGGGCTTGTGCTGGCGGTGGCCTCCTGAGCTGCTGGGCTTGTGCTGGCAGTGGCCTCCTGGGCAGCTGGGCTGGTGCTGGCGGTGGTCTCCTGGGCAGCTGGGCTTGTGCTGGCGGTGGCCTCCTGGGCAGCTGGGCTGGTGCTGGCGGTGGCCTCCTGGGCGGCTGGGCTTGTGCTGGCGGTGGCCTCCTGGGCAGCGGGGATGATGG
Organism: Pleurodeles waltl; assembly: GCF_031143425.1. Lineage (NCBI taxonomy): Eukaryota > Metazoa > Chordata > Amphibia > Caudata > Salamandridae > Pleurodeles > Pleurodeles waltl. The sequence continues at coordinate 581,114,439 of NC_090439.1, read as the reverse complement.
CAGTCTTCTCCGCCGTGCTGCTCTTCCCAGACTTGCCGGGTTTCTTGTGGCCCTTCTCCACCTTGGAAGGTGTCACAGCTGACTCCACACTCCCACCGGGACCCCTGGGAGCGGCTTTGGTGGCGGGAGTCTTCCCCCTCTCCCGCCGGGCACTGGCCAACTTCTGATGCTTCACAGGTGGGGGACTGTCTGTGCTGTGGCTCCGTGCCACACTGGCTGCCCTGGTGGCCGGTGCACTCCAGATTCCGGTGACTACAGGCACCACTGGTCCCGGGACCTATGAGACGGACGGGGTGGGGGAGGTGTGGGAAAGAGGTCAAGGTTGGACAGGAAAAGTTTTTTTGACACACTGGGATGGGTCGCTGGAGGGGGGTTGGGAGTTGAGGAAGAGGTTGTGGTTGTAGGAGGTGTTTGTTTGCTGACTTTGGGCGAAGGTGCATGCGCTGGAGGCTGTCGTGAGGTGGATGGCTGTTGGGTGAGTGTGTGCCTGCATTTGTGTATCTTCGGAGGGGGCGTCACAGACACACTGGGAGAGGACACAGGGGACGTGTGAATGGTAGTAGGGGTGGTGACTGCACGTGAGCGGGGTGTGGTGGTGGGTGTGCTGGAGAGGGACGTAGTGGCTGTAGAGGTAGTGCATGCAGGTGTGAGTGTAGACGAGACAGGGAGGGAGGAGGGAGACGAGGAGGAGGGGGACACAGTGGAGGCATTGGATGTTGGTGTTTCTGCATGTATGTGATGCTTGCGTGAGTGCCTGTGGGATGTGTGGTGCTTATGTTTGCCTGAGCTTCCCTTGTGTGTTGAGGTGTGTGCATGCTGGTTTGTAGGTGTGCTTGGGATAGGCTGAGGTACAGATGATTGGGTTGGGGTGGAGGAAGTTGGAGGGGGGAGGCTAGACACAGGGACAATGGCTGCCATCAGTGCTGAGGCCAGTCTGAAAAGCTCGCTGAAGGGCCGCCTGACCAGAATGAATGCCCTCCAGGAATGCATTTGTTTGTTTCAACTGCCTTTCTACACCCTGGATGGCATTCAAAATGGTAGACTGCCCAACAGTGAGGGACCTGAGGTGGTCAATGGCCTCCTCACTGAAGGCAGCAGGGGTGACTGGGGCAGGGCCTGAGGTGCCTGGGGCGAAGGTGATGCCCACCCTCCCGGTGAGCGGGCACGGGGTGAAGGCTGAGGAGCTGCTGGGAGGGCGGTGCTGGAAGGAGGGGTGGCGACTGTACCTGTAGATGGGGGGGCACAGATGTTGCCGCCACCACAAGGGAGCTCCCATCAGAGGACTAGTCTGTGTCACTGGTCTCAGCTCCTGTCCCCAGCCGTGGAGCTCCCCTCGCCCCCATCCCACTGGTGAACTCCGAGTCCATAGTGTGGCCCTCCATGGCCATGTGGGATGCAGCTCCCTCCTGCTCCGGTGCCACTGCTCCTCCGCCTGGTGATGCTAATGCACACAAGAACAGGGAGACCACAAAAAGGGGGGAGATGACAGAAGAAAGACATGTTGAGTGCAGGCAGTACCGCTACCATTGGCGGACACGACAGACACAGAAGCCCCCTGCACTACGCTGCGCTCTTGGACTCCACTGTTCAATTCCTGGGAAATGGCTTACAAGGCTATGGATGACATCTGCACACATGGATGACACAGGGGCATGACTAGGTGTAGTTGGCACTCTACAGAGGTGGTGTGGGGTGCCACAGAGCCTGCCTTACGGAGGGACCTTGCCTACGGAACTCGCCCTGGCCTAGGGAAACCCACAGCCCACCTCCCCCACCCAGACCCCTCCACTGCACGCAAAGTCAGCAGAATGCGAGTGTACTCTCCCCCTTGTGGCTGCTCTGATGCCCTCAAGCGCCCATCCAACTCCGGGTACGCCACCGCCAGGATCCTGAACATCGGGGGTCATGGTGCGACGGGCACCCCTCGCACGTTGGGAGGCCGTCCCTAGCTGAGCCTCCGCCGTCTTCTTGCTCAAGCGGCAAATGTCCTCCCATCTTCTCCAGCAGTGGGTGCTCCGTCTGTGGTAGACCCCCAGGGTCCGGACGTCCTTGGCGATGGCACACCAAATATGTTTTTTCTGGTGGGCGCTGACCTGCATGATTTGTACAGGGGGAAGAGAAAGTTATTACCAACTGCACCGTCAAAGTGATTGGCCCCCATCCCTACCCTTGCCATGTGGCACATGCACTCACCGTCGTTTCATGCATGCCGCACTCTCCCCCCTTCCTTCTTACATCCACCCCTCTCCACACAGGCATAGCCCATACATCATGCTCCTAGTGTACTTACCTGTTTGTCTGGAGGACCGTAGAGTAGCGTGTACTGGGGAGGACCCCATCCACGAGTTTCTCCAACTCCTCTGATGTGAAGGCAGGGGCCCTTTCCCCAGACACTCGAGCCATTGTCTCTTCTGGACTGAGGTCACAGCAGCACTTGCAGTGTAGGTCCTCTCCAGTCGAAGATCAGGTATCGAGTGATTGAACAGATAGAAAATGGCGGTCACGTCCGTGGCGGTGCGTACTGTCACCGCCGGCGTACATCGTCATTGGCTCCTGGGACCCATAGGGTCCAATGTTAACCAATGCAGCATTGCGCCACGGTCTTTGACCGCCTACCGCGACGGTGTACAACGCCAGCGCAGTTACCTTACATCCCATTGTCCCATTTTAGTGGTCAGGCAGCCGCCATTTCAGGGGCCCACATGGCTTCATTTTCAACTGCGTCAAACATACCTAGGCCTAGACTCAACACACATACAGGCCACTTTTTGAGTATGAATGGTGTTCTGTGTAAGCTGTGGGTACGTACCTCTGAGTTGTTTGACTCTGTGCTCGCTGTTTTCCTTCATAGGCACGGTCCACTGGGACATGTGAGGAGATGGCGGCATTCTCCGGTGTTCCGACCATTGGTGGACCTGTCGACAATGGAGGAAAGACATGTGATAATCACATACAGGCTTGACCGTGCCACAATCCAGGAACTGTGTACCCAGCTGGAGCCAGACCTGATGTCAGCTATCCGCCATCCCACAGGAATCCCCCCTCAAGTGCAGGTGCTGTCAGTGCTCCATTTCCTTGCAAGTGGGTCATTTCAAACTACAGTGGCCATAGCATCAGGAATGTCCCAGCCTATGTTTTCCAACATGTTGTCCAGAGTGCTGTCTGCCCTGCAGAAACACATGCGGAGCTACATCGTTTTCCCTCAGGTGGAGGATTTGCCTACAGTGAAAGGTGATTTCTATGCCCTGGGACATATCCCCAACATCGTAGGTACCATTGATGGGACACATGTGGCTTTGGTCCCCCCCCCACAGGAGTGAACAGGTGTACAGAAACCGGAACAGTTTTCATTCAATGAATGTACAGATGGTACGTTTGGGAGACCAGTACATCTCCCATGTGAATGCCATGTTACCTGGCTCAGTGCATGACGCTTCCTTCCTGCGGAGTAGCAGCATCTCTAATGTGATGGGTCAACTCCAGAGGCACCGTGTGTGGCTATTAGGTGAGCACCTGGAAGCTAGTCAGTGGAAATGGTTGTCTGGGTCTGGGGATATCCCTCCAGGTTGGTGTGTGTCTAACAGTTGTCCCTCGCCATTTGCAGGTGACTCTGGTTACCCCAACCTGTCATGGCTACTGACCCCAGTGAGGAATCCCAGGACAAAGGCAGAGGAACGCTACAATGAGGCACATGGGCGAACTAGGAGGGTGATCGAACGCACCTTCGGCCTCCTGAAGGCGAGGTTCAGGGGCCTCCATATGACAGGTGGATCCCTATTCTACTCCCCAAAGAAGGTGTGCCAGATCATCGTGGCCTGCTGTATGCTTCACAACTTGGCTTTGCGACGACAGGCGCCCTTTCTGAAGGAGGATGGTCCAGATGACGGTGTTGTTGCAGCTGTGGAGCCTGTGTACAGTGAAGACGAGGAAGCAGAGGAAGAAGACATGGACAACAGGGACTCAGTGCTCCAGCAATATTTCCAGTGAAACACAGGTAAGAATACAAACCTGCCTACTACATGTACTTATACACTACTACCTCTCTACTGTCTGTCTTTTTCACCCAGTGTATGGTCACTGAGTTGTCACTTTCCCTTATGATTTCACAGATCTGGGTCCCACAGTGTGACATCTGCTTTGATTCCTCATGGACTAGAGCTGTGTGACATAGGTATTTTGACATTACAAATGAAAGAGCTTTTTGCCACAGTTATTGCTAATACAGTATTCCGAAATCACAGACAGACTCCAGATTGTTTTGTGCTTTAAGGGTGTTTATTTTAGTGCTCAAAATTGGAGGGGGTAGCAAAATGGTGAGGGGTGATGGCGGAGGATTGCCCATGACAGAGTCCAGTCTATTGGTCTCACAGGTGCATTGCCCAAATGGGCAAAGGAAGTGGAGCTGGGGAAGTTTAAGGATGGACAGGGTGACAAAGTGGGACAGTAGGATGACAATCAGGGTGGTCTCATTTCTTGGCGGGGGTCTTGGCATCGTTCTCTGTCTTTGTCCTGGATCTCAGGGACCGTTTGCGAGGTGGTTCTCCCTCTGCAGGGGGTGGGGTGCTGGTGTGGTGGTCCTGTGTCCCTCCTGGTGTTGAGTACTTCTTTCAGCACCCCTACGATGGTGCCCAGGGTGGAATTGATGGTTCTGAGTTCCTCCCTGAAGCCCATATACTGTTCCTCCTGCAGGCGCTGGGTCTCCTGAAACTTGGCCAGTACCGTTGCCATCGTCTCCTGGGAGTGGTGGTAGGCTCCCATGATGGAGGAGAGGGCCTCGTGGAGAGTGGGTTCCCTTGGCCTGGCCGCCCCCTGTCGCACAGCAGCCCTCCCAGTTCCCCTGTGTTCCTGGGCCTCCGTCCCCTGGACCGTGTGCCCACTACCACTGCCCCCAGGTCCCTGTTGTTGTTGGGGTGGTGGGTTAGCCTGGGTTCCCTGTAGTGGTGGACACACTGCTGATTGACGTGTCCTGGGGACGGAGGTATCGGCCCGCTGGGTGGGTGCTGTGTTGGTGTTTCCAGAGGGGGGAAGGTCTGTAGTGACCTGTGACTGGGTGTGGGAAACCGACTGTCGCGAGGTCCCCGATGGGCAGGGCTGGTCATCTAGATTCAGTTGGACAGAGGTGCTGTCATCACTGTGGGCCTCTTCTGTTGGTGGTGTGGACATGTGTGGACCCTCCTGTCCGGTGACGTTGGGTAGGGGTCCTGCAGGGGTATAAAGGCATGATTATTGCATCTGTCTGTGTCAAGGTGAGCAATGGGTGGGTGACTGTGTACCCCAGTGCTAACATTCCTGTGTGGGACCTTGTGTGATGATGGTTTAGGGGGATGTATGGGTATGTGCAGTGTCCATGCTTTAGTGATGGGTATCCATGCTTTGGTGTTGCATTCAGGGCTTGGTGTTGGGATGTGTGGTTTGTGATGTTGGGACATTTGTGAGGAGTAGGAGTGATGGGGGTGAGTGTGAGGGTGGGGGTATGTGCTGGCATGCAGGTAGGGTGGGGGATGTAATAGTAAAGAGTTGACTTACCAGAGTCCATTCCTCCACCTACTCTTTTTTTTAACACTATTGACACTTTGGGGGTCATTCTGACCTCGGCGGTAAAAGGCTCTTACCGCCGGTCATAAGTCCGCCATTCTACCGCCGCGGTAAACCGCCACGGTCATTTTGACCCACAACTGCCAAACCGCCAAAAACCCGACATCCACGGAAGGCCGCCTCATCAGCGGACAGCGATAAACTGGAGATGACCAAACCTCCACCGTCACACCAACACAAACACGCCCATGCCATTACGACCCACAAATCCACGCGGCGGTCTTTCAACCGCGGTATTCCATTGGCGGTACACACCGCCGCGCTAAAAAAACACACACCTTTACAAAACACAGCCACATTGGACAATTCGAAATACACACACCTGATACACATGCACACACCACACCCACACATCCAATCAACTATAAAACACACACCCACATCACCCACAAACCCCCACTACTAGAAATTCGGAGAGAAGGCGAGAGAGAGAGAGAGAGAGAGCACAGCTATCGAAAACCCCAACACACAGAGGAACACAACATCATCACCCACACTACATTCACGCACAAAACACCACACACCACCACACACACCACACTCATCACCACAAACACCACCCCACACCACCCCATGGCACCCCAAAGACACCCCAGGTTCTCGGACCAAGAACTCAGGGTCATGGTGGAGGAAATAATTAGGGTAGAGCCCCAGCTATTCGGCACACAGGTGCAGCACACCAAAATAGCCAGGAAGGCGGAGCTATGGCAAAGGATCATCGACAGGGTCAAAGCTGTGGGACAGCATCCCAGAAACCGGGAAGACATCCGAAAGCGCTGGAACGACCTATGGGGGAAGGTGCGGTCGATGGTGTCAAGACACAACATCGCTGTGCAGAAGACTGGCGGCGGACTCCCACCCACTCCACCCGAATTCACAGCATGGGAGCAAGAGGTCTTGAAGATCCTGCATCCTGAGGGCCTTGCTGGAGTAGGCAGAGGAATGGACTCTGGTAAGTCGAATCCCAACTACTTCACCCCCCCAACCACCAGCATGCCAACCCACACACCCACCCTCACCCCCAACCCCCCAGCACACATCCTCCCTGCCAATGTCTCACCAGCACAACCCACCCAACACAACACCAATCCCTGAATGCCAACACAAACCATGGACACCCATCACCCAAGCATGACCACTGCACATACCCATCCCCCTCCACAAACCACCCTCACAACTCCTCCCACGAGGGAATGCCAGCACTGGGGGACAAGGGCACCCACAAATCGCACACCATGGCACACACAGAAGCAATAACCATACTCTTTTACCCCTGCAGGGCCCGAACGCCAACACACCGGCCAGGAGGGTCCAGATTTGTCCATCCCGCCCCCAGAACAGGCCCCCAGTGATGACAGCAGCTCTGTCGACCTAGAACCTGATGACCAGCCCGGACCATCGGGGACCTCTGGACAGTCGGTTCCCCACACACAGACACAGGCCACAGCAGACCCAACCCCCTCTGGGAATACCAGCACAGCTCCCACCCAGCGGGCCCATGCCTCTGTCTCCAGGACACGTCAATCAGCGGTGTGTCCGCCACTACAGGGCACCCAGCTGACCCACCACCCCAACAACAACAGGGACCTGGGGGCAGTGGTAGTGGGCACACCTTCCAGGGGACAGAGGCCCGGGGAAACAGGGCAACTGGGAGGGCTGCTGTGCGAGAGGGGGTTGACCGGCCCAGGGAACCCACTCTCCAAGAGGCCCTCACCACCATCATGGGAGCATACCACCGCTCCCAGGAGACGATGGCGACGGTACTGGCCAGGTTCCAGGAGATCCAGGCACAGCAGGAGGAACGGTACATGGGGTTCAGAGACGAACTCAGGAGCATCGGTACCGCAATGGGGACCATCGTCCTGGCCCTCAACCAGATAGTCACCACATTGCGGGACCATGTGGCACCCCAAAGGGCCCCTGTCACCAGCCCGGACGACGAACAGCCTACCACCTCCGCCGGCGCAAGTGGACAGGAGGCCCCCACACCACGACAGGCCACCAGCACCCCACCTCCTGCTGAAGATCAACCACCCCGCAAGCGGAACCTGAGATCACACAAGAAGACAGAGTAGGATGCCAAGACCCCCGCCAGCCTAAGATACCCCCTGATGTCATCCCACTGTCCCACATTGTCACCCTGTCCAACCTTGAACTGCCCCTGCTCCATCCTTCCACAGGCATATGGGCAATGCACCTGTGCTACTGAGAACTGGACTCTGCCATGGACATTACTCCACCCCCACCCATCACCGTTTTACTATCATGGACATATACGCAGCACTGAAAATAAATCACCAATTGCACTTCAAATGCCAGGAGTCTGCTTGTATTCTTTACAAATGTATTACACATAACAGTGCAATAATGTTCATTTACATTGTGATGACAACATACCAGTGTCAATAAGCATTAGTCCATGGGCAAACAGAGCAGAAGTCACGCTGTGGGTCATACAGCTCTGAAAAGGGAAGGGAAAGTCAAAATCAGTGAAAAGGAACTGGGGGGAAACACAGAAAGTAGAGATGCAGGAGGCCAGAAGTAAATGTAAAATGGCGTGGGTGATTCTTACCTGGGTGCTACTGAAAATACTGTTGTATAACTGTGTCCCTGTTGTCCGTGTCGTCCCTGTCGTCTTCCTCCTCTTCACTCTCCACAGGCTCCACAGCTGCTACAACACCACCATCTGGACCATCCTCCTGCAGGAAAGGCACCTGGCGTCGCAATGAAAGATTGTGAAGCATACAGCAGGCCACGATGATATGACAGACCTTCTTTGGTGAGTACATGAGGGATCCCCCTGTCATATGCAGGCACCTAAACCTGGCCTTCAGGACCCCGAAGGTCCGTTCTATAATCCTCCTAGTCCGCCCATGTGCCTCATTGTACCGTTCCTCTGCCCTGGTCCGGGGATTTCTCACTGGGGTCAATATCCAAGGCAGGTTGGGGTAACCAGAGTCACCTATTAGCCACACACGGTGTCTCTGTAGCTGTTCCATCACATAAGGGATGCTGGTATTTCGCATGACATACGCGTCATGCACTGACCCAGGGAACTTGGCATTTACATGGGAGATGTACTGGTCAGCCAAACAGACTACCTGGACATTCATCGAATGGTAATTTTTTCTATTTCTGTACACCTGCTCATTGTCTTTTGGGGGTACTAAAGCCACATGTGTCCCATCAATGGCTGCGGGCGTGACCGCCATTTTCTATCTGCTTAATCACTCAAGACCTGATCATCCACAGGAGAGGACCTATACTGCAAGTGCTGCTGTGACCTCGGTCTGGAAGAGACAATGGCTGCTGCGACTGGGGAAAGGGCCCCTGCCTTCACTTCAGAAGAGTTGGAGAAACTTGTGGATGGGGTCCTGCCCCAGTATGCGCTACTCTACGGTACTCCAGACCAACAGGTTAGTACACAGGGTGCACGTTGAATGGGCTATGCCTGGGTTGTGTATGGTGGATGTAAGATGGTGGGGTGGGGAGCGAATGAGGAGTGCAAGGCACGACAGATGAGAGCATGTGCCACATGGCAGGGTTGGGGAGGGGGGGGCAATCACATCTAACATGCAGAAAAATGTTGAAAATTCCTTTCCCACCCTGTACATGTCAAATAGATCAGCGCCCATCAGAAAGTCGACATTTGGCGTGCCATCGCCAAGGACGTCCGGGCCCTGCGGGTCCACACAAGACGGGGCACCCACTGCCGAAAGAGGTGGGAGGACATCCACCGCGGGACCAGGAAGACCGCCGAGTCACTGCTGGGGATGGCCTCCCAACGTAGGAGGGGTGCCAGTCGTACCTTGACCCCCCTGATGTCCCGGATCCTGGCGGTGGCCTACCCCGATTTGGATGGGCGCGTGAGGACATCACAGCAGACACAAAGGGGTGAGTACCAGCACATTCTGCTATCTTTACACGCAGTGGAGGCGTCTGGGTGGGGGAGGAGGGCTGTGGGTGACATTAGGCCAGGGCGCTTTCTGTAGTGTAGTCCCCTCCTTTAGGCATGGCCCTGTGCCCCCGCCCCCCACCTCTGTAGGGTGCCAAGTACAGCAATCCATGGTCCAGCATCACCCATGTAATTGTAATTGTAATTGTAATGGTATTTATATAGCGCTTACTACCCCTGACGAGGCGTCGAAGCGCTTTTCGATGAGTAGCACGCTACTCCGGTACCCAACAAGAATTAGTGATGGATTAGTATAATTTAATAAGGAGTACCGTTTTAGTATTATTATGAGTTAATTTGAGTTGCGGATATGAGAGTTTGTTAGTTAGATTGACTGGAGTAATGGAGGGGTGGAGGAGGAAAGAAATCCAGAAGTGTTAATTGGGAGTTTATCCTTCATTTACTCAATCCAAAGGCTTGAGATGAATAAAAGGGGGGCGGAGGGGAAAGAGGATGTGGAAGGGTTAGGGAGAGCATAGTAGCAGGGTGAGATGAATGCAGGAGAATTTAGTAGGGTTGTGTGGGAGGTCACAGAGGTAGAGTGAGGTTTGGTGAGTTAGATGTGGGGGTGGAGGGATGAGCTTAGGCAGAGATATTTAGGAGATGAAAGTGGTCGAAGGGATTTGGGATGAGTCCGAGTGAGAATGGAGGATAGTTTGATAGAGACATGACATAAGAGTGATGAGTAGATAAGTGTGATAAAAAGAGAGCAGAAATTCATAGAAACATGCCAGGCACAGAAACAACATATACACATACATACACATATATATATATATTTATACACACACACACATGACTATACACACACATCTGGACATACAATACATAATTAGAATCATGGGTAAAAAATACTTAGTCGTCCATCCATCATCCTGGTAAAAGGCGGGAACTCCCCCAACTACCTCGAGGGTGGACGGGGCGTGGCCCAGCGGGCGGAGCCCACAGGTGCTCCACAAAGGGAGAAACCCTCCACTCTGTGTCTCCAGCAGAGGAAGACAGAACCCGCGCGTCCCAGTCAGACACAGACCACGCTCCAGCACATCATCAGCTCACCTCCAGGAAGGATTCCAGATCCCCTCCGCCATGGGATCTCTGAGCGCACAGCCCCGCCCCGCCCCGCCCCATCCCTGCTAAGCCCAAGAGCCAGGGTGGCCCGTCCTTTCCAGAAGGTGAGCTTCAACCGCGGCATCTGCCGCGTCCACATTGTACACTAGGGTACGTGATGGGCCACGGGGGCAAAACGTCTTCAGCAACCTTGTGTGCCCCCGGCAATGTCATTGCCACTAGTGCGTCCCCGCGGAGATGTCCTCGCGCCCCTGCGCATCAACAACGCACCACGCGAGTCGGCGGCAAACGCAGTGGGGTCGCCTTGGAAAGCTGTCCATCATCCTGGCAAGAGGCGGGAATTCCCCTACCTACTTCGAGGGTGGACGGGGCGTGGCTCAGCGGGCGGAGCTTACAGGTGCTCCACGAAGGGAGAACCTTCTACTCTGTGTCTCCAGGAGAGGAAGACAGAACCCGCGCGTCACAGTCAGACAGACCACGCTCCAGCACACCATCAGTTCACCTCCAGGAAGGACTCCAGATCTTCCTCTGCTATATGATCTCTGAGCGCACAGCCGTGCTTCATCCTTGCCAAGCCCAAGAGCCAGGGTGGCTTGTCCTTTCCAGAAGCTGAGCTTCGACTGCGGCACCTGCTACGATTATGATTGTAAGTGCTTCCTTTGAGGTTTAGTTTCTGTAAAATGAGCATCGTGGCCTACCCAACCGGAGTATTTTCTACGAGTATGTCAGTAAGCGTTACCTAGCATGTTTTATACGCCCCGTTTATATTGTACACTAAGGGTAAGTGATGGGCCACGGGGTAAACGTCTCCAGTAACCTTGTGTGCCTTTGGCAATGTGATTGTTACTAGTGCGTCTTTGTGGAGATGTCCTCGTGCTGCTGCGCATCAACAACACACCACCGGAATCGGCGGTAAACGCATTGGGGTCGTTTTGGAAAGCTGTCCATCATCCTGGTAAAAGGCGGGAATTCCTTTACCTACTTCGAGGGTGGACGGGGTGTGGTTCAGCGGGCGGAGCTTACAGGTGCTTTATAAAGGGAGAACCTTCTACTCTGTGTCTCCCGGAGAGGAAGATAGAAACCCGCGCGTCACAGTCAGATACTGATTACGCTCCAGTATATCATCAGATTCACCTCCAGGAAGGATTCTAGATCTTTCTGCTATGGGATCTCTGAGCGCACAGCCTTGCTTTATCTTTGCCAAGCCCAAGAGTTAGGGTGGCTTGTCCTTTCCAGAAGCTGAGCTTCAACTGCGGCATCTGCTACGTTTATATTGTACACTAGGGGTATGTCATGGGCCATGGGGTAAACGTTTCCAGCAACCTTGTGTGCCTTTGGCAATGTTATTGTTACTAGTGCGTCTTTGTGGAGATGTCCTCGTGCTTCTGAGCATCAACACCGCACCACCGGAATCGGTGGTAAACGCAGTGGGGTCGTTTTGGAAAGCTGTCCATCATCCTGGTAAGAGGCGGGAATTCCTTTACCTACTTCGAGGGTGGACGGGCGTGGCTCAGCGGGCGGAGCTTACAGGTGCTTTATAAAGGGAGATCCTTCTACTCTGTGTCTCCAGGAGAAGAAGATAGAACCCGCGCGTCACAGTCAGATACAGATTACGCTCCAGTACATCATCAGTTCACCTCCAGAAAGCTGAGCTTCGACTGCGGCACCTGCTACAATTATGATTGTAAGTGCTTCCTTTGAGGTTTAGTTTCTGTAAAATGAGCATCGTGGCCTACCCAACCGGAGTATTTTCTACGAGTATGTCAGTAAGCGTTACCTAGCATGTTTTATATGCCCCGTTTATATTGTACACTAAGGGTACGTGATGGGCCACGGGATAAACGTCTCCAGAAACCTTGTTTTCCTTTGGCAATGCGATTGTTACTAGTGCGTCTTTGAGGAGATGTCCTCATGCTTCTGAGCATCAACAACGCACCACCGGAATCGGCGGTAAACGCATTGGGGTCGTTTTGGAAAAGCTGTCCATCATCCTGGTAAGAGGCGGGAATTCCTTTACTTACTTCGAGGGTGGACGGGACGTGGCTCAGCGGGCGGAGCTTACAGGTGTATTATAAAGGGAGAACCTTCTACTCTGTGTCTCCAGGAGAGGAAGATAGAACCCGCGCGTCACAGTCAGATACTGATTACGCTCCAGTACATCATCAGTTCACCTCCAGGAAGGATTCTAGATCTTTTCTGCTATGGGATATCTGAGCGCAGAGCCTTCCTTCATCTTTGCCCAGCCCAAGAGTTACGGTGGCTTGTCCTTTCCAGAAGCTGAGCTTCAACTGCGGCACCTGCTACGTTTATATTTGGAAGTGCTTCTTTTGAGGTTTAGTTTCTGTAAAAATGCGCATCGTGGCCTACCCAACCGGGGTATTTTCTACGAGTATGTCAGTAAGCGTTACCTGGCATGTTTTATACGCCCCGTTTATATTGTACACTAAGGTTACGTGATGGGCCACGGGGTAAACGTCTCCAGCAACCTTGTGTGCCTTTGGCAATGTGATTGTTACTAGTGCGTCTTTGTGGAGATGTCCTCGTGCTTCTGAGCATCAACAACGCACCACCGGAATCGGCGGTAAACGCAGTGGGGTCGTTTTGGGAAAGCTGTCCATCATCCTGGTAAGAAGCGGGAATTCCTTTACCTACTTCGAGGGTGGACGGGGCGTGGCTCAGCGGGCGGATATAACAGGTGCTTTATGAAGGGAGAACCTTCTACTCTGTGTCTCTCGGAGAGGAAGATAGAAACCGCACGTCACGGTCAGATACAGATTACGCTCCAGTACATCATCAGTTCACCTCCAGGAAGGATTCTAGATCATTTCTGCTATGGGATCTCTGAGCTCACAGCCGTGCTTTATCTTTGCCAAGCCCAAGAGTTAGGGTGGCTTGTCCTTTCCTGAAGCTGAGCTTCAACTGCGGCACCTGCTACGATTATAATTGCAAGTGCTTCCTTTGAGGTTTAGCCTCTGTAAAATGAGCATCGTGGCCTACCCAACCAGAGTATTTTCTACGAGTATGTTAGTAAGCGTAACCTAGCATGTTTTATACGCCCAGTTTATATTGTACACTAAGGGTACGTGATGGGCCACGGGGAAAACGTCTCCAGCAACCTTGTGTTCCTTTGGCAATGTGATTGTTACTAGTGCGTCTTTGTGGAGATGTCCTCGTGCTTCTGAGCATTAACAACGCACCACCGGAATCGGCGGTAAACGCATTGGGGTCGTTTTGGAAAAGCTGTCCATCATCCTGGTAAGAGGCGGGAATTCCTTTACTTACTTCGAGGGTGGACGGGACGTGGCTCAGCGGGCGGAGCTTACAGGTGTTTTATAAAGGGAGAACCTTCTACTCTGTGTCTCCAGGAGAGGAAGATAGAACCCGCGCGTCACAGTCAGATACTGATTACGCTCCAGTACATCATCAGTTCACCTCCAGGAAGGATTCTAGATCTTTTCTGCTATGGGATCTCTGAGCGCAGAGCCTTCCTTCATCTTTGCCCAGCCCAAGAGTTACGGTGGCTTGTCCTTTCCAGAAGCTGAGCTTCAACTGCGGCACCTGCTACGTTTATATTTGGAAGTGCTTCTTTTGAGGTTTAGTTTCTGTAAAAATGCGCATCGTGGCCTACCCAACCGGGGTATTTTCTACGAGTATGTCAGTAAGCGTTACCTAGCATGTTTTATACGCCCCGTTTATATTGTACACTAAGGTTACGTGATGGGCCACGGGGTAAACGTCTCCAGCAACCTTGTGTGCCTTTGGCAATGTGATTGTTACTAGTGCGTCTTTGTGGAGATGTCCTCGTGCTTCTGAGCATCAACAACGCACCACCGGAATCGGCGGTAAACGCAGTGGGGTCGTTTTGGGAAAGCTGTCCATCATCCTGGTAAGAGGCGGGAATTCCTTTACCTACTTCGAGGGTGGACGGGGCGTGGCTCAGCGGGCGGATATTACAGGTGCTTTATGAAGGGAGAACCTTCTACTCTGTGTCTCTCGGAGAGGAAGATAGAAACCGCGTGTCACGGTCAGATACAGATAACGCTCCAGTACATCATCAGTTCACCTCCAGGAAGGATTCTAGATCATTTCTGCTATGGGATCTCTGAGCGCACAGCCGTGCTTTATCTTTGCCAAGCCCAAGAGTTAGGGTGGCTTGTCCTTTCCTGAAGCTGAGCTTCAACTGCGGCACCTGCTACGATTATAATTGCAAGTGCTTCCTTTGAGGTTTAGCCTCTGTAAAATGAGCATCGTGGCCTACCCAACCAGAGTATTTTCTACGAGTATGTTAGTAAGCGTAACCTAGCATGTTTTATACGCCCAGTTTATATTGTACACTAAGGGTACGTGATGGGCCACGGGGAAAACGTCTCCAGCAACCTTGTGTTCCTTTGGCAATGTGATTGTTACTAGTGCGTCTTTGTGGAGATGTCCTCGTGCTTCTGAGCATTAACAACGCACCACCGGAATCGGCGGTAAACGCATTGGGGTCGTTTTGGAAAGCTGTCCATCATCCTGGTAAAAGGCGGGAATTCCTTTACCTACTTCGAGGGTGGACGGGCGTGGCTCAGCGGGCGGAGCTTACAGGTGCTTTATAAAGGGAGAACCTTCTACTCTGTGTCTCCAGGAGAGGGAGATAGAACCCGCGCGTCACAGTCAGATACAGATTACGCTCCAGTACATCATCAGTTCACCTCCAGGAAGGATTCTAGATCTTTTTCTGCTATGGGATCTCTGGGCGCACAGCCTTGCTTTAGTTTCCAAAGAAACTATAAATCAATAGAAATATACATATAATCTGAAAAAAATAATTATCCCCATAGGCATATGCAGTTCATAGTTGTTTGAAAAAGGTGGTTATGAAGGAAAGAGCCAACTCTTGAGTAGTTTCCTGAAAACAAGAAAGTTATCTGTGGCTCTTATAGTTGGGGGTAATGAATTCCATAGTTTGGCTGCTTGGACGGAGAAGGATGTACCACCTACAGTCTTTTTCTTGTATGGTGGTGTTCTAAGGCGGGGTGCCAGTCTTGAGTGGAGGGTTCTTTGTTGGATGTATTTGGTAATTTTCATTCTGATGAAAAGCGATCCTGTTCCATGTATAGCTTTGTGGGTGATACAAAGCAGCTTGAAAGTGCATCTTCTGGCAACGGGTAGCCAGTGTAGTGCTCTCAAGGCAGGGGAGATGTGGGCTTGCGGCTTTATATGTAGTAGTAGCCTGGCTGCGGAATTCTGGATACGTTGTAGTTTTTTCATAACAGATAGAGATGATCTATGGTAGAGGCTATTGGCATAATCCAGTTTGGATAATACAAGTGAGATAGTAGCTTGCACCTTGTGTGGAAATCCGAGGTGAGGGAAAATGCGTTGTAAAGTCTTTAAGGTGATGAAGCTTGTGCGTGCTAATTTGTCTACTTGGGCATTCATAGTTAGTTTGGAATCCATGGTGATTCCTAGGTTTTTCACTTCCTTGGATAATTGAGGAGGTGGTCCGAGATCGTCAGGCCAGACGCACAGAGGGTCATAATGTTTCCAGTCACCAAAAATGAGTATTTCAGTTTTGGAGGTATTTAGTTTGAGATGGCTCCAGGTCATCCACTGATCGACGGCTCTGAGGCAAATGAAGATTTGAGAGTTTTCAATGTTTTTGGGGTCTTCTAATTGAAGTAGTATTTGTGTGTCATCTGCATAGTTGTAGCATGTGAGATGGAAATCATTGATCAGTTCTGGTAAAGATATCATGTAGATGTTAAAAAGCAAAGGTGAGATGATTGACCCTTGGGGGACCCCTGTTTTTGTGAGGTAGGGTTCGGATGAGAAGGGGGGTGAGTGGATGATATTTGCTCTTTTTTGGAGATAGGAAGTAATCCAGTCGAGCGCAATCCCTTGTATGCCGGCTTCGTGGAGTCTTTGAGTTAGGGTGTCATGGTCAACTGTATCAAAGGCAGCTGAGAGGTCCAAGAGAAGTAGTGCAGCAACTCCATTTCGGTCAACTGTGTTTTTAAGATCGTCCCAGATTGCCATGAGTGCCGATTCAGTGCTTCTTCCTGGGCGGAATCCAGTTTGGAAGTCTGAAAGTATAGAGTTGTCTTCAATGAATTGTGACATCTGGGCGAATGCTGCTCTTTCTATCAATTTGCCCAGGAAAGGTCCATTTGTGATAGGTCTGTAGTTGTTTGGGTCTTGCGGGTCTAGATTTGTTTTCTTTAATAATGGTCGTATGTATGCCTTTTTCAGGTCTGTAGGAAAAGTTCCTGAAGTTAAAGAGTTGTTGATGATTCTTCTTACAGGTGTGGCAGCGGAAGTAGATAGCAGGATGTTCTTGAAGATCTGTGGTGGGCAAGGGTCAGAAGGGCAACCAGAAGGTCTGCTTGCTTTGACCAAATTCATAAATTCATCCTGGGATATTTGTTTGAAGGACTGTAGAGGTTGGGAAGGTTTATTCTTAAAGGGTATTTTAGTAAAGGGGTTGGTGCTGATGGTTTTCTTCTGTTTTAAATAGGAGTCCAGTGTGTCTGCCTTGGTTGTGTAGTGAGTTGCCAATTTGTTTGTGAAATCTTGAGTGGTGGGATGACTTCCTTCCATGCATGTGGGTTTTCGAAATTCATTGAGAATTTTGTAAAATTCCTTGGTTGTAGATTGAGCATTTAGAATTCTGTCTGAGTAGTATCTTTTTTTAGCTTTTTTGATTGATGATTTGTATATCCTGTTAAGTTTGTGTAGCTGCAGTTTGTCTTGACTGTTGTTTGTTTTGAGCCAGGTCCGCTGCAACTTTCTGATTTGTTTTTTAATCTTTTTAAGTTCTGTGTTTCTCCAAGGTGTTGGTTTTCTTTTGTCATGTTTAGTTTTTCTGAGTGGTATTAGGACATCAAAAGCTTCCTGTAGCCACTCATAAAGTTTAGGTACAGAATTGATTGTATCTAGATCTGTCTTTGCTGTTAGTTGTGTTTCTAAGTGATCCAAATTGAGTTTTCTCCATGGTCGATAGGTGTATGTATGTAAGTGGTTGTGGGGTGTGTTGATTTGTGGAGTTGTCTGTCGGAAAGTTATCAGATGGTGGTCTGACCAGGTGGTTGGTGTGATGCTATGAATAGTAACAAGTTCAGGCTTAGCAAAAATGACATCTAGGATGTGACCAGCGATGTGTGTGGGATTGTGTACAATCTGATGTAGATTCAATGCGAGTAGGCCAGTGGTGATAGCTTTTGGATGGGGCATATTGGGTTTATCAAACCAAATGTTTAGATCCCCAAGAATGCATAGATTGGAGTATAGTGTAATAAGGTTTGAGACTATGTCAAGAAAGGCATCTGGGAAAGTGGAGTTGTTAGGTGGAGGTCTGTAAAGGAGGAGAAAGTTACAGGTGGAAGTTGGAGTAGGGTGGCATCTGGTAAGGAGGGCTTCACAACCTTGTATGGAGATGTTGTCTGTTTTACTGAGGTCTATTGCCTGTTTGAATATAATAGCTAGTCCACCTCCTCTCTTGCCTATACGGTTTTGTGTGATGGTTTGATAGCCTGGAGGAAGGGCTTCGTGCAATACTGGTGCCATGTCATCTCCCAACCAGGTTTCCGTAATGAATAGTAAGTCATGTTGTGTGTCTGTGAGCAGGTCGTAGATGTGGTGCTTGTTTTTTGAGAGTGATCGAGCATTTATGAGCTGGCAGTTTAGATAGGGTGTGTTAGTAGTAGTGTTGTTTTGTTTAGTAGAAGGGTAAGTAGTATAATGTGAGCTTGAAGCAGGAGTGTTGCTAGTTGTGTTAACTGTTTGAGGCTCACAATAGTCTTGCTTTTCAACATAGTGTTCCTCTTCCAGCAGGTTAAGGAGGCATTTTGTTGGGTCTGTGTGTGTGGGTGGTGAACTTGGTGGCTGAGAGAGCCATGAGGAGTGTAGTGTTTTTTGTAGGGTAGTTTTATTATGAAACAAACAAGGGGATGCGAGGTTGCTATGAGTGGCATGTTTTTTATTATGTTTGCGTTTGTTTAGTGTGGAAGGAGTATGGGTTAGGGGTGGTGGAGGAGCATGTGGATCATGATGTAAGGCTCTAAATTGTGCAATGGAGGAGAGGCGACTGAATGAAGGTTGCTGGGATGGGGTGCTTGTGGTAGGTGTTTGTGAAGAGTGGGGGGGTAGGGGTGGAGATAGGGTGGAATTTGTATCCTGTGTGTAGTCTTGGGGGTGAGAGTGGGTATGATGATGAGTGTAATGTAAGTTTGTGTTGCTTTGATGTGCTGATGTTTGTGGTTGGTATTGTTTTTGTGGAATAATGAGAGGGGTTATTGGTGTAGTTGTTTTTGGTGAGGGACTTGTATGCGAGTTAGTGCTGTTAAGTGGAATTTGAGTGTTAGATGGGGTGTTGATGTGTTTTGGAGATGAATGTATGAGGTGTATATGAGGTGATGGATGTGTGTCAGGGAGATAAGTATTAGTTGAGATTACTGGAAGAGGTAATATGTGTGGTGGAGTGGGAATTGTATGGTTGTGTAATTGGTGAGCAGAGGGGAAGAGTGTGTGTAGATGATGTGTTTGAAGGCAGGGTTTTGGCATTGTTATGAGTTCAGGTGGTCTGTGTGAAGCGAACAGCGGATAGTGTTTTTGGTTAGTATGTGTAGAGAGTGTGTATCTGGGAGACTGAAACTGAGACAGTTGTATGTTGTAGTTTTGTATTGTGTGGGCGGTGGCAGGTAGTGTTAGTGGGAGGGGATAGAGTAGTGTTTGCTGTGAGTATGAAGGTGTTTGACTGTAATAGTTATGGGGTGTATGTGTATATGTGTTGTATGTAGGGTATTGTGTTGGGTGGTGGGGCAATGCAATATGTCTGTAATTAGTTTGTGATGCATGAGTTGGATATCTTTGCAGATAATGTGTTTGCATGTTGAGGGATGTGTTGGGGCAGAAACCATTTCTGGTGGAATGAGAATGAGAATTGGGCAGCATTTCTGGCCCTAGTCCCTAGTCCCTACCTGTCCCGAACAGACCCAAACAGACAGCTGCCCTTGTCCTCTCCGCCCTTTGCCTCGACGCCCGGGCTCAGACGCCCTGAATCCTAGCCTTTTATAGCCCTACTGGCCAATAAGAAGCTGGTCCTAACCCTAGCCAATCCGATTTTTAAACCCTAATTTAGCCAATTAGTGGGAGACCCAGCCCTAATCACCAGTCACAGCCCTATTTCTTGACCCCCAATCACAGCCCCAGCCCTAAAACCAACAGCCAATCAGAATCCAAGCCCTATCCACCAATCGCAGCCCTAGAACCAACAGCCAATCAGAATCCAAGCCCTATCCACCAATCGCAGCCCTAGAACCAACAGCCAATCAGAATCCAAGCCCTATCCACCAATCGCAGCCCTAGAAACCAACAGCCAATCAGAATCCAAGCCCTATCCACCAATCGCAGCCCTAGAAACCAACAGCCAATCAGAATCCAAGCCCTATCCACAAATCGCAGCCCTAGAAACCAACAGCCAATCAGAATCCAAGCCCTATCCACCAATCGCAGCCCTAGAAACCAACAGCCAATCAGAATCCCAGCCCTATCCACCAATCGCAGCCCTAGAAACCAACAGCCAATCAGAATCCCAGCCCTATCCACCAATCGCAGCCCTAGAACCAACAGCCAATCAGAATCCCAGCCCTATCCACCAATCGCAGCCCTAGAAACCAACAGCCAATCAGAATCCCAGCCCTAACCACCAATCGCTGCCCTAGAAACCAACAGCCAATCAGAATCCAAGCCCTATCCACCAATCGCAGCCCTAGAAACCAACAGCCAATCAGAATCCCAGCCCTATCCACCAATCGCAGCCCTAGAAACCAACAGCCAATCAGAATCCCAGCCCTATCCACCAATCACAGCCCTAGAAACCAACAGCCAATCAGAATCCTAGCCCTATCCACCAATTACAGCCCTAGAACCAACAGCCAATCAGAATCCCAGCCCTATCCACCAATCACAGCCCTAGAACCAACAGCCAATCTGAATCCTGGCCCTATCCACCAATCACAGCCCTAGAATCAACAGCCAATCAGAATCCCAGCCCTATCCACCAATCATAAATGCATCCCTGGAGCTAGCAACCAATGAAACACCATCTCCCAAAAAGAACCTATCAAACAGCATATGCAACAACCACGAGGAACCTATATAAGGAGCAAGTTAACTAAAGTCCAGTCCCTGGGGCCTGGGGGAGGCTACTGGTGCTCTATTCAGTATCTCCTTGGATACAGACAGGCTGAATCCACACTTTCAAGCTAGCAGAGTCTACTTTTCAGGTAAGGGGGAGATTGTTTAAGAGACAAACACTGCAATAGTTCTGGGCGCACACTCTAAAAATCGGGCTTTTTAAGGCAAAAAATACAGGGGGGCAGACAGCTTTTAAGCACAATTTAAATCACACAAACAGATTAAAAAACAGTCTCCTAAAACCACACTCTGAAAGATCTATGTAGTCTTTTTACTAAGAATAGGGGTGAAAAAAAGGGGGGCAGAGGGGGGGGTGGAAAAAAAGGGGGGGGGGGAGCCACTAAACTAGCAAGGGAATTCACACAGTCACAGCAAAAACGATTTTGAAACAAACACCACTTTAAAAGAGGCCAGGCTGCCTGAAAAACACAGAGAGTCCACAGTAAAACAAACACTTTTTGAACAATTAATACTATTTGACTAGAAAATATCGTTGGGCTCCTTACCTAGGTCTCTTTGCAATCCTTGAACATTGGGCTGTATCAGGACACAGGAGAGAATGCACAGAGGAACACAAAATGGAGGTGCCTGTCTTTGGCCTTCCCTCCACAAACTTAAGGAGCCAGAGCAGGTGGGGGGGGGCGGGTCTCAGGTGCAGCAGAGACTCAGGGAGCCAATCAGCTAAGTCCAGTCCCTGGGGCCTGGGGGAGGCTACTGGTGCTCTATTCAGTATCTCCTTGGATACAGACAGGCTGAATCCACACTTTCAAGCTAGCAGAGTCTACTTTTCAGGTAAGGGGGAGATTGTTTAAGAGACAAACACTGCAATAGTTCTGGGCGCACACTCTAAAAATCGGGCTTTTTAAGGCAAAAAATACAGGGGGGGCAGACAGCTTTTAAGCACAATTTAAATCACACAAACAGATTAAAAACCAGTCTCCTAAAACCACACTCTGAAAGATCTATGTGCGCATATGTTGTCCATAGACCTGTTGGCCTAGTCACAAGTACTGAGTAGTGTACAACGATTGCGCGGCATAGTGCATGAGGCTCCTGTGTCTGTCCTCTCCGCCAACGGTGTTGACAATGCATGCACTCAACCTGTTTTTATTTCTCCCCCCACCCTTTTTCTTTATCTTCTTGTGCATGTGTGCATTAGCATCATCAGGCGGAGGAGAATTGACATCGGAGCACGAGGGAGCTGCAACTCACAAGGCCCCGGTGGGCCATGGTACAGACACCGAGGTCACCAGTGATACGGAGGGCGAGGGGAGCACCACAACGGGGACCCGTGGTGACACCAGCGACACCGACACATCCTCAGAAGGGAGCTCCCTAGCGGTGGCGGCAACATCTGGGCCCCCCGCCTCTACAGGTACAGCCGCCACCCAGCGCACCAGCTCTGCCCTCCCAGCAGCCCCTCAGCCTTCACTCCGTGCCCGCTCGCCCAAGAAGGCGGGCATCTCCTTCGCCCCAGGCACCTCAGGCCCTGCCCATGTTAGCCCTGCTGCCCTCAGTGAGGAGGTCATTGACCTCCTACAGACCATCATTGTTGGGCAGTCTACCCTTTTGAATGCCATCCAGGGGGTAGAGAGGGAGGTGCATCGGAGCAATGCATACCTGGAGGGCATTCATTCGGGTCAGGCTGCCCATCAACGATCGTTCAATGCTCTGGCCTCAGCACTGACGGCAGCCATTGTCCCTGTCTCCAGCCTCCCTCTTCTAACTGCCTCCACCCTGTCTCTGTCTCCTGTTCCTCAGTCTATCCCATCCACACCATCAGACCAGCCTGCACACACCTCAACACCCAAGGGCAGCTCATCCAGACATAAGCACCACAGATCACACAAGCATTTACCCAAGCAACACCCAGATGCAGACATGCCAACAGTCACTACCACCCCTGTGTCCCCCTCCTCCTCGTCTCCCTCCTCCCTCCCTGTGACGTCTCCACTCACACCTGCATGCACACCACCATCAGCCAGTACTTCCATCACCAGCACACCCTCCAGTACAGTCCGCACACGTGCAGTCACCACCCCCACTGCCATTTACACGTCCCCTGTGTCCTCTCCCACTGTGTCTGTCACCCCCTCTTCCAAGACACACAAACGCAGGCAGCCACCCACCCAACAGCCAACCACCTCACGACAGCCTACGTCACAAGCACCTGCACCCAAAGACAGCACACCTGACTCTCCTACAACCACATCCTCTTCCTCCACTCCCATACCCACTACACCTACCCTTTACATTGGTCCTAAAAAACTTTACCTCTCCAAACTTAACCTCTTTGCCCCACCTGACCCACCCCCTCCATCTGCTAAGAGTTCCAAGAGCACCTCAGCCACCACCAGCCCTGCTTCAAGTGTCACCATTGTGCACGGGTTTTGGAGTTCACCCTTTCCCAGCACTGATACATCGGCCAGCAGCAAGGGGACAGCCAGCCCCCCCCCTGGAAAGAGGACCCGTAAAATCAGGGGCCGCCGCGAGAAGACTGACACGGCTGCCCCCAAGGAGCAAAGTCCTGGGCCGTCACCTGCCACAACATCCAGGGGAGGCAAGGGCCAGAGAGCCTCATCGAAGGAGGGCAAGGGCAGCAGGGCGGAGAAATCAGCCAGCAGGGGCGCGGACCAGGAGGGCCCCACAAGCCCCATCCCGGGTGTGAGGGAGGACACCCACGGGCCCAGGACTCCGTCACAGAAGGGTCCAGCAACTGCACGGTCGGAGGGCGACTAAGCAGGGAGTCCTGGCCAGCTCTGGCTCCCTTGAATGACTGGACAAGCACCGCTGAAGAGGGCCCCGCCGTGCAGAAAGACACCGCTGAAGAGGGCCCCGCCGTGCAGAAAGACACCGCTGAAGAGGGCCCCACCGTGCAGAAAGACACCGCTGAAGAGGGCCCCGCCGTGCAGAAAGGCACCGCTGAAGAGGGCCCCGCCGTGCAGAAAGGCACTGCTGAAGAGGGCCCTGCCGTGCAGAAAGGCACCGCTGAAGAGGGCCCCGCCGTGCAGAAAGACACCGCTGAAGAGGGCCCCGCCGTGCAGAAAGGCACCGCTCCGCTGGGCCCTTCCTGTCAAGCACCGCTCCGCCGGGCCCCGCCGTCTCAAGCACCGCTCCGCTGGGCCCTTCCTGTCAAGCACCGATCCGCTGGGCCCCGCCGTCTCAAGCACCGCTCCGCTGGGCCCTTCCTGTCAAGCACCGCTTGTCAAGCACCGCTCCGCTGGGCCCCGCCGTCTCAAGCACCGCTCCACTGGGCCCTTCCTGTCAAGCACCGCTCCGCTGGGCCCTTCCTGTCAAGCACCGCTCCGCTGGGCCCCGCCGTCTCAAGCACCGCTCCGCTGGGCCCTTCCTGTCAAGCACCGCTGGCCCATTGGCAGTCCCGGTTCTGTGTCGGGCAGGCCTTCACGATGCACTCTGCCCACCATGCCTCCTCCATGACTAGTGGTCTCTGTAATCCACCTGATGGACTGTGGCTTTGCACTCCCCAGGATGTAACAGTGGGCAATCCACCCACTGTAGAGACTTGTGAGACTGTGGCTTTGCACTCCCCAGGATGGCAGAGTGGGCAATCCACCCACTGTAGAGACTTGTGAGACTGTGGCTTTGCACTCCCCAGGATGGCAGAGTGGGCAACCCACCCACTGTAGAGACTTGTGAGACTGTGGCTTTGCACTCCCCAGGATGGCACAGTGGGCATGGTGGACCCTTCGTGGATCTGGCGTCGTGGACTCATGTGGCTGAGGTGCCCCCCCTTCCCTTCCCCCTGAGGTGCCTGTAGTTTTGTCATCTGATGCCCCAGCAGTGTTCTCTCCAACGGACTCAGGTCTCCTGTGTGGGCTTTGCCCATGTGTTGATACACTTTGGCCCACGGACAGTGGAAAGTTAAGTGACTGTGCAGGACTTATTGCCTATGTTTATCGGTTTCGCAATGTTCTTACTTGATTTTTTACAATTCATTTTGCTATTTTACCATGACTTCAAAGAACCTCTTATATACATAAATGTTGTTTCTCACTTTAATTATGTCTTTGCATTATTCCGGGGGGTTTGGGTGGTGTCACTGTGACTTGGTGCTCTGCATTGGTGTGTAGATAGTTGGGGGGGGGTCGCATATGTGTGTGCCCGTGAGCTTTCCTCCTCCCCCTCCCCTGTGTCGTAGGTGCAGTACTCACCGTTGTCGTCTGCGCCGGCGTTCGTACTCGTGGTAGATGAGCAGGTAGACAATAGCTGGTAGGATGTGTAATTCGGGCTCCATGCTGTCCTCCTTCCTCGTGGAGTGTGTATAGGTGAGCGTTTTCCCGTTCGTAGTCTGTTTCCGCCATGTTTTTATCGGCGGGGCTCCCGCCCCGGAAAAGGTGGCGGATTGGTGAGTTGTGATAGGGTGGGCGGTACATTGTCTGCCGCCTGGCTGTTGGCGGTGACCGCCGCGCTGTTTGTCTGTCCCGCCGTGGCGGTCGGAGTGTTAAAGTGGCGGCCTGTGTTGGCTGTTCCCGCCAGGGTCAGAATACCTTTTTTTTGACCGCCTGCCTGTTGGCGGGTTGGCCGCCGCTTTATCACCGACCGCCAGGGTTGGAATGAACCCCTTTGTGACAAGCTTCACCAGATTACTTTTGATATTCCAGTTTGTTGTCATGTTCCACAGGCAGCATCAAAAGTCAATGTAAAGTACATTTGATATTGTGTGCAGCTAATCCAGTAGGTTATGTAACCACATGTGATAAAGTACAGTCTGTAGTCTTCTGTCGGGAAGCTATAAGAGCTTGTATTAAGAAATCCTTAGCAGTACCACCTTGACTGCTGAGATACAACAGTATTTACTTAAAAGTTGGACATGCACACTGTTTGTTGTTATGAAGCAATAGCAATCCATGCTCAACTGTGGCTTGCACTTTCATATATATTTCCATTTGCTCATGCTTAGTTGTCCATTTAAATCTGCCAAACCAATTGTTTCCGGTCTTGCTTGCTCTATTGCAGTCTTCACCTCATTCATTGCAATAGCAGTCTCATTTTCAATTATACGTTGTCCAAGGGGGTTATGACTTTAGGACCTCAACTTTGGCTGCTTTGTGAACTCTCTGTTGCTACTTCAGCACCAATTATATCTTCAATTTCATTATTCTACATGTACTGGGCACTGACTGCTATCCTTTGTGGCATTGAGAGAGTTTTTATAGCTGTAAAACTCTCCTAGTAATTCAGATTCAGAAGGCCAAGATTAGAACAGCTGCAGACATGCCAGATATAAACACTTTCTTTTTTCCTGCAGTCTGGCAGCTTAGTTTTCTATGGTTAATTTGACTGCCTTTGCTAAGTCGCACCACACACCCATTGAAACCAACTACTGCACATTTTCCATCATCTACATTTTCTGTCATATTGTTTCTACATACGTAGAACTGGGGTACTTCATAGATGAAAACTTTTTAGGATGTGCACTCATTTTTGGATAGTAAGGGCCTCATTACGAGTCTGGTGGTCCATGGACTGCCAGTCTTGAGGTGGCACTCGGACTGCCACTGACAGGAGCGGTCTGATCGCCATATTATGACTGTGGCACAGCCACCACGGTCCGACCGCTGGCACTGCCAGCTTGCCGCCAGCCAATAGCCTGGCAGTGCCAGCGGTCTCAATCCACCAGGACAGCGCTGCAAGCAGCACTCCCCTCCGGATTACGGCCCACGTTCCCACCAGCCTTTGCATGGCAGTCCGACTGCCATGCAAAGTCTGGCAGAAAGGGGATTTCGGGGCCCCTATGTTGGCACTTAGCATGGGCATTGCCGGGGACCCCATGGACAGCCCGTTGCCAAATTATGGGCAGTGAAAAGCTTGAAGGGTGCTGCTGCACCTGAGTATTCCGCTGGGCCAGCAGATAGAAACGCTGTATCCGCCCACTGGCCAAGCAGAACACTCATATTTAGGGCCATCGGTCAGAAAACTGGGGTGGCAATTTTCCATCCGAAAGAGGTTGGCGGACGGCCTCTGTTGCCCGACAAACTCGAAATGAGGCCCTAAGCCTTCAACATGTTTGTTTTTATAAATATATGTATCTCTGGCTCAAATTTGTCAAGATATTGAATTCTGGAAAATACCTTCAAAACTCTGTTTCAAGTTGATGCCAAGTGTAGACTCACCCAAACAAATCCTCTCGACACAGAATATAAATTAGGTGAACTCATTCAATCACACCATTCATAGGATCGATTTCCTTGTGTGAAAGCATCTTCAAACGTAGGGGCATATTTATGTCTTTAGTGGGGCTTGACAGTGCAGCAAGTCACCCTGCTACGCTGATGTGCTTCACAGGGAAAGAGGAGAAATGTGCTATGTTTATCCAATATGCCACATTCCTGTCCTTTCCTCTTGTGCTAGTGCCATTTCGGCAGCCTTGCACCAACACAGCCGTCCTTGCACCATGGCACAGGGTACCTGTGTTATAGACAGGGTTGTATTTGTGCAGAAAGGTGCCCCTTCCTGCACAAAAACAATTCTGAGAGGCGTCTTCCTCTTTCTATATGTGCTGCAGAATGAAAGAGGAAAAAATGAGAAAAAAATTAAGAAATTTCACCTTGCTATGCCTCTCCTGGGGAGGCATATCTTTTTGACGTAATCCCATATTTATCAGGTTTGGTAATTCTGGAAATGTGTCAAAAACCATGGGAGTTGAATGGAAATACTCCTGCAATGCTCTCAAAAGATGCAACAGCAAGCTACAAATCAACACACCTAACCTACCAGTTCCCCAAATATAAGGACGTTTAATTTATTCTTTTGCTCCTTTGAGTGCATGCAAACCAACACCTGCTGCCGAGGTGACATCTTTTAAACTAAAGATAAAATACAATTTAGGACAAACGGTAGTCCACCACCACCAATAATATTTCAATGTCCAATTCCTTGATGTAGTCTTATACAAATCTTCTTTTTTTTCTTTTCTCTTTTCCAACACTACGTATATACATAGCAGCAACAGCCAACTCTTGCAATGCCCATGGAATGCTCTGGTTAGCACGTCTGACCTTAATAAGTAAACTTACATGGGGACGCAAATAGGTTGATGAACCTTTAGACTCATAATTAAGATGTTCCCACCATATTTCCAGTACTTGCAGATCAATAATCAATAATTAATCATTAACACCAATAATCAATGGCATTAGTAATCAATAGAAGTCAGCAATCTTCACACACCATGACATTTCAGTCATGAATATCCACACCTTTTAGTAAAAGTTAGAATATTTATTTCCCTATATTAACAATGCTAAGGTCATGTAAAATAATCCCCAAATCAAATGATAAACATAAAGAAACAACACTGGCTGTCTGAATCTGCAAAAGAAACATAAGTGGTCATTACAACCCTGGCGGACGGTGTTAAAGTGGCAGGAAGACCGCCAACAGGTCGGCGGTAAAAAATTAGCAATTACGACTGTGGCGGAAACCGCCAACAAAGACAGCCACTTTAATACTCCGACCGCCATGGCGGTACAAACAAACAGCATGGCGGTCACTGCCAACAGACAGACGGGAGACAATGTACTGCCCACAGTATCACAACAGGCCAATCCGCCACCTTTTCCGGGGCGGATTCACTGCGGATAAAAACACGGCGGAAACAGGAATTCCGAAGGGAAAACGCTCACCTCTACACACCCCACGAGGACACCATGGACCCGGAACTCCAAATTCTACCTGCGATAGTCTTCCTGCTCCTCTACCAGGAGCACGAACGCCGGCGGCGAATACCACGGTGAGTACTGCACTTATGACACAGTGGAGGGGGGAGGGAAAAAACAGGGACATACACACGCAACACGCAACACCCCCACCCCCACCCACTACAACACACACACTAATGCATATTAATACATCACAGTTACACCCCCTAACTCCCCTGGAAGAATGCAAAGACTATAAAAAATTAGTGTAACCATTGTAATATATTAAAATCAAGTAGGCAAAAATTTATATATATACCATTTACAAAATATATACTAAGCA
The DNA here is from genome assembly GCF_031143425.1 of Pleurodeles waltl. NCBI lineage: Eukaryota > Metazoa > Chordata > Amphibia > Caudata > Salamandridae > Pleurodeles > Pleurodeles waltl. The sequence continues at coordinate 581,085,641 of NC_090439.1, read as the reverse complement.
TAGTAGTCCAGGTAGTGCTCCAATTAAGTCAATGGTACACTGGGCCCACATGGTATGGGCGAGGCCCACACAAGATCCCCGACCATGACGGAGAGAACACTGCAGGGGCATCAGAAAGCAACTAAACAGGCACCTCAGCTGGTTGTGTGCACAATGCCAAATCCACGAGGGGGCCACATGCCCACTGTTCCATCCTGGGGAGTGCAAAGCCACAGTCTCTCAAGTCTCTACAGTGGGTGGCTTGCCCACTGTTCCATCCTGGGGAGTGCAAAGCCACAGTCTCTCAAGTCTCTACAGTGGGTGGCTTGCCCACTGTTCCATCCTGGAGAGTGCAAAGCCACAGTCTCTCAAGTGCATAACAGTCTCCACTGGTTCTGGAGGGGGCATGGTGCCCAGAGTGCTTCATCTTGCAAAGGACAGAGATAGTGGATGGATCTCTCCACTGGTTCTGGAGGGGGCATGGTGCCCAGAGTGCTTCATCCTGCTAAGGACAGAGGTAGTGGATGGATCTCTCCAGTGGTTCGGGAGGGGGCATGGTGCCCAGAGTGCTTCATTCTGCCTTCATTCTGCCTGTGACGGACTCAGTAGCGTCAGTGCCCTTGGCGCTCATGGGCCAGCGCTGCTTGAGGCGGCGGTGCCCTGTTCAGCGGTGCTTGAGATGGCGGTGCCCTGTTCAGCGGTGCTTGAGATGGCAGTGCCCTGTTCAGCGGTGCTTGAGATGGCAGTGCCCTGTTCAGCGGTGCTTGAGGCGGCGGTGCCCTGTTCAGCGGTGCTTGAGATGGCGGTTTTCCTGGTCAGCGGTGCTTGAGACAGTGGTCTCCATTGCAGGGACTCAGCTGCTGGCGGTCCTTCATGGCCCAGCGGGGCTTGTGCTGGTGGTCCTTCATGGCCCAGCGGGGCTTTTGCTGGTGGTCCTTCATGGCCCAGCGGGGCTTTTGCTGGCGGTCCTTCATGGCCCAGCGGGGCTTGTGCTGGCGGTCCTTCATGGCCCAGCGGGGCTTGTGCTGGCGGTCCTTCATGGCCCAGCGGGGCTTGTGCTGGCGTTGGCCTCCTGGGCAGCTGGGCGTGTGCTGGCGGTGGCCTCCTGGGCAGATGGGCTTGTGCTGGCGGTGGCCTCCTGGGCTGCTGGGCTTGTGCTGGCGGTGGCCTCCTGGGAAACTGGGCTTGTGCTGACAGTGGCCTCCTGGGCAGCTGGGTTGGTGCTGGCGGTGGCCTCCTGGGCAGCTGGGCTTGTGCTGGCGGTGGCCTCCTGGGCTGCTGGGCTTGTGCTGGCAGTGGCCTCCTGGGCAGCTGGGCTGGTGCTTGCGGTGGTCTCCTGGGCAGCTGGGCTTGTGCTGGCGGTGGCCTCCTGGGCAGCTGGGCTGGTGCTGGCGGTGGCCTCCTGGGCGGCTGGGCTTGTGCTGGCGGTGGCCTCCTGGGCAGCGGGGATGATGGCAGTCTTCTCCGCCGTGCTGCTCTTCCCAGACTTGCCGGGTTTCTTGTGGCCCTTCTCCACCTTGGAAGGTGTCACAGCTGACTCCACACTCCCACCGGGACCCCTGGGAGCGGCTTTGGTTGCGGGAGTCTTCCCCCTCTCCCGCCGGGCACTGGCCAACTTCTGATGCTTCACAGGTGGGGGACTGTCTGTGCTGTGGCTCCGTGCCACACTGGCTGCCCTGGTGGCCGGTGCACTCCAGATTCCGGTGACTACAGGCACCACTGGTCCCGGGACCTATGAGACGGACGGGGTGGGGGAGGTGTGGGAAAGAGGTCAAGGTTGGACAGGAAAAGTTTTTTTGACACACTGGGATGGGTCGCTGGAGGGGGGTTGGGAGTTGAGGAAGAGGTTGTGGTTGTAGGAGGTGTTTGTTTGCTGACTTTGGGTGAAGGTGCATGCGCTGGAGGCTGTCGTGAGGTGGATGGCTGTTGGGTGAGTGTGTGCCTGCATTTGTGTATCTTCGGAGGGGGCGTCACAGACACACTGGGAGAGGACACAGGGGACGTGTGAATGGTAGTAGGGGTGGTGACTGCACGTGAGCGGGGTGTGGTGGTGGGTGTGCTTGAGAGGGACGTAGTGGCTGTAGAGGTAGTGCATGCAGGTGTGAGTGTAGACGAGACAGGGAGGGAGGAGGGAGACGAGGAGGAGGGGGACACAGTGGAGGCATTGGATGTTGGTGTTTCTGCATGTATGTGATGCTTGCGTGAGTGCCTGTGGGATGTGTGGTGCTTATGTTTGCCTGAGCTTCCCTTGTGTGTTGAGGTGTGTGCATGCTGGTTTGTAGGTGTGCTTGGGATAGGCTGAGGTACAGATGATTGGGTTGGGGTGGAGGAAGTTGGAGGGGGGAGGCTAGACACAGGGACAATGGCTGCCATCAGTGCTGAGGCCAGTCTGAAAAGCTCGCTGAAGGGACGCCTGACCAGAATGAATGCCCTCCAGGAATGCATTTGTTTGTTTCAACAGCCTTTCTACACCCTGGATGGCATTCAAAATGGTAGACTGCCCAACAGTGAGGGACCTGAGGTGGTCAATGGCCTCCTCACTGAAGGCAGCAGGGGTGACTGGGGCAGGGCCTGAGGTGCCTGGGGCGAAGGTGATGCCCACCCTCCCGGTGAGCGGGCACGGGGTGAAGGCTGAGGAGCTGCTGGGAGGGCGGTGCTGGAAGGAGGGGTGGCGACTGTACCTGTAGATGGGGGGCACAGATGTTGCCGCCACCACAAGGGAGCTCCCATCAGAGGACGAGTCTGTGTCACTGGTCTCAGCTCCTGTCCCCGCCGTGGAGCTCCCCTCGCCCCCATCCCACTGGTGAACTCCGAGTCCATAGTGTGGCCCTCCATGGCCATGTGGGATGCAGCTCCCTCCTGCTCCGGTGCCACTGCTCCTCCGCCTGGTGATGCTAATGCACACAAGAACAGGGAGACCACAAAAAGGGGGGGGATGACAGAAGAAAGACATGTTGAGTGCAGGCAGTACCGCTACCATTGGCGGACACGACAGACACAGAAGCCCCCTGCACTACGCTGCGCTCTTGTACTCCACTGTTCAATTCCTGGGAAATGGCCTACAAGGCTATGGATGACATCTGCACACATGGATGACACAGGGGCATGACTAGGTGTAGTTGGCACTCTACAGAGGTGGTGTGGGGTGCCACAGGGCCTGCCTTACGGAGGGACCTTGCCTACGGAACTCGCCCTGGCCTAGGGAAACCCACAGCCCACCTCCCCCACCCAGACCCCTCCACTGCACGCAAAGTCAGCAGAATGCGAGTGTACTCTCCCCCTTGTGGCTGCTCTGATGCCCTCAAGCGTCCATCCAACTCCGGGTATGCCACCGCCAGGATCCTGAACATCGGGGGTCATGGTGCGACGGGCACCCCTCGCACGTTGGGAGGCCGTCCCCAGCTGAGCCTCCGCCGTCTTCTTGCTCCAGCGGCAAATGTCCTCCCATCTTCTCCAGCAGTGGGTGCTCCGTCTGTGGTAGACCCCCAGGGTCCGGACGTCCTTGGCGATGGCACACCAAATATGTTTTTTCTGGTGGGCGCTGACCTACATGATTTGTACAGGGGGAAGAGAAAGTTATTACCAACTGCACCGTCAAAGTGATTGGCCCCCATCCCTACCCTTGCCATGTGGCACATGCACTCACCGTCGTTTCATGCATGCCGCACTCTCCCCCCTTCCTTCTTACATCCACCCCTCTCCACACAGGCATAGCCCATACATCATGCTCCTAGTGTACTTACCTGTTTGTCTGGAGGACCGTAGAGTAGCGTGTACTGGGGAGGACCCCATCCACGAGTTTCTCCAACTCCTCTGATGTGAAGGCAGGGGCCCTTTCCCCAGACACTCGAGCCATTGTCTCTTCTGGACTGAGGTCACAGCAGCACTTGCAGTGTAGGTCCTCTCCAGTCGAAGATCAGGTATCGAGTGATTGAACAGATAGAAAATGGCGGTCACGTCCGTGGCGGTGCGTACTGTCACCGCCGGCGTACATCGTCATTGGCTCCTGGGACCCATAGGGTCCAATGTTAACCAATGCAGCATTGCGCAACGGTCTCGCTCAGTGCATGACGCTTCCTTCCTGCGGAATAGCAGCATCTCTAATGTGATGGGTCAACTCCAGAGGCACCGTGTGTGGCTATTAGGTGAGCACCTGGAAGCTAGTCAGTGGAAATGGTTGTCTGGGTCTGGGGATATCCCTCCAGGTTGGTGTGTGTCTAACAGTTGTCCCTCGCCATTTGCAGGTGACTCTGGTTACCCCAACCTGTCATGGCTATTGACCCCAGTGAGGAATCCCAGGACAAGGGCAGAGGAACGCTACAATGAGGCACATGGGCGAACTAGGAGGGTGATCGAACGCACCTTCGGCCTCCTGAAGGCGAGGTTCAGGGGCCTCCATATGACAGGTGGATCCCTATTCTACTCACCAAAGAAGGTGTGCCAGATCATCGTGGCCTTCTGTATGCTTCACAACTTGGCTTTGCGACAACAGGCGCCCTTTCTGAAGGAGGATGGTCCAGATGACGGTGTTGTTGCAGCTGTGGAGCCTGTGTACAGTGAAGACGAGGAAGCAGAGGAAGAAGACATGGACAACAGGGACTCAGTGCTCCAGCAATATTTCCAGTGAAACACAGGTAAGAATACAAACCTGCCTACTACATGTACTTATACACTACTACCTCTCTACTGTCTGTCTTTTTCACCCAGTGTATGGTCACTGAGTTGTCACTTTCCCTTATGATTTCACAGATCTGGGTCCCACAGTGTGACATCTGCTTTGATTCCTCATGGACTAGAGCTGTGTGACATAGGTATTTTGACATTACAAATGAAAGAGCTTTTTGCCACAGTTATTGCTAATACAGTATTCCGAAATCAAAGACAGACTCCAGATAGTTTTGTGCTTTAAGGGTGTTTATTTTAGTGCTCAAAATTGGAGGGGGTAACAAAATGGTGAGGGGTGATGGCGGAGGATTGTCCATGACAGAGTCCAGTCTATTGGTCTCACAGGTGCATTGCCCAAATGGGCAAAGGAAGTGGAGCTGGGGAAGTTTAAGGATGGACAGGGTGACAAAGTGGGACAGTAGGATGACAATCAGGGTGGTCTCATTTCTTGGCGGGGGTCTTGGCATCGTTCTCTGTCTTTGTCCTGGATCTCAGGGACCGTTTGCGAGGTGGTTCTCCCTCTGCAGGGGGTGGGGTGCTGGTGTGGTGGTCCTGTGGCGGTGCCTCCTGTCCACTAGCGCCGGCGGAGGTGGTGGGCAGTTCATCATCCAGGCTAGTGTCAGGGGCCCCTTGTAGTGCCACAGTGTCCCTCCTGGTGTTGAGTACTTCTTTCAGCACCCCTACGATGGTGCCCAGGGTGGAATTGATGGTTCTGAGTTCCTCCCTGAAGCCCATATACTGTTCCTCCTGCAGGCGCTGGGTCTCCTGAAACTTGGCCAGTACCGTTGCCATCGTCTCCTGGGAGTGGTGGTAGGCTCCCATGATGGAGGAGAGGGCCTCGTGGAGAGTGGGTTCCCTTGGCCTGGCCGCCCCCTGTCGCACAGCAGCCCTCCCAGTTCCCCTGTGTTCCTGGGCCTCCGTCCCCTGGCCCGTGTGCCCACTACCACTGCCCCCAGGTCCCTGTTGTTGTTGGGGTGGTGGGTTAGCCTGGGTTCCCTGTAGTGGTGGACACACTGCTGATTGACGTGTCCTGGGGACGGAGGTATGGGCCTGCTGGGTGGGTGCTGTGCTGGTGTTTCCAGAGGGGGGAAGGTCTGTAGTGACCTGTGACTGGGTGTGGGAAACCGACTGTCGCGAGGTCCCCGATGGGCCGGGCTGGTCATCTAGATTCAGTTGGACAGAGGTGCTGTCATCACTGTGGGCCTCTTCTGTTGGTGGTGTGGACATGTGTGGACCCTCCTGTCCGGTGACGTTGGGTAGGGGTCCTGCAGGGGTATAAAGGCATGATTATTGCATCTGTCTGTGTCAAGGTGAGCAATGGGTGGGTGACCGTGTACCCCAGTGCTAACATTCCTGAGTGGGACCTTGTGTGATGATGGTTTAGGGGGGTGTATGGGTATGTGCAGTGTCCATGCTTTAGTGATGGGTATCCATGCTTTGGTGTTGCATTCAGGGCTTGGTGTTGGGATGTGTGGTTTGTGATGTTGGGACATTTGTGAGGAGTAGGAGTGATGGGGGTGAGTGTGAGGGTGGGGGTATGTGCTGGCATGCAGGTAGGGTGGGGGATGTAATAGTAAAGAGTTGACTTACCAGAGTCCATTCCTCCACCTACTCTTTTTTTTAACACTATTGACACTTTGGGGGTCATTCTGACCTCGGCGGTAAAAGGCTCTTACCGCCGGTCAGAAGTCCGCCATTGTACCGCCACGGTAAACCGCCACGGTCATTTTGACCCACAACTGCCAAACCGCCAAAAACCTGACATCCACGGAAGGCCGCCTCATCAGCGGACAGCGATAAACTGGAGATTACCAAACCTCCACCGTCACGCCAACACAAACACGCCCATGCCATTACGACCCACGAATCCACGCGGCGGTCTTTCAACCGCGGTATTCGATTGGCGGTACACACCGCCGCGCTTAAAATACACACACCTTTACAAAACACAGCCACATTGGACAATTCGAAATACACACACCTGATACACATACACACACCACACCCACACATCCAATCAACTATAAAACACACACCCACATCACCCACAAACCCCCACTACTAGAAATTCGGAGAGAAGGCGAGAGAGAGAGAGAGAGAGAGAGAGAGCACAGCTATCGAAAACCCCAACACACAGAGGAACACAACATCATCACCCACACTACATTCACGCACAAAACACCACACACCACCACACACACCACACTCATCACCACAAACACCACCCCACACCACCCCATGGCACCCCAAAGACACCCCAGGTACTCAGACCAAGAACTCAAGGTCATGGTGGAGGAAATAATTAGGGTAGAGCCCCATCTATTCGGCACACAGGTGCAGCACACCACAATAGCCAGGAAGGCGGAGCTATGGCAAAGGATCATCGACAGGGTCAACGCTGTGGGACAGCATCCCAGAAACCGGGAAGACATCCGAAAGCGCTGGAACGACCTACGGGGGAAGGTGCGGTCGATGGTGTCAAGATACAACATCGCTGTGCAGAAGACTGGCGGCGGACCCCCACCCACTCCACCCGAATTCACAGCATGGGAGCAAGAGGTCTTGAAGATCCTGCATCCTGAGGGCCTCGCTGGAGTAGGCAGAGGAATGGACTCTGGTAAGTCGAATCCCAACTACTTCACCCCCCCAACCACCAGCATGCCAACCCACACACCCACCCTCACCCCCAACCCCCCAGCACACATCCTCCCTGCCAATGTCTCACCAGCACAACCCACCCAACACAACACCAATCCCTGAATGCCAACACAAACCATGGACACCCATCACCCAAGCATGACCACTGCACATACCCATCCCCCCCCACAAACCACCCTCACAACTCCTCCCACGAGGGAATGCCAGCACTGGGGGACAAGGGCACCCACAAATCGCACGCCATGGCACACACAGAAGCAATAACCATACTCTTTTACCCCTGCAGGGCCCGAACGCCAACACACCGGCCAGGAGGGTCCAGATTTGTCCATCCCGCCCCCAGAACAGGCCCCCAGTGATGACAGCAGCTCTGTCGACCTAGAACCAGATGACCAGCCCGGACCATCGGGGACCTCTGGACAGTCGGTTCCCCACACACAGACACAGGCCACAGCAGACCCAACCCCCTCTGGGAATACCAGCACAGCTCCCACCCAGCGGGCCCATGCCTCTGTCTCCAGGACGCGTCAATCAGCGGTGTGTCCGCCACTACAGGGCACCCAGGCTGACCCACCACCCCAACAACAACAGGGACCTGGGGGCAGTGGTAGTGGGCACACCGTCCAGGGGACAGAGGCCCGGGGAAACAGGGCAACTGGGAGGGCTGCTGTGCGAGAGGGAGTTGACCGGCCCAGGGAACCCACTCTCCAAGAGGCCCTCACCACCATCATGGGAGCATACCACCGCTCCCAGGAGACGATGGCGATGGTACTGGCCAGGTTCCAGGAGATCCAGGCACAGCAGGAGGAACGGTACATGGGGTTCAGAGACGAACTCAGGAGCATCGGTACCGCAATGGGGACCATCGTCCTGGCCCTCAACCAGATAGTCACCACATTGCGGGACCATGTGGCACCCCAAAGGGCCCCTGTCACCAGCCCGGACGACAAACAGCCTACCACCTCCGCCGGCGCAAGTGGACAGGAGGCCCCACACCACGACAGGCCACCAGAACCCCACCTCCTGCTGAAGATCAACCACCCCGCAAGCGGAACCTGAGATCACACAAGAAGACAGAGTAGGATGCCAAGACCCCCGCCAGCCTAAGATACCCCCTGATGTCATCCCACTGTCCCACATTGTCACCCTGTCCAACCTTGAACTGCCCCTGCTCCATCCTTCCACAGGCATATGGGCAATGCACCTGTGCTACTGAGAACTGGACTCTGACATGGACATTACTCCTCCCCCACCCATCACCGTTTTACTATCATGGACCTATACGCAGCACTGAAAATAAATCACCAATTGCACTTCAAATGTCAGGAGTCTGCTTGTATTCTTTACAAATGTATTACACATAACAGTGCAATAATGTTCATTTACATTGTGATGACAACATACCAGTGTCAATAAGCATTAGTCCATGGGCAAACAGAGCAGAAGTCACCCTGTGGGTCATACAGCTCTGAAAAGGGAAGGGAAAGTCAAAATCAGTGAAAAGGAACTGGGGGGAAACACAGAAAGTAGAGATGCAGGGGGCCAGAAGTAAATGTAAAATGGCGTGGGTGATTCTTACCTGGGTGCTACTGAAAATACTGTTGTATAACTGTGTCCCTGTTGTCCGTGTCATCCCCGTCGTCTTCCTCCTCTTCACTCTCCACAGGCTCCACAGCTGCTACAACACCACCATCTGGACCATCCTCCTGCAGTAAAGGCACCTGGCGTCGCAATGCAAGACTGTGAAGCATACAGCAGGCCACGATGATATGACACACCTTCTTTGGTGAGTACATGAGGGATCCCCCTGTCATATGCAGGCACCTAAACCTGGCCTTCAGGACCCCGAAGGTCCGTTCTATAATCCTCCTAGTCCGCCCATTTGCCTCATTGTACCGTTCCTCTGCCCTGGTCCGGGGATTCCTCACTGGGGTCAATAGCCAAGGCAGGTTGGGGTAACCAGAGTCACCAATTAGCCACACACGGTGTCTCTGTAGCTGTTCCATCTTATAAGGGATGCTGGTATTTCGCATGACATACGCGTCATGCACTGACCCAGGGAACTTGGCATTTACATGGGAGATGTACTGGTCAGCCAAACAGACCACCTGGACATTCATCGAATGGTAATTTTTTCTATTTCTGTACACCTGCTCATTGTCTTTTGGGGGTACTAAAGCCACATGTGTCCCATCAATGGCCGCGGGCGTGACCGCCATTTTCTATCTGCTTAATCACTCAAGACCTGATCATCCACAGGAGAGGACCTATACTGCAAGTGCTGCTGTGACCTCGGTCTGGAAGAGACAATGGCTGCTGCGACTGGGGAAAGGGCCCCTGCCTTCACTTCAGAAGAGTTGGAGAAACTTGTGGATGGGGTCCTGCCCCAGTATGCGCTACTCTACGGTCCTCCAGACCAACAGGTTAGTACACAGGGTGCACGTTGAATGGGCTATGCCTGGGTTGTGTATGGTGGATGTAAGATGGTGGGGTGGGGAGCGAATGAGGAGTGCAAGGCACGACAGATGAGAGCATGTGCCACATGGCAGGGTTGGGGAGGGGGGGGGCAATCACATCTAACATGCAGAAAAATGTTGAAAATTCCTTTCCCACCCTGTACATGTCAAATAGGTCAGCGCCCATCAGAAAGTCGACATTTGGCGTGCCATCGCCAAGGACGTCCGGGCCCTGGGGGTCCACACAAGATGGGGCACCCACTGCCGAAAGAGGTGGGAGGACATCCACCGCGGGACCAGGAAGACCGCCGAGTCACTGCTGGGGATGGCCTCCCAACGTAGGAGGGGTGCCAGTCGTACCTTGACCCCCCTGATGTCCCGGATCCTGGCGGAGGCCTACCCCGATTTGGATGGGCGCGTGAGGACATCACAGCAGACACAAGGGGGTGAGTACCAGCACATTCTGCTATCTTTACATGCAGTGGAGGCGTTTGGGTGGGGGAGGAGGGCTGTGGGTGACATTAGGCCGGGGCGCTTTCTGTAGTGTAGTCCCCTCCTTTAGGCATGGCACTGTGCCCCCGCCCCCCACCTCTGTAGGGTGCCAAGTACAGCAATCCATGGTCCAGCATCACCCATGTGCGCATATGTTGTCCATAGACCTGTTGGCCTAGTCACAAGTACTGAGTAGTGTACCCCGATTGCGCGGCATAGTGCATGAGGCTCCTGTGCACTCAACCTGTTTTTATTTCTCCACCCCACCCTTTTTCTTTATCTTCTTGTGCATGTGTGCATTAGCATCATCAGGCGGAGGAGAATTGGCATCGGAGCACGAGGGAGCTGCAACTCACAAGGCCCCGGTGGGCCATGGTACAGACACCGAGGTCACCAGTGATACGGAGGGCGAGGGGAGCACCACAACGGGGACCCGTGGTGACACCAGCGACACCGACACGTCCTCGGAAGGGAGCTCCCTAGCGGTGGCGGCAACATCTGGGCCCCCCGCCTCTACAGGTACAGCCGCCACCCAGCGCACCAGCTCTGCCCTCCCAGCAGCCCCTCAGCCTTCGCTCCGTGCCCGCTCGCCCAAGAAGGCGGGCATCTCCTTCGCCCCAGGCACCTCAGGCCCTGCCCATGTTAGCCCTGCTGCCCTCAGTGAGGAGGTCATTGACCACCTACAGACCATCATTGTTGGGCAGTCTACCCTTTTGAATGCCATCCAGGGGGTAGAGAGGGAGGTGCATCGGAGCAATGCATACCTGGAGGGCATTCATTCGGGTCAGGCTGCCCATCAACGATCGTTCAATGCTCTGGCCTCAGCACTGACGGCAGCCATTGTCCCTGTTTCCAGCCTCCCTCTTCTAACTGCCTCCACCCTGTCTCTGTCTCCTGTTCCTCAGCCTATCCCATCCACACCATCAGACCAGCCTACACACACCTCAACACCCAAGGGCAGCTCATCCAGACATAAGCACCACAGATCACACAAGCATTCACCCAAGCAACACCCAGATGCAGACATGCCAACAGTCACTACCACCCCTGTGTCCCCCTCCTCCTCGTCTCCCTCCTCCCTCCCTGTGACTTCTCCACTCACACCTGCATGCACACCACCATCAGCCAGTACTTCCATCACCAGCACACCCTCCAGTACAGTCCGCACACGTGCAGTCACCACCCCCACTGCCATTTACACGTCCCCTGTGTCCTCTCCCACTGTGTCTGTCACCCCCTCTTCCAAGACACACAAACGCAGGCAGCCACCCACCCAACAGCCAACCACCTCACGACAGCCTACGTCACAAGCACCTGCACCCAAAGACAGCACACCTGACTCTCCTACAACCAAATCCTCTTCCTCCACTCCCATACCCACTACACCTACCCTTTACATTGGTCCTAAAAAACTTTACCTCTCCAAACTTAACCTCTTTGCCCCACCTGACCCACCCCCTCCATCTGCTAAGAGTTCCAAGAGCACCTCAGCCACCACCAGCCCTGCATCAAGTGTCACCATTGTGCACGGGTTTTGGAGTCCACCCTTTCCCAGCACTGATACATCGGCCAGCAGCAAGGGGACAGCCAGCCCCCCCCTGGAAAGAGGACCCGTAAAATCAGGGGCCGCCGCGAGAAGACTGACACGGCTGCCCCCAAGGAGCAAAGTCCTGGGCCGTCACCTGCCACAACATCCAGGGGAGGCAAGGGCCAGAGAGCCTCATCGAAGGAGGGCAAGGGCAGCAGGGCGGAGAAGTCAGCCAGCAGGGGCGCGGACCAGGAGGGCCCCACAAGCCCCATCCCGGGTGTGAGGGAGGACACCCACAGGCCCAGGACTCCGTCACAGAAGGGTCCAGCAACTGCACGGTCGGAGGGCGACTAAGCAGGGAGTCCTGGCCAGCTCTGGCTCCCTTGAATGACTGGACAAGCACCGCTGAAGAGGGCCCCGCCGTGCAGAAAGACACCGCTGAAGAGGGCCCCGCCGTGCAGAAAGACACCGCTGAAGAGGGCCCTGCCGTGCAGAAAGGCACCGCTGAAGAGGGCCCCGCCGTGCAGAAAGGCACTGCTGAAGAGGGCCCCGCCATGCAGAAAGGCACCGCTGAAGAGGGCCCCGCCGTGCAGAAAGTCAATGCTGAAGAGGGCCCGCCGTGCAGAAAGAAACCGCTGAAGAGGGCCCCACCGTGCAGAAAGGCACCGCTGAAGAGGGCCCTGCCGTGCAGAAAGGCACCGCTGAAGAGGGCCCCGCCGTGCAGAAAGACACCGCTGAAGAGGGCCCCGCCGTGCAGAAAGACACTGCTGAAGAGGGCCCCGCCGTGCAGAAAGACACCGCTGAAGAGGGCCCCGCCGTGCAGAAAGGCACCGCTCCGCTGGGCCCTTCCTGTCAAGCACCGCTCCGCTGGGCCCCGCCGTCTCAAGCACCGCTCCGCTGGGCCCTTCCTGTCAAGCACCGCTCCGCTGGGCCCCGCCGTCTCAAGCACCGCTCCGCTGGGCCCTTCCTGTCAAGCACCGCTCCGCTGGGCCCCTTCCTGTCAAGCACCGCTCCGCTGGGCCCCGCCGTCTCAAGCACCGCTCCACTGGGCCCTTCCTGTCAAGCACCGCTCCGCTGGGCCAGCCATCTCAAGCACCGCTCCGCTGGGCCCTTCCTGTCAAGCACCGCTCCGCTGGGCCCCGCCGTCTCAAGCACCGCTCCGCTGGGCCCTTCCTGTCAAGCACCGCTGGCCCATTGGCAGTCCTGGTTCTGTGTCGGGCAGGCCTTCACGTCGCACTCTGCCCACCATGCCTCCTCCATGACCAGTGGTCTCTGTAATCCACCTGATGGACTGTGGCTTTGCACTCCCCAGGATGTAACAGTGGGCAATCCACCCACTGTAGAGACTTGTGAGACTGTGGCTTTGCACTCCCCAGGATGGCAGAGTGGGCAATCCACCCACTGTAGAGACTTGTGAGACTGTGGCTTTGCACTCCCCAGGATGGCAGAGTGGGCAACCCACCCACTGTAGAGACTTGTGAGACTGTGGCTTTGCACTCCCCAGGATGGCACAGTGGGCATGGTGGACCCTTCGTGGATCTGGCGTCGTGGACTCATGTGGCTGAGGTGCCCCCCCTTCCCTTCCCCCTTGAGGTGCCTGTAGTTTTGTCATCTGATGCCCCAGCAGTGTTCTCCCCAACGGACTCAGGTCTCCTGTGTGGGCTTTGCCCATGTGTTGATACACTTTGGCCCACGGACAGTGGAAATTTAAGTGACTGTGCAGGACTTATTGCCTATGTTTATCGGTTTCGCAATGTTCTTACTTGATTTTTTACAATTCATTTTGCTATTTTACCATGACTTCAAAGAACCTCTGATATACATAAATGTTGTTTCTCACTTTAATTATGTCTTTGCATTATTCCGGGGGGTTTGGGTGGTGTCACTGTGACTTGGTGCTCTGCATTGGTGTGTAGATAGTTGGGGGGGGGGGGGGTCGCATATGTGTGTGCCCGTGAGCTTTCCTCCTCCCCCCTCCCCTGTGTCGTAGATGCAGTACTCACCGTTGTCGTCTGCGCCGGCGTTCGTACTCGTGGTAGATGAGCAGGTAGACAATAGCTGGTAGGATGTGTAATTCGGGCTCCATGCTGTCCTCCTTCCTCGTGGAGTGTGTATAGGTGAGCGTTTTCCCGTTCGTAGTCTGTTTCCGCCATGTTTTTATCGGCGGGGCTCCCGCCCCGGAAAAGGTGGCGGATTGGTGAGTTGTGATAGGGTGGACGGTACATTGTCTGCCGCCTGGCTGTTGGCGGTGACCGCCACGCTGTTTGTCTGTCCCGCCGTGGCGGTCGGAGTGTTAAAGTGGCGGCCTGTGTTGGCGGTTCCCGCCAGGGTCAGAATACCTTTTTTTTCACCGCCTGCCTGTTGGCGGGTTGGCCGCCGCTTTATCACCGACCGCCAGGGTTGGAATGACCCCCTTTGTGACAAGCTTCACCAGATTACTTTTGATATTCCAGTTTGTTGTCATGTTCAACAGGCAGCATCAAAAGTCAATGTAAAGTACATTTGATATTGTGTGCAGCTAATCCAGTAGGTTATATAACCACATGTGATAAAGTACAGTCTGTAGTCTTCTGTCGGGAAGCTATAAGAGCTTGTATTAAGAAATCCTTAGCAGTACCACCTTGACTGCTGAGATACAACAGTATTTACTTAAAAGTTGGACATGCACACTGTTTGTTGTTATGAAGCAATAGCAATCCATGCTCAACTGTGGCTTGCAGTTTCATATATATTTCCATTTGCTCATCATTTAGTTGTCCATTTAAATCTGCCAAACCAATTGTTTCCGGTCTTGCTTGCTCTATTGCAGTCTTCACCTCATTCATTGCAATAGCAGACTCATTTTCAATTATACGTTGTCCAAGGGGGTTATGACTTTAGGACCTCAACTTTGGCTGCTTTGTGAACTCTCTGTTGCTACTTCATTACCAATGATATCTTCAATGTCATTATTCTACATGTACTGGGCACTGACTGCTATCCTTTGTGGCATTGAGAGAGTTTTTATAGCTGTAAAACTCTCCTAGTAATTCAGATTCAGAAGGCCAAGATTAGAACAGCTGCAGACATGCCAGATATAAACACTTTATTTTTTCCTGCAGTCTGACAGCTTAGTTTTCTTTTGGTTAATTTGACTGCCTTTGCTAAGTCGCACCACACACCCATTGAAACCAACTACTGCACATTTTCCATCATCTACATTTTCTGTCATATTGTTTCTACATACGTAGAACTGGGGTACTTCATAGATGCAAACTTTTTAGGATGTGCACTCATTTTTGGATAGTAAAGGCCTCATTACGAGTCTGGTGGTCCATGGACTGCCAGTCTTGAGGTGGCACTCGGACTGCCACTGACAGGAGCGGTCTGATCGCCATATTATGACTGTGGCACAGCCACCACGGTCCGACCGCTGGCACTGCCAGCTTGCCGCCAGCCAATAGCCTGGCAGTGCCAGCGGTCTCAATCCACCAGGACAGCGCTGCAAGCAGCACTCCCCTCCGGATTACGACCCACGTTCCCACCAGCCTTTGCATGGCAGTCCCACTGCCATGCAAAGTCTGGCAGAAAGGGGATTTCGGGGCGCCTACCTTGGCACTTAGCATGGGCATTGCCGGGGACCCCATGGACAGCCCGTTGCCAAATTATGGGCAGTGAAAAGCTTGAAGGGTGCTGCTGCACCTGAGTATTCCGTTGGGCCAGCTGATAGAAACGCTGTATCCGCCCACTGGCCAAGCAGAACACTCATATTTAGGGCCATCGGTCAGAAAACTGGGGTGGCAATTTTCCATCCGAAAGAGGTTGGCGGACGGCCTCCGTTGCCCGAAAAACTCGAAATGAGGCCTTAAGCCTTCAACATGTTTGTTTTTATAAATATATGTATCTCTGGCTCAAATTTGTCAAGATATTGAATTCTGGAAAATACCTTCAAAACTCTGTTTCAAGTTGATGCCAAGTGTAGACTCACCCAAACAAATCCTCTCGACGCAGAATATAAATTAGGTGAACTCATTCAATCACACCATTCATAGGATCGATTTCCTTGTGTGAAAGCATCTTCAAACGTAGGGGCATATTTATGTCTTTAGTGGGGCTTGACAGTGCAGCAAGTCACCCTGCTACGCTGATGTGCTTCACAGGGAAAGAGGAGAAATGTGCTATGTTTATCCAATATGCCACATTCCTGTCCTTTCCTCTTGTGCTAGTGCCATTTCGGCAGCCTTGCACCAACACAGCCGTCCTTGCACCATGGCACAGAGTACCTGTGTTATAGACAGGGTTGTATTTGTGCAGAAAGGTGCCCCTTCCTGCACAAAAACAATTCTGAGAGGCGTCTTCCTCTTTCTATATGTGCTGCAGAATGAAAGAGGAAAAAATGAGAAAAAAATAAAGAAATTTCTCCTTGCTATGCCTCTCCTGGGGAGGCATATCTTTTTGACGTAATCCCATATTTAGCAGGTTTGGTAATTCTGGAAATGTGTCAAAAACCATGGGAGTTGAATGGAAATACTCCTGCAATGCTCTCAAAAGATGCAACAGCAAGCTACAAATCAACACACCTAACCTACCAGTTCCCCAAATATAAGGACATTTAATTTATTATTTTGCTCCTTTGAGTGCATGCAAACCAACACCTGCGGCCAAGGTGAAATCTTTTAAACTAAAGATAAAATACAATTTAGGACAAACGGTAGTCCACCACCACCAATAATATTTCAATGTCCAATTCCTTGATGTAGTCTTATACAAATCTTCTTTTTTTTCTTTTCTCTTTTCCAACACTACGTATATACATAGCAGCAACAGCCAACTCTTGCAATGCCCATGGAATGCTCTGGTTAGCACGTCTGACCTTAATAAGTAAACTTACATGGGGACGCAAATAGGTTGATGAACCTTTAGACTCATAATTAAGATGTTCCCACCATATTTCCAGTACTTGCAGATCAATAATCAATAATTAATCATTAACACCAATAATCAATGACATTAGTAATCAATAGAAGTCAGCAATCTTCACACACCATGACATTTCAGTCATGAATATCCACACCTTTTAGTAAAAGTTAGAATATTTATTTCCCTATATTAACAATGCTAAGGTCATGTAAAATAATCCCCAAATCAAATGATAAACATAAAGAAACAACACTGGCTGTCTGAATCTGCAAAAGAAACATAAGTGGTCATTACAACCCTGGCGGACGGTGTTAAAGTGGCAGGAAGACCGCCAACAGGTCGGCGGTAAAAAATTAGCAATTACGACTGTGGCGGAAACCGCCAACAAAGACAGCCACTTTAATACTCCGACCGCCATGGCGGTACAAACAAACAGAATGGCGGTCACCGCCAACAGACAGACGGGAGACAATGTACTGCCCACAGTATCACAACAGGCCAATCCGCCACCTTTTCCGGGGCGGATTCACTGCGGATAAAAACACGGCGGAAACAGGAATTCCGAAGGGAAAACGCTCACCTCTACACACCCCACGAGGACACCATGGACCCGGAACTCCAAATTCTACCTGCGATAGTCTTCCTGCTCCTCTACCAGGAGCACGAACGCCGGCGGCGAATACCACGGTGAGTACTGCACTCATGACACAGTGGAGGGGGGAGGGAAAAAACAGGGACATACACACGCAACACGCAACACCCCCACCCCCACCCACTACAACACACACACTAATGCATATTAATACATCACAGTTACACCCCCTAACTCCCCTGGAAGAATGCAAAGACAATAAAAAATGAGTGTAACCATTGTAATATATTAAAATCAAGTAGGCAAAAATTTATATATATACCATTTACAAAATATATACTAAGCATAGTAGTCCAGGTAGTGCTCCAATTAAGTCAATGGTACACTGGGCCCACATGGTATGGGCGAGGCCCACACAAGATCCCCGACCATGACGGAGAGAACACTGCAGGGGCATCAGACAGCAACTAAACAGGCACCTCAGGGGGAGGGGAGGGGGGGCACCTCAGCTGGTTGAGTGCACGATGCCAAATCCACGAGGGGGCCACATGCCCACTGTTCCATCCTGGGGAGTGCAAAGCCACAGTCTCTCAAGTCTCTACAGTGGGTGGCTTGCCCACTGTTCCATCCTGGGGAGT
Organism: Pleurodeles waltl; assembly: GCF_031143425.1. Taxonomy (NCBI): domain Eukaryota; kingdom Metazoa; phylum Chordata; class Amphibia; order Caudata; family Salamandridae; genus Pleurodeles; species Pleurodeles waltl. The sequence goes on along the minus strand of NC_090439.1, from coordinate 581,067,734 downwards.
GCAAAGCCACAGTCTCTCAAGTCTCTACAGTGGGTGGCTTGCCCACTGTTCCATCCTGGGGAGTGCAAAGCCACAGTCTCTCAAGTGCATAACAGTCTCCACTGGTTCTGGAGGGGGCATGGTGCCCAGAGTGCTTCATCCTGCAAAGGACAGAGATAGTGGATGGATCTCTCCACTGGTTCTGGAGGGGGCATGGTGCCCAGAGTGCTTCATCCTGCTAAGGACAGAGGTAGTGGATGGATCTCTCCACTGGTTCGGGAGGGGGCATGGTGCCCAGAGTGCTTCATTCTGCCTGTGACGGACTCAGTAGCGTCAGTGCCCTTGGCGCTCATGGACCAGCGCTGCTTGAGGCGGCGGTGCCCTGTTCAGCGGTGCTTGAGACGGCGGTGCCCTGTTCAGCGGTGCTTGAGATGGCGGTGCCCTGTTCAGCGGTGCTTGAGGCGGCAGTGCCCTGTTCAGCGGTGCTTGAGATGGCAGTGCCCTGTTCAGCGGTGCTTGAGGCGGCGATGCCCTGTTCAGCGGTGCTTGAGATGGCGGTTTCCTGGTCAGCGGTGCTTGAGACAGTGGTCTCCATTGCAGGGACTCAGCTGCTGGCGGTCCTTCATGGCCCAGCGGGGCTTGTGCTGGTGGTCCTTCATGGCCCAGCAGGGCTTTTGCTGGTGGTCCTTCATGGCCCAGCGGGGCTTTTGCTGGTGGTCCTTCATGGCCCAGCGGGGCTTGTGCTGGCGGTCCTTCATGGCCCAGCGGGGCTTGTGCTGGCGGTCCTTCATGGCCCAGCAGGGCTTGTGCTGGCGTTGGCCTCCTGGGCAGCTGGGCGTGTGCTGGCGGTGGCCTCCTGGGCAGATGGGCTTGTGCTGGCGGTGGCCTCCTGGGCAGCTGGGCTTGTGCTAGCGGTGGCCTCCTGGGAAGCTGGGCTTGTGCTGACAGTGGCCTCCTGGGCAGCTGGGTTGGTGCTGGCGGTGGCCTCCTGGGCAGCTGGGCTTGTGCTGGCAGTGGCCTCCTGGGCAGCTGGGCTGGTGCTGGCGGTGGTCTCCTGGGCAGCTGGGCTTGTGCTGGCGGTGGCCTCCTGGGCAGCTGGGCTGGTGCTGGCGGTGGCCTCCTGGGCGGCTGGGCTTGTGCTGGCGGTGGCCTCCTGGGCAGCGGGGATGATGGCAGTCTTCTCCGCCGTGCTGCTCTTCCCAGACTTGCTGGGTTTCTTGTGGCCCTTCTCCACCTTGGAAGGTGTCACAGCTGACTCCACACTCCCACCGGGACCCCTGGGAGCGGCTTTGGTGGCGGGAGTCTTCCCCCTCTCCCGCCGGGCACTGGCCAACTTCTGATGCTTCACAGGTGGGGGACTGTCTGTGCTGTGGCTCCGTGCCACACTGGCTGCCCTGGTGGCCGGTGCACTCCAGATTCCGGTGACTACAGGCACCACTGGTCCCGGAGATGTTGTGGCTGAGGTGCTAGTTCGGGACCTATGAGACGGACGGGTGGGGGAGGTGTGGGAAAGAGGTCAAGGTTGGACAGGAAAAGTTTTTTTGACACACTTGGATGGGTCGCTGGAGGGGGGTTGGGAGTTGAGGAAGAGGTTGTGGTTGTAGGAGGTGTTTGTTTGCTGACTTTGGGTGAAGGTGCATGCGCTGGAGGCTGTCGTGAGGTGGATGGCTGTTGGGTGAGTGTGTGCCTGCATTTGTGTATCTTCGGAGGGGGTGTCACAGACACACTGGGAGAGGACACAGGGGACGTGTGAATGGTAGTAGGGGTGGTGACTGCACGTGAGCGGGGTGTGGTGGTGGGTGTGCTGGAGAGGGACGTAGTGGCTGTAGAGGTAGTGCATGCAGGTGTGAGTGTAGACGAGACAGGGAGGGAGGAGGGAGACGAGGAGGAGGGGGACACAGTGGAGGCATTGGATGTTGGTGTTTCTGCATGTATGTGATGCTTGCGTGAGTGCCTGTGGGATGTGTGGTGCTTATGTTTGCCTGAGCTTCCCTTGTGTGTTGAGGTGTGTGCATGCTGGTTTGTAGGTGTGCTTGGGATAGGCTGAGGTACAGATGATTGGGTCGGGGTGGAGGAAGTTGGAGGGGGGAGGCTAGACACAGGGACAATGGCTGCCATCAGTGCTGAGGCCAGTCTGAAAAGCTCGCTGAAGGGCCGCCTGACCAGAATGAATGCCCTCCAGGAATGCATTTGTTTGTTGCAACTGCCTTTCTACACCCTGGATGGCATTCAAAATGGTAGACTGCCCAACAGTGAGGGACCTGAGGTGGTCAATGGCCTCCTCACTGAAGGCAGCAGGGGTGACTGGGGCAGGGCCTGAGGTGCCTGGGGCGAAGGTGATGCCCACCCTCCCGGTGAGCGGGCACGGGGTGAAGGCTGAGGAGCTGCTGGGAGGGCGGTGCTGGAAGGAGGGGTGGCGGCTGTACCTGTAGATGGGGGGGCACAGATGTTGCCGCCACCACAAGGGAGCTCCCATCAGAGGACGAGTCCGTGTCACTGGTCTCAGCTCCTGTCCCTGCCGTGGAGCTCCCCTCGCCCCCATCCCACTGGTGAACTCCGAGTCCATAGTGTGGCCCTCCATGGCCATGTGGGATGCAGCTCCCTCCTGCTCCGGTGCCACTGCTCCTCCGCCTGGTGATGCTAATGCACACAAGAACAGGGAGACCACAAAAAGGGGGGGGATGACAGAAGAAAGACATGTTGAGTGCAGGCAGTACCGCTACCATTGGCGGACACGACAGACACAGAAGCCCCCTGCACTACGCTGCACTCTTGGACTCCACTGTTCAATTCCTGGGAAATGGCCTACAAGGCTATGGATGACATCTGCACACATGGATGACACAGGGGCATGACTAGGTGTAGTTGGCACTCTACAGAGGTGGTGTGGGGTGCCACAGGGCCTGCCTTACGGAGGGACCTTGCCTACGGAACTCGCCCTGGCCTAGGGAAACCCACAGCCCACCTCCCCCACCCAGACCCCTCCACTGCACGCAAAGTCAGCAGAATGCGAGTGTACTCTCCCCCTTGTGGCTGCTCGGATGCCCTCAAGCGTCCATCCAACTCCGGGTACGCCACCGCCAGGATCCTGAACATCGGGAGTCATGGTGCGACGGGCACCCCTCGCACGTTGGGAGGCCGTCCCCAGCTGAGCCTACGCCGTCTTCTTGCTCCAGCGGCAAATGTCCTCCCATCTTCTCCAGCAGTGGGTGCTCCGTCTGTGGTAGACCCCCAGGGTCCGGACGTCCTTGGCGATGGCACACCAAATATGTTTTTTTCTGGTGGGCGCTGACCTACATGATTTGTACAGGGGGAAGAGAAAGTTATTACCAACTGCACCGTCAAAGTGATTGGCCCCCATCCCTACCCTTGCCATGTGGCACATGCACTCACCGTCGTTTCATGCATGCCGCACTCTCCCCCCTTCCTTCTTACATCCACCCCTCTCCACACAGGCATAGCCCATACATCATGCTCCTAGTGTACTTACCTGTTTGTCTGGAGGACCGTAGAGTAGCGTGTACTGGGGAGGACCCCATCCACGAGTTTCTCCAACTCCTCTGATGTGAAGGCAGGGGCCCTTTCCCCAGACACTCGAGCCATTGTCTCTTCTGGACTGAGGTCACAGCAGCACTTGCAGTGTAGGTCCTCTCCAGTCGAAGATCAGGTATCGAGTGATTGAACAGATAGAAAATGGCGGTCACGTCCGTGGCGGTGCGTACTGTCACCGCCGGCGTACATCGTCATTGGCTCCTGGGACCCATAGGGTCCAATGTTAACCAATGCAGCATTGCGCCACGGTCTTTGACCGCCTACCGCGACGGTGTACAACTCCAGCGCAGTTACCTTACATCCCATTGTCCCACTTTAGTGGTCAGGCAGCCGCCATTTCAGGGGCCCACATGGCTTCATTTTCAACTGCGTCAAACATACCTAGGCCTAGACTCAACACACATACAGGCCACTTTTTGAGTATGAATGGTGTTCTGTGTAAGCTGTGGGTACGTACCTCTGAGTTGTTTGACTCTGTGCTCGCTGTTTTCCTTCATAGGCACCGTCCGCTGGGACATGTGAGGAGATGGCGGCATTCTCCGGTGTTCCGACTGTTGGTGGACCTGTCGACAATGGAGGAAAGACATGTGATAATCACATACAGGCTTGACCGTGCCACAATCCAGGAACTGTGTACCCAGCTGGAGCCTGACCTGATGTCAGCTATCCGCCATTCCACAGGAATCCCCCCTCAAGTGCAGGTGCTGTCAGTGCTCCATTTCCTTGCAAGTGGGCCATTTCAAACTACAGTGGCCATAGCATCAGGAATGTCCCAGCCTATGTTTTCCAACATGTTGTCCAGAGTGTTGTCTGCCCTGCAGAAACACATGCGGAGCTACATCGTTTTCCCTCAGGTGGAGGATTTGCCTACACTGAAAGGTGATTTCTATGCCCTGGGACATATCCCCAACATCGTAGGTACCACTGATGGGGCACATGTGGCTTTGGTTCCCCCCCCCACAGGAGTGAACAGGTGTACAGAAACCGGAACAGTTATCATTCGATGAATGTACAGATGGTATGTTTGGGAGACCAGTACATCTCCCATGTGAATGCCATGTTCCCTGGCTCAGTGCATGACGCTTCCTTCCTGCGGAATAGCAGCATCTCTTATGTGATGGGTCAACTCCAGAGGCACCGTGTGTGGCTATTAGGTGAGCACCTGGAAGCTAGTCAGTGGAAATGGTTGTCTGGGTCTGGGGATATCCCTCCAGGTTGGTGTGTGTCTAACAGTTGTCCCTCGCCATTTGCAGGTGACTCTGGTTACCCCAACCTGTCATGGCTACTGACCCCAGTGAGGAATCCCAGGACAAGGGCAGAGGAACGCTACAATGAGGCACATGGGCGAACTAGGAGGGTGATCGAACGCACCTTCGGCCTCCTGAAGGTGAGGTTCAGGGGCCTCCATATGACAGGTGGATCCCTATTCTACTCACCAAAGAAGGTGTGCCAGATCATCGTGGCCTGCTGTATGCTTCACAACTTGGCTTTGCGACGACAGGCGCCCTTTCTGAAGGAGGATGGTCGAGATGACGGTGTTGTTGCAGCTGTGGAGCCTGTGTACAGTGAAGACGAGGAAGCAGAGGAAGAAGACATGGACAACAGGGACTCAGTGCTCCAGCAATATTTCCAGTGAAACACAGGTAAGAATACAAACCTGCCTACTACATGTACTTATACACTACTACCTCTCTACTGTCTGTCTTTTTCACCCAGTGTATGGTCACTGAGTTGTCACTTTCCCTTATGATTTCACAGATCTGGGTCCCACAGTGTGACATCTGCTTTGATTCCTCATGGACTAGAGCTGTGTGACATAGGTATTTTGACATTACAAATGAAAGAGCTTTTTGCCACAGTTATTGCTAATACAGTATTCCGAAATCACAGACAGACTCCAGATTGTTTTGTGCTTTAAGGGTGTTTATTTTAGTGCTCAAAATTGGAGGGGGTAGCAAAATGGTGAGGGGTGATGGCGGAGGATTGTCCATGACAGAGTCCAGTCTATTGGTCTCACAGGTGCATTGCCCAAATGGGCAAAGGAAGTGGAGCTGGGGAAGTTTAAGGATGGACAGGGTGACAAAGTGGGACAGTAGGATGACAATCAGGGTGGTCTCATTTCTTGGCGGGGTCTTGGCATCGTTCTCTGTCTTTGTCCTGGATCTCAGGGATCGTTTGCGAGGTGGTTCTCCCTCTGCAGGGGGTGGGGTGCTGGTGTGGTGGTCCTGTGGCGGTGCCTCCTGTCCACTAGCGCCGGCGGAGGTGGTGGGCAGTTCATCATCCAGGCTAGTGTCAGGGGCCCCTTGTAGTGCCACAGTGTCCCTCCTGGTGTTGAATACTTCTTTCAGCACCCCTACGATGGTGCCCAGGGTGGAATTGATGGTTCTGAGTTCCTCCCTGAAGCCCATATACTGTTCCTCCTGCAGGCGCTGGGTCTCCTGAAACTTGGCCAGTACCGTTGCCATCGTCTCCTGGGAGTGGTGGTAGGCTCCCATGATGGAGGAGAGGGCCTCGAGGAGAGTGGGTTCCCTTGGCCTGGCCGCCCCCTGTCGCACAGCAGCCCTCCCAGTTCCCCTGTGTTCCTGGGCCTCCGTCCCCTGGACCGTGTGCCCACTACCACTGCCCCCAGGTCCCTGTTGTTGTTGGGGTGGTGGGTTAGCCTGGGTTCCCTGTAGTGGTGGACACACTGCTGATTGACGTGTCCTGGGGACAGAGGTATGGGCCCGCTGGGTGGGTGCTGTGCTGGTGTTTCCAGAGGGGGGAAGGTCTGTAGTGACCTGTGACTGGGTGTGGGAAACTGACTGTCGCGAGGTCCCCGATGGGCCGGGCTGGTCATCTAGATTCAGTTGGACAGAGGTGCTGTCATCACTGTGGGCCTCTTCTGTTGGTGGTGTGGACATGTGTGGACCCTCCTGTCCGGTGACGTTGGGTAGGGGTCCTGCAGGGGTATAAAGGCATGATTATTGCATCTGTCTGTGTCAAGGTGAGCAATGGGTGGGTGACCGTGTACCCCAGTGCTAACATTCCTGTGTGGGACCTTGTGTGATGATGGTTTAGGGGGGTGTATGGGTATGTGCAGTGTCCATGCTTTAGTGATGGGTATCCATGCTTTGGTGTTGCATTCAGGGCTTGGTGTTGGGATGTGTGGTTTGTGATGTTGGGACATTTGTGAGGAGTAGGAGTGATGGGGGTGAGTGTGAGGGTGGGGGTATGTGCTGGCATGCAGGTAGGGTGGGGGATGTAATAGTAAAGAGTTGACTTACCAGAGTCCATTCCTCCACCTACTCCTGCGAGGCCCTCAGGATGTAGAATCGCCAAGACCTGTTCCTCTCATGTTGTTAGTTGTGGGGGAGGAGGTGGGGGTCTGCCGCCAGTCCGCTGAACCGCCAGGTGGTGTCTTAAGACCACGGAACGCACTTCCCCCGTAGGTCGTTCCACCTCTTCCTGATGTCCTCCCAATTTCTTGGGTGCTGTCCCACTGCGTTGACCCTGTCCACTATTCTTCGCCATAGCTCCATCTTCCTTGCAATGGAGGTGTGCTGCACCTGTGATCCGAATAGCTGTGGTTCTACCGGACGATTTCCTCCACCATGACCCTGAGCTCCTCCTCCGAGAACCTGGAGTGTCTTTGCCGTGCCATGGGGTGGTGTAGGTGATGTGTGGGGTGGTGTGTGGGGTGATATGTGTGCTGATATGTGGTGGGGTGTTGTGTGAGGTGCGTGGAAGTTATGTGGGTGATGGTGTTGTGTGCCTGTGGATGCTAGTGTTGTTGATGGTGGTGTCTCTCTCTGGCTTTCGTTCGCGATTTGTGGTCGTAAGGGTTTGTGGGTGATGTGGGTGTGTGTTTTATAGTGTATTGAGTGTGTGGGAGTGGTGTGTGTATGTGTATCAGGTGTATGTATTTGGAATTGTCCAATGTGGCTGTGTTTTGTAAGAGTGTGTGTATTCTGAGTGCGGCGGTGTGTGCCGCCAATGGAATACCACGGTCGAAAGACCGCAGCGCTGATTCGTGTGTCGTGATAGTGTGGGTGTATTTCTGTTGGCGTGACAGTGTAGGTTTTGTTATCGCCAGTTTATCACTGACCTTTGGTGCGGCGGACTTGTGTGGGTGTCTGAATTTTGGCGGATTCCGAACTGTGGGTCATAATAGCTGTGGCGGAATTCCGCGGCTGCGGCGGTGTGTTGGCGGTCTTCTGCACTGGGGTAAGCGGCTTTTACCGCCAATGTCATAATGAGGGCCATAGTCTTGAACCACTACACATTGTAAAAGTTACAGTGAAAATTAATAACAAAGATAATTGCGCAAATTACATCACATACATTTATGTTCAGCAAAGAAAAACATCAGACGTTACTCCCCATAACAAATTCTCATTAGTGAGGATCCTTATCTAACATCAGATTAGCATTATAATGTTGGGCTTCATGCAAAACAATTTAGTAAACACAAATTTGGAAAATATCTAACTATGGCTCTATTAAAACAGTTCAGTTGGTACCTAGAAAGGATAGTCTTCATCATCAGCAGGCATCAGGATTCAGCATCAGAGTTCAGAAAAGAATTTAAGCATTAAAGTTAAGCACGTCTCTTGTCAAGACGCTCAAGAAATTATAACGGTGGCAAAAGCAAAAATGGCAACTTCTTTTCAGCACAGTCCGGTTAAGTTAAATTTCCTAAAACTACTTGCCAGGTCCCTATTGGTCAAGGGATCGAATGTTCATACTTTGTCCAATAAAACAAAAACTTAAAATCTATAACTTCTACTAGTACTCTGTTCACATGTCACTGATTGGCTTCTCTCATAATGTCCTCATCATCCGGCTGATACAGTAACAATATTGTTGCAGCTTATACTCCAGTCAGGGTCTCTATTGTTCTCCTTCTGAGAAAGTCAGTCTTACACACATTAAACGTACATTGTTACATTTAGCAAAAACATAATCTTCTAGCAAATGGTTCTCATGAGAAAAACCTTTAGCTACGAGCACATTTGATTAGCACAGTGGAAAATCACAGTTTAATTCTCTAAACAAACATTTTATTAATCGGTTTAGAAATACAGCTTGACATGAGGCCATGCAACTAGGCCAAGACCTCTGCTAAGTTAAGACCTTCAATTAATAAACTAATACATAATGCACAGCCCTTAATATGATGTACTACTACATTAATCAAAAATAAACTCCATATTTCATATTAATAAGCCATTAATAAGCATACTTCGTGAACATTGGCAGCCACTCATCGTGATCACATTTTCAAATGCGTGCATTATCTTCTCTAGGTTAATACATTGTCTACGCAAATACATTACTCAGAATACATGAATATTCATTAACACCTTTTATTAGAACCCCTGCTCTATCACTTTCCTTGCACAGAGTAATGCAACACAACGATTTGTGCTGTATTGTATTATTCCAGATTTCTAAAGCTATACAAAGCAACACCAACTGGCTTTGAATGGCTTAAAAAATCTGGCTTAACGTAAGCCTTGCTCCTATACCATGGTCTGTGGTGCAAGAGCGATGCAAACCGGATCATAAATAGGGCCTTGAAGCCGTACTATGTTTTTGTTAGAGACTTTTCAGCAGAGATCTCTTCCCACACATCTTTAAATCCATCTTCTCAGATTTTGTTTTGCATGAACTTAGATAATGAGCAAAAGCTATCAATAAACAATAGAATTTTCTGCCACAAATTGAATATCCATATTGGCATTCCGCATTTTCAAAATGACAGGAATGTAGTTATTAATATATTCTGCAGCCTCTGTTCTCCTGAGGTTTTAAGTGTTTATGGTTGATTTGTAAGTAGGTGTATGTTTCATTGCAGACATAAAACTGTTCATTCTTCCTTTTGAAGTAATAGGTCTTGGAAATTTAAAACAACATTGTGTGTAAGATTTTCCTTTTGCTCTGTGTTTCTAATGTATTTTTGCTAACAACACTTCCCACATCTATGTGATTGTTAACGCAGAACAGTTTTATGTGTGCATGTGCCGGTAACAAGAATGGGTATTCCTGTCACCGGGTGCGTGACCGCTAGGTTTTTCATGGTGGGGTGACTGCCATGGAAAGCCTGGCTGTCTGCAGCCTTGTAATCAGGTCGGCAGGCAGGCTGAGGCCTGCCACCGGGTTGAAGGTGCACACCACTGGCCACGTCGGTGCAACTGCACTAGCGGGCCGGGCGGTGTTGTGGATGTTTGGCAGGAGCCAAGCCAAACAACTCGTGATGTGGTGGTCTTTACCGCCAGGTCCATGGCGATAAAACCGCCACCGCGAGGCTGGCTGTCTCATAATGAGGGTCTAAGTCCTGTCTTAAGAATATGGTTACCAGCTTCTGACAGTCCAGGCAAATCACTTTCAAGATACAGATGGAATACATATAGACTACTTTGTTGAAACCAAGGGTCCTCTGAATATAATTTTGTTGACCTATACTCAGCTGCAGGTATTTACATTGGGTCGTCATCATAATGTCCGCATACTCCAGTTGGAAAAAGCAGAGGAAAACATTGTGCTTCTAAACTTGCCTACCACCCAATCATTGGAGATCCTTAGGCTTGTTTTACTGATGGCATCCCTCATAACCTCTTTTGAATGCATTGAATGGATACTGTAGTGCTCATATATTTCTTCAGCTCGACTTCTATACACTTTTTCAAACTGTCCAACTGAAGGCAATATTTCTCCCTCTATGCAACTTCCATGTACAACAATATCTACATCTTTATAATACACATTATTCTCTTTAAGATACAAAGTAGATTTCTTCACCTTATTCACATGCACTAGTTTCTGCCAATTTGTTTTCTTTTTTGTGGACACACCATTCACCAGAACAATACACAATTCATCAAGCAGATCTCTCTCTACACCCACTGTTTCAATACTGCATGTAAAATCTGAATCTAAATACATGACTCTACCTTTAAGGCCTTTCTGAAGCTCAGTGGGCGGCAGTTTCCCAGTCTTTGGTTCCATACGAACTATTGCTTGAAAAGGATTATAGATTGTATGAGTATTCCGTCATTAATATTCAGATGCCGAAGCTCCTCTGGAATTTCAACCACCTCTAAGTTACTGTATATTGCTCTGGCAGGCATTTTTATTGTCTTCCAATGTATTATAGCAATACTTAGACATAATCTGGCATGTCAAAAAATCAAAATGTTCCTCCACAAATAAATACACTGCAAATTCTAGCCACTTGTCTATGTTTTCTTGTTCAGTTTTCAAAAACACATCAACAATTCGTATTTGGCCCTTGTCGTGAGTGCGCTGACAACAAATACAGATGTAGGGCCTGATTTTGATTTTGGCGGATAGGTCACAACAATGACAGATAGCCTATTGGCTGAAATATAAATCCCTTAGGAAATAATGGGATTAGTTTGACAGAAACTGCATTCAACTTTGCTATTTCTCCTGCAAAATTCTCAGGACTAATAGCTGTGTTTTGTTCCTCTAGACCTGAACATACCACCTCCTCTTGTTGCCCAGATTCCCCTTCTGGACCAATGAAACCCAAATGAATATCTTCAGAAAGGTTTTCAACCTCTTATACTCTGCCATGCAGAAGTGCTTTGTTAATTTCTCTTAAACACAATGCAGGACTTTTTACAAAGTAAAGTCTTCTAACCAAATTTGCATTTTTGAATGAAGAACAGCCAACATTCCAAAATGATAAATAGTATTTGTGTACACTTTACTTGATAGACATGCCAGTGAGTGTTCGTAGAAATTGGTATAGTTCTAAAGCCTGCAACATCGCAATTTTCAGCTTCACACTTCTATCTGGTAATTTTGTAGTATATAAATTGATTCCTGGCAAAAACTACAATTAGTACTGCAGTCCCTTTTATATTTATACACAGGGGCATATTTATTCCTTCCTTGTACCTCTTCAGCTTTCTCTTCCTCTACATTTCTAGGAACCATCTCCTCATTTCCAATGGCAGTACCATATTTTACCTCATAACATCAGCTAGTTTTTTGTAAGTAGCTTTCTGCATTAAAAAAAGCCTCAGTACTAGACATGTGCTTCCATTCTGCTTTGAAAATTTGCAAAAGATATAGGCCCTCATTCCAACATTGACGGGCGGCGGAGGCCGCCCGTCAATGTTGCGCCTCAGGAATACCGCTCCACGGTCCAGAGACCGCAGAGGGTATTCCAAGTTTTCCCCTGGGCTGGCGGGCGGCCGCCGAAAGGCCGCCCGCCAGCCCAGGGGAAAACGACCTTCCCACCATGAAGCCGGCTCGTAATCGAGCCGGCGGAGTGGGAAGGTGCGACGGGTGCTACTGCACCCGTCGCGTATTTCACTGTCTGCTATGCAGACAGTGAAATACAAGCGGGCCCTCTTACGGGGGCACCTGCAGTGCCCATGCCATTGGCATGGGCAATGCAGGGGCCCCCAGGGGCCCCGCGACTCCCCCTCCCGCCATCCGGTTCCCAGCGGGAGAACCGCCAGGAACTGGATGGCGGGAGGGGGAGTCGGAATCCCCAAGCCGGCGCAGCTTGGAGGATTCCTTGGGGGCAGCGGGAAACCGGCGGGAGACCGCCGGTTTCCCTTCTCTGACCGCGGCTAAGCCGCCGCGGTCAGAATGCCCCGCCGGGCACCGCCGGCCTGTCGCCGGTGCCACCGCGTCCCGCGGCCCTGGCGGAAGTAATCCGCCAGGGTCGTAATGACCACCATAGTGATTTATAAGCCTTTTTTGGCTTCTTTTCTTCATAAACTACACTGTTTTATCCAGTGTTCTCTTTCTGTTTAGCATCAAGATGAATAGTTTGCACTTCGAGACAAACACTTTTTTAACCACACTCTCAATCTGTGGTTTTTGCTTCAATGCTGCACTTTTCCTTTTACACTGCCTCATGTTTTGCACCAAATTTGGTATTACCATGCTTCTAAACATTCTCATGTGTATCTCTTTAAATTGTTTCTGTCTTCTTGTCAGACTAGGTGTTTTCTTGTAAAATGTTTCACTTTCAACATGACTAACTCCTACTTTGTGAGTTGATTTTAAACGTCACTTTTTATTTGCAATTTTGTCCACATTTAGCATTTTCCCACATACTGATTTAAGAAACTCCTTAGTTCTCTTACCAGCAGTTAATTTTTCCAGTATATTCTCCACATCAAGTCTTTTTCACTCGCAAATAATACTGTTTCCTCAGTTTTTACTCCTTTGTATCTTTCTCTGCATTGTAAAACCTCTTCTTTAAAAAAGAAGTAAATATCTGAAACCCAAATATAGAACACATTAACCATTACTTTACAAACTATTAGATTACATACTATAAGCAAATCAGTAGATACACGAGTGATTATGTCATTTTCCAACTGGCTGCCCAGGTATTGGTGTATAAATGGGCACATACGTTGCTGTACGGGTGGCTGACTGGGTGTGTCAGTGGTTGAGTGGATACGTGAGTGAGTGCATCACTGCCTTTGTAGTCGTGTCACTGGATGTATAAGTAGCTGTATGTTTTTTTAAGTGGCTCTGTTAGTGACTGTATAGGTGTGTAAATGGGTATGTAAGTACCTCTCTGGATTAGTAACTGACTATGTTAGTAGGTGTTTGGGTGTGAACTGTGGGTACTACTGCCTCTGCTAGTGCTGCATACATAACTGCTGTGTGGGTGTGTGAGTGGGTGTGCAATTGCCTCTGTCTCTGGGAGACTGAGTGTGTAAGTGACTGGTTATGTAAATAGGTATATCAGCTCTTATATATGTGGATGACTGGGCATATAACTTTGTGTATGCACATGCAAGTGTCTGTTTACCTGAATGTCTGAGTTCTGGGTATATGAATGGCTGTACAGATGTGTGAGTGGGTATGACAGTACCTGTCTGAGTCTGTGAATGACTATGTAAGTGAATTTAAAGGTAAGTAATTTTATTTGTGAATTATTTTTATTGGTGTGTCTTTGGGAGTGTCAGTCACTGTCTGACTATATGAGTAGAGGATACATAAGTGTTTTTCTGGGAGTATAACTGGGTGAATGTAGAGCTCCAGATCCTGCCAGCCTTTATCTTCCTTCTCCTATACCAGGAGCACGAACGACGGCGGCGAAGACAACGGTGAGTACTGCACCTACGACACAGGGGAGGGGGGAGGGAAAAAAACAGTGACACACACACGAAACACCCCCACCCCCACCCTCACCCACTACAACACACACGCTAATGCATATTGATACATAACAGTTACACTCCCCAACCCTCCTTGGAAAAATGAAAGGACAAAAGGAAATAAGTCGAATAATTGTGATATATTCAATTACATAAATCAAAAATATTTACAAATACATACATCTGTACTATATACAATTCTATACACCAAGAACACAAGTCCAAGGGATTCCACCATCATAGTCCGTGGATCACCGGGCCCAAAAGGCATGGGCGAGGCCCACACTCAATACCCGATCAAAACGGAGAGAACACTGCAGGGGCATCAGATAGAAATAAAACAGGCACCTCAGGGGGAAGGGAAGGGGGGGCACCCTAGCTGGTTGAGTGCACAACGTCAGATCCACGAGGGGGCTCCATGCCCACAATTCAATCCTGGGGAGTGCAAAGCCACAGTCTCACAAGTCTATACAGTGGGTGGTTTGCCCACTGTTCAATGCTGGGGAGTGCAAAGCCACAGTCTCACAAGTCTCTACAGTGGGTGGTTTGCCCACTGTTCAGTCCTGGGGAGTGCAAAGCCACAGTCTCTCAAGTCTCTACAGTGGATGGCTTACCCACTGTTCAATCCTGGGGAGTGCAAAGCCACAGTCTCTCAAGTCTCTCCAGTGGGTGGTTTGCCCACTGTTCAATCCTGGGGAGTGCAAAGCCACAGTCTCTCAAGTGGATAACAGTCTCCACTGGTTCTGGAGGAGGCCTTGTGCCCAGAGTGCTTCATCCTGCCAAGGACAGAGGTAGTGGATGTCTTTCTCCACTGGTTCTGGAGGGGTCCTTGTGCCCAGAGTGCTTCATCCTGCCAAGGACAGAGGTAGTGGATGTCTTTCTACACTGGTTCTGGAGGGGGCATTGTGCCCAGAGTGCTTCATCCTGCCAAGGACAGAGGTAGTGGATGTATCTCTCCACTGGTTCTGGAGGGGGCCTTGTGCCCAGAGTGCTTCATCCTTCCAAGGACAGAGGTAGTGGATGTATCTCTCCACTGGTTCTGGAGGGGGCCTTGTGCCCAGAGTGCTTCATCCTTCCAAGGACAGAGGTAGTGGATGTCTTTCTCCACTGGTTCTGGAGGGGGCCTTGTGCCCAGAGTGCTTCATCCTGCCAAAGACAGAGGTAGTGGATGTCTTTCTCCACTGGTTGTGGGGGGGCCTTGTACCCATAGTGCTTCATCCTGCCAAGGACAGAGGTAGTTAATGTCTTTCTCCACTGGTTCTGGGGGGACCTTGTGCCCAGAGTGCTTAATCCTGCCTGTGGCTGACTCAGTAGCGTCGGAATCATTGGCACTGACTGGCCTGCAGGGCTGCTCGCGGCGGTGTCCTGGGCAGCGGTTCAGCTGGTGGTGGTCATTTCTGTGGCAGCGGGGCTGCTGCTGGCGGTCCTTTCTGTGGCAGCGGGGCTGCTGGTGGTCATTTCCTGGGCAGCGGGGCTGCTGCTGGCGATCCTGTCTGTGGCAGTGTGGCTGCTGGTAGTTGCTTCCTGGGCAGCGGGGCTGCTACTGGCGGTCCTCTCTGTGGCAGTGTGGCTGCTGGCGGTCGCTTCCTGGGCAGCGGGGCTGCTGCTGGCGGTCTTCTCCTGGGCAGTGTGGCTACTGGTGGTCTTGTCCGACGTGCTGATCTTCCCAGACTTGCCGGTTTTACTGTGTCCCTTTCCCACCTTGAATGGTGTCGCAGCTGTCGCCACACTCCCAACTGTACCGCTGGGAGCAGATTTGGTGGCTGGTTCCTTTTCCCTCTCCCGCCGGGCACTGGCCAACTTTTGATGTTTGACAGGTGGGGGACTGTCCGTGCTGTGGCTCCTTGCCACACTGCCTGCCCTGCTGCCTGGTGCACTCTACAATCCGGTGACTACTGGCACCACTGCTCCCGCCGATGTTGTGGCTGAGGTGCTAGGTTGGGACCTGGAGAGTCGGGCCCTAGGAGATTGAAGGGGTGGGGGAGGTGAGGGAAAGAGGTCAAGGCTGGCCAGGAAACATTTCTTAGGAACACTGGAACGGGTAGCTGGAGGGGGTTTGGGAGTGGAGGAAGAGGTTGTGATTGTAGGAGGTGTACGTTTGGTGACTTTGGGTGAAGGTGCATGGGCTGGAGGCTGTTGTGAGGTGGATGGCTGTTGGGTGGGTGTGTGGCTGCGTTTGTGTACCTTGGGAGGTGGCCTCACAGACACACTGGGAGAGGACACAGGGGATGTGTGAATGGTAGTGGGGGTGGTGACTGCACGTGAGCAGGGTGTGGTGGTGGGTGTGCGGGTGATGGAGGTAGTGGCTGAGGATGTAGTGCACGTAGGTGTGAGCGGAGACGAGACAGGGAGGGAGGAGGGAGATGAGGAGGAGGGGGACACAGTGGAGGCAGTGGATGTTGGTATGTCTGCATGTGTGTGATGCTTGCGTGAGTGCCTGTGGGATGTGTGGTGCTTATGTTTGCCAGAGCTTCCCTTGTGTGTTGAGGTGTGTGCATGCTCATCTGATGGTGTGCTTGGGATAGGCTAAGGTACAGGGGTGTGGGTCTGGGTGGAAGAAGTTGAAGGGGGGGGAGGCGAGAGACAGGGACAATGGCTGCCATCAGTGTTGAGGCCAGAGTCTGAAAAGCTCGCTGAAGGGATGCATGACCAGAGTGAGTGCCCTCCAGGTATGCATTCGTCTGTTGCAATTGCCTCTCTACACCCTGGATGGCGTTCAAAATGGTAGACTGCCCAACAGTGAGGGACCTGAGGAGGTCAATGGCCTCCTCACTGAGGGCAGCAGGGGTGACAGGGGCAGGGGCTGAGGTGCCTGGGGCAAAGGTAATGCCTACCCTCCTGGATGAGCGGGCACGGGGCAAAGGCTGAGGGGCTGCTGGGAGGGCGGTGCTGGTAGGGGGGGTGGCGGCTGTACCTGTAGATGCGGGGGCACAGATGGGGCCGCCACCACAAGGGAGCTCCCATCAGAGGAGGAGTCTGTCTCGCTGGTGTCAGCTTCTGTCCCCGCTGTGGACCTCCCCTCGCCCTCCGTCCCGCTGGTGAATTCGGAGTCCGTAGTCTCACCCTCCAGGGCCATGTGGGATGCAGCTCCCTCCTGCTCCGGTGCCACTGCTCCTCCGCCTGATGATGCTAATGCACACAAGTACAGGGAGACCACAAAAAGGGGGGGGAGACAGAAGAAAGACATGTTCAGTGCATGCAATACCGCTACCGTTGGTGAACACGACAGACACAGAAGCACCCTGCACTACGCCGCGCACTTGGGGTCCACTATTCAATCCCTGGGACATGGCTTACAAGGCTATGGCCAATTTCTGCACACATGGATGTCACAGGAGCCTGACTAGGTGTAGTTGGCACTGTACACAGGTGGGGTGGGGTGCCACAGGGCCTGCCTGAAGAAGGGAACTTAACTAGCAAACTCGCCCTGGCCTAGGGGAACCCACAAAGAGACCTCCCCCACCCAGACACCTAAAATGCATGCTGAATCAGCAGAATGAGAGTGTACTCACCCCCTTGTGGCTGCTGTGATGCCCTCAAGCGCCCATCAAATCCGGACACGCCACCGCCAGGATCCTGAACATCAGGGGGGTCATGGTGCGACGGGCACCCCTCCCACGTTGGGAGGCCATCCCCAGCTGGGCCTCCGCCGTCTTCTTGCTCCAGCAGCGACTGTCCTCCCATCTTTTCCGGCAGTGGGTGCTCCGTCTGTGGTAGACCCCCAGGGTCCTGACTTCATTGGCAATGGCACCCCAGATGTCATTCTTCTGGTGGGTGCTGACCTACAGGAATTGTACAGGGGAAAAGAGAAGTAATTTCCAACTGCACCGTCACAGTCATTGGCCTGCATCCCTACCCTTGCCATGACACACATGCACTCACCGTCGTTTCATGCACGCCTCATTCTCACCCCCCCTATCTTTCATCCACCCCACTCCACACAGGCATTGCACATACAGCATGCTCACAGTGTACTTACCTGTTTGTCTGGAGGACCGTAGAGTAGCGTGTATTGGGGGATGACCCCATCCACGAGTTTCTCCAACTCCTCCGTGCTGAAGGCAGGGGCCCTTTCCCCAGACACACGAGCCATTGTCTCTTCCAGACTGAGGTCACAGAAGCACTTGCAGAGTAGGTGCTCTCATGTCGAAGATCAGGTATCGAGTGATTGAACAGTGAGAAAATGGCAGTCACGTTCGCGGCGGTGCATACCGTCACCGCCGGCTTACATCGTCATTGGCTCCTGGGACCCATAGGGTCCAATGTTAACCAATGCAGGATTGCGCCGCGGTCTTCGACCGCCTACCGCGACGGTGTACAACGCCAGCGCAGGTACCTCATATCCCCTTGTCCCACCTTACAGGTCAGGCAGCCGCCATTTCAGGGGCCCACATGGCTTTATTTTTGACTACGTCACATATACCTAGGCCTTGCCTAACCACTCATACTGGCTAATTTCGATTTATGAATATTTTCAGAGTAAGCTGTGTTTACGTACCTCAGAGTTGGTTGACTCTCTGCTCGCTGTTCTCCTCCATAGGCACCGTCCGCTGGGGCATATAAGGAGATGGCGGCATCCTCTTGAGTACAGACCGCTGGTGGACCTGTCGACAATGGAGGAAAGACATGTGATCATCACCTACAGGCTGGATCGTGCCACAATCCTGGAACTGTGTGCCCAGTTGGAGCCAGACCTGATGTCAGCTATCCGCCATCCCACAGGAATCCCCCCTCAAGTGCAGGTGCTGTCATACTCCATTTCCTAGCAAGTGGGTCTTTTCAAACTACAGTGGCCATAGCATCAGGGATGTCCCAGCCTATGTTTTCCAGTGTGTTGTCCAGAGTGTTGTCTGCCCTGCTGAAACACATGCGGAGCTACATCGTTTTCCCTCAGGTGGAGGATTTGCCTACAGTGAAAGGTGACTTTTATGCCCTGGGACATATACCCAACATCATAAGTGCAATTGATGGGACACATGTGGCCTTGGTACCCCCCGCAGGAATGAACAGGTGTACAGAAACCGGAAGAGTTAACATTCCATGAATGTGCAGATGGTGTGTTTGGTAGACCAGTACATCTCCCATGTTAATGCAAAATTCCCTGGCTCAGTGCATGACGCTTACATTCTGCGGAATAGCAGCATCCCTTATGTGATGGGGCAACTACAGATGCACCGTGTGTGGCTATTAGTTGAGCACCTGGACCCAATACAGTGGGAATAGTTGTCTAGGTCTGTGGATGTCCCTATGAGTTAGTGTGTGTCTAACAGTTGTCCCTCGCCATTTGCAGGTGACTCTGGTTACCCCAACCTGTCAGGGCTACTGACCCCAGTGAGGAATCCCAGGACAAGGGCAGAGGAACGCTACAATGAGGCCCATGGGCGAACTAGGAGGATTATAGAGAGGACCTTCGGCCTCCTGAAGGCCAAGTTCTGGTGCCTCCACATGACAGGTGGTTCCCTATTCTACTCACCAAAGAAGGTGTGCCAGATAATTGTGCCTGCTGTATGCTTCACAACTTGGCTTTGCGATGACAGGTGCCTTTTCTGCAGGAGGATGGTCCAGATGGAGGTGTTGTGGCAGCTGTGGAGCCTGTGGACAGTGAAGACGAGGAAGCACAAGAAGAGGACATCGACAACAGGAACACGGTTATCCTGCAATACTTCCAGTGAGACACAGGTAAGAAGACAAACCTGCCTGCTACATCTGATTTAAATCTACTACCTCTCTACTGTATGTCATTTTCACCCAGTGTATGGTCACTGAGTTGTCACTTTCCCTTACAATTTCACAGATGTGGGTCCCACTGTGTGACATCTGCTTTGTTTCCTCATGGACTAGAGCTGTGTGACATAGGTATGTTGACATTACATTTGAAAGAGCATTTTGGCACTGTAATTGCTAATACACTATTTCGAAATCACAGACAGACTCCAGATTGTTTTGTGCTTTAAGGGTGTTTATTTAAGTGCTCAATATTGGAGGGGGTTGTAAAATGGTGAGGGGTGATGGTGGAGGAAGGTTCATGTCAGAGTCCAGTCTATTAGTCTCACAGGTGCATTGTCCAAAGGGGCACAGGAAGTGGAGCTGGGACAGTTTAAGGATGGACAGGGTGACAAGGTGAGACAAATGGATGACAATCAGGATGGTCTCATTTCTTGGTGGGGGTCTTGGCAGTTTTCTCTGTCTCTGTCCTGGATCTCAGGGACCGTTTGCGGGGTGGTTCTCCCTCTGCAGGGGGTGGGGTGCTGGTGTGGTGGTCCTCTGGCGGTGCCTCCTGTCCACTAGTGCCAGCGGAGGTGGTGGGCAGTTCATCGTCCAGGCTAGTATCAGGGGCCCCTTGTTGTGCCACAGTATCCCTCCTGGTGTTCACAAGTTCCTTCAGCACCCCTACAATGGTGCCCAGGGTGAAATTGATGGATTTGAGTTCCTCCCTGAACCCCAAATACTGTTCCTCCTGCAGCCGCTGGGTCTCCTGAAACTTGTCCAGTACCGTTGCCATCGTCTTCTGGTAATGGTGGTAGGCTCCCATGATGTTGGAGAGGGCCTCGTGGAGAGTGGGTTCCCTGGGCCTGTCCTCCCCCTGTCGCACAGCAGCCCTCCCAGTTCCCCTGTGTTCCTGGGCCTCTGTCCCCTGAACCGTGTGCTCACTGCCACTGCCCCCAGGTCCCTGGTGTTGTTGGGGTGGTGGGTTAGCCTGGGTTCACTGTAATGGTGGACACACTGCTGCTTGACGTGTTCTGGGGACAGAGGTATGGGCCCGCTGGGTGGGTGCTGTGCTGGTGTTTCCAGAGGGGGGAAGCTCTGTAGTGGCCTGTGCCAGTGTGAGGGGAACCGACTGTCCAGAGGTCCCAGATGGGCCGGGCTGGTTGTCTATATCCAGTTGGACAGAGCTGCTGTCATCACTGTGGGCCTCTTCTGTGGGTGGAGTGGACATGTCTGGACCCTCCTGTCTGGTGACGTTGGGTAGGGGTCCTGCAGGGGGGAAAAAGCATGATTATTGCATCTGTGTGTGCCATGGTGTGCAATGGGTGGGTGACCGTGTACCCCAGTGCTTGCATTCCTGTGTAGGACCTTGTGTGATGATGGTTTAGGGGGTGTATGGGTATGTGCAGTGGCCATGCTTTGGTGATGGGTGTCCATGCTTTGGTGTTAAATGCAGGGCTTGGTGTTGGGATGTCTGGTTTGTGAGATTGGGACATGTGTGAGGAGTAGGAGTGATGGGGTGAGGGCGAGGGTGAGGGTATGTGATGGCATGCAGGTAGGGTGGGGGAAGTAATAGTAAAGATTTGACTTACCAGAGTCCATTCCTCCAGCTACTCCTGCGAGGCCCTCAGGATGCAGAGTAGCCAATACCTGCTCCTCCCATGTTGTTAGTTGTGGGGAAGGAGGTGGGGGTCCGCCGCCAGTCCTCTGAACTGCAATGTGGTGCCTTGAGACCACGGAACGCACCTTCCCCCGTAGGTCGTTCCACCTCTTCCTGATGTCATCCCTATTTCTTGGGTGCTGTCCCACTGCATTGACCCTGTCCACGATTCTTCGCCATAGCTCTATATTCCTAGCTACGAAGGTGTGCTGCACCTGTGATCCGAATAGCTGTGGCTCTACCCAGATGATTTCCTCCACCCTGACCGTGAGCTCCTCCTCAGAGAACCTGGGGTGTCTTTGCCGTGCCATGGGGTGGTGTGGGTAATGTGTGGGGTGGTGTGTGTTGTGATGTGTGGGGTGATAATTAGTGGTGTGTGGTGTGAGGTGTGTGGATGTTCTTTGGGTGATGGTGTTGAGTGCCTGTGGTTGCTCGTTTGTAGATGGTGGTGTCTCTCTCTGGCCTTCAGTCGCATTTGTGGTCGTAAGGGTTTGTGGGTGATGTGGGTGTGTGTTTTATATTGTATTGGGTGTGTGGGAGTGGTGTGTGTATGTGTATCAGGTTTGTGTATTTCGAATTGTCCAATGTGGTAGTGTTTTGTAAATGCATGTGTATTTTGAGTGCGGCGGTGTGTACCGCCAATGGAATACCGCGGTTGAAAGACCGCCGCGTGGATTTGTGGGTCGTGATAGAGTGGGCGTATTCCTGTTGGCGTGAAGGTGGAGGATTTCTTATCGCCAGTTTATCACTGACCTATGGTGTGGCGGACGTGTGTGGGTGTCTAGATATTGGCGGATTCCGGGCTTTGGGTCATAATGACCGTGGCGGAATTCCGCTGCGGTGTGTTGGCGGTCTTCTGCATGGCGGTAAACGGCTTTTACCGCCAATGTTGTAATGACCCCCATAGTTTTTAATAGTATACCCTACTTCACATACCAGTAAAATTAATCTGCTGTTCTCCAACTGCTGTTCTCCAGCTCTTCTCTTAATATGGATTACTATCTCTTTTTAGTGCAAATCTCCAGTCAGAAACATAGCAATGCTCTTCTATTGTCAATAAAAAAGTACCACTAATGGATACCCTTCCCACTCTCCTTTCTCTGATACTGCTGTACTTAGCAAAACACAGGCTTCCTTTTTATTGTTTAACCCTTACTAGGTCTCCTGTAAAGAAGGCCAATTTGGTAATGTTTTTAGGCAGATCTGCTGTGATGCTCAGCATGACACCCATGTAAATCCTCAGATCCACACGAAAACCCCTAAAACTATTTAACAATTTGCTGTTAATGCTTTGCATTTATATTTTACTTTGTAAATATTTATCAGTTTTAAGCCAAACACTCTCTAATCAGCAATGTTTCTACACCAGTCTGCTTTTGTGGGTGTGTGACTGGCTGTATGAGTGGCTCTATTGGTATGTGAGTAGTTGTGTGAGTTGTTCTGTGGGTGTGCGAGTGGTTGTGTGTGGTAGTGAGAGGGTGTATGAGTGGCTTCATGAGTGTGTGAGAGGGTGTGTGAGTGACTGCATGGGTCTGTGATTGGGTGTCTGAGTAGGTTTATGGATGCATGAACTGTTTCTGCATTCCTCCAAGACCACAATGTGGGCTCTTTATACCACAACAACTTGTGCTTCGATGTAGACAGAATATATCAAAAAGACAGAGTTAATTTCATAGATGGAGGCAACAGGATGTGTAGGAGGCTGGCTTTCTATATAGTGCACAAAAATTATGTGCACTGTGTAGAGGATACAAGCAACCCCCACCTTGGTTTCCATAGGTAAAAAGCAGACCACCTAATACTAGATGTGCTAAGCATTTGTTCTACTCAGTAGTATCAATAAAGGTGAACACACTTGGAATAATACCTCGAGAGCAATTTACAAAAATACTTCAGATCTTTAAAACATTTTTAAGACCAAGAGCATCAAAATCGGCTAAGTACTTTTTCTAAGTGTAGAAAATGTAGGCCCTTATTATGACATTCGAGGTAAATTCCACTTCCCGCCCCGCTGACTGCCGCCAACATACCTCCACGGACATCGGTTCACCATATTATGACACACACACACACCAATCTGTCACTATTCAGCCACACACATAATTCTGCCACACCAAAGGTCAGTGATAAACTGGCGGTATCAAAACCCACACTGTTACGCTAACAGCACTACGACCATCACATTATGAACCACAAATCACCACGGCGGACATTCAATGGCAGTAAACCATTGGCGGTACACACCGCTGCGCTCAAAATATACACACACATACAAAACAACACCACATTGGACAATTCAAACAACACACACCTGACACCCATGCACACACCACACCCACACCACTATATAACACACACCCACATAACCCACAACCCTTTACGATTACAAACCATTGGCATGAGACAGACACCACGACCACAGACAAGACCAGAGCCACACACCACCATCACTTGTACACCACCCACGCACCCCACATCACACACCCCAACACATCACCCTACACACCCTCACCCACACAACTCACACAGCACCCATTGCACCACAAAGACACCCCCGATTCTCAGAGGAGGAGCTAAGGGTCACAGTGGAGGAAATCATCAGGGTAGAGCCACAGCTATTTGGAGCACAGGTGCAGAAGATATCAATATCAAGGAAGATGGAGCTATGGCGGATGATTGTGGACAGGGTCGACGCCTTGGGACAACACCCAAGAACCAGGGATGACATCAGGAAGAGATGGAACGACCTATGGGGGAAAGTACATTCCAATTGCAGCAAGACAACAACTCGCTGTACAGAGGGCTGGCGGTGGACCCCCGCCTCTTCCCCCACAACTAACATTATGGGAGGAGCAAGTCTTGGCATTCATGCATCCTGAGGGCCTGGCCGGAGTAGCAGGTGGACTGGACTCTGGTAAGTCAACACGTTACTATCTCCCCTTACCTGCATGCCCCCACCCTCACACTCACTCCCATCACTCCAATACCTCCCACATAACCCACCATCACATATCACTCATCCCAATGCCAAGCCCTGCATGCCATACCAATGCATGGACACCACTTACAGACCTGCATGGACACCTATCACTAAAGCATGCACACTAGAGAGAATAGCTAGCACACCACATACCAACTTACACAAGTGAAAGCTGCCAGGGTAAATACAACAAAACAGGGCAACCCACTGATGCACAATATGTCAAACACAGAAACGATAACACTGTATTTACATCCCCACAGGTATCCCAGCCAATGTCAGCTGTGAAGAGGTGCCAGTCCTATTTAGTCCCCTAACAGAAGAGGCCCACAGTGATGACAGCAACTCTGGTCACCTGGATCTGGATGACCAACCTGGCCCATCAGGGACCTCTGGACAGCCGGTTACCCAGCCACAATCACACACCACCACAGAGCCTCCCCCATCAGCAAATACCACCACAGCACCCAACCAGCATACCCATACCTCTGTCCGCAGGACATGTCAATCAGCAGTGTGTCCACCACTTAAGGGACCCCAGGCTACACCTCGGAACCAAAACAATCAGGGGTCTGGGGGTCAGTGGCAGTGGGCACACAGTTCAGGGGACAGAGGCAAGGGACACTGGGAGGACTGCTGTGCACCAGGGGGAGGACAGGCCCAAGGAACCAACTCTCCAGGATGCATTCACTGAGATCCTGGAAGCATACCAATATTCCCAGGATACACTGGGCAAGATCCTGGCCAACGTGCAGGAGAACAGGCGGCTGCAGGAGGGATAGTACCAGGTGATCAGGGAGGACTTGCAGAGCATTAACACCACCCTGGTCTCCATTGCAGGGGTGCTAGCAGACATGGCCAACATCACGAGGGAGGCAGTCTTACAACAGTGGGCCCCTGCCACCAGCCAGACATCTGAACTGCCTTCTACCTCTGCTGCCGCAAGTGGACAGGAGGCCTTGCCACAGGACCAACAGGCCACCAGAACTCCTGTCCCTGCAGAAGGAGAAACCACCCCACAAACGTTCCCTGCGATCCAGGCAGAAACCAGAGACTATTGCTAAGGCCCCTGCCAGGAAATGAGACTCTCCTGATTGTCACCCTTGTGTCCCACTCTGTCACCCTGTCCACCTTGAACTACCATTGCTCCCCTTCATATGTCCCCTTGGACAGTGCACCTCTGCTACCAATAGACTGGAACAATAACCTTTGCTTTCCTCCATCATCACCCCAGCCCATTGTACTTGCCCCTCTACTTCTTAGCACTTAAATAAACACCCTTTGAAAAAATACAAGTATGGAATATGTCAAACTTATTTTAGTGTGTATTTGTTTAACCAGGTTCAAACATTGTAATTCAACTGTACAGTACTGTTCAAATAGGAAAGACCTGTAGTTGGCTGCAGTGATCACACAAGGAGCTATAGTGGGGCACCAACATCTGCAAAAGGACTTGCCAAAGGGTACAGTGAGTGGGCATCGACATGGAAATAACAGCATGCCAGTGACAAAGATAAACCATAAAATGACAAATGAAATATGAAGTAACACTGTCTTACCTGTGTGTCATTGGAAGTATTGTCAAATCACTGCCGTTCTGTTGTCTTCATCCTCATCCTCTGCCTCCTCATCCTCACTGTCCACAGGGTCCACTGCCACACATGGCCATCTCTAGCCTCCTACTCCTGCAGAAAAGGCACTTGGCATCTCAGGGCCAGGTTGTGCAACATGCAGCATGCCACGATTATCTGGCAGACCTTCCTGGGTGAGTAGCACAGGGATCCACCTGTTAGATGGAGGCACCAAAACCTGGCCTTCAGGAGGCCAAAGGTACGTTTGATAATCCTTCTTGTTCGCCCATGTGCCTCATTGTAACGTTCTTCTGCCCTTGTCCTGGGATTCCTCACAGGGGTCAGTAGCCGTGATAGGTTTGGGTAACCAGAGTCACCTGCAAATATCGAGGGACAACATTTAGCCACACACTATCCCAGATGGCCCACATCATACCCATACTCCAACATATACTGGGTAGGAACCAGGGCTCACCTATTAGCCACATCCTGTGGCACTATATTTGGGCCATCACATTTGGGATGCTGCTATACCTCAAGATAAAGGCATCATGCACCGATCCTGGATACTTAGCATTGACATGGGAGATGTACTGGTCCGCCAAGCTCACCATCTGGACATTCATTGAGTGAAAACTTTTTCAATTTCTGAACACCTGTTCATTTTTCTGGGGGGGGCATGCAAATGCAATATGTGTACCATTAATTGCCCCAATGATGTTGGGGATGTGTCCCATTGCATAAAAGTCAGCTTTCACTGTGGCCAAATCCTCCACCTGGGGGAAAACAATGTAGCTGCACATGTGTTTAATCAGGGCAGACAACACTCTTGTGAGCACTATTGAGAACATTAGCTGTGACATTCCTGCTACCAAGCCCACTGTCAATTGGAAAGAACCAGTTGCCAAGAAATGGAGCACAGGTAGGACCTGCGCAAGATGGGGGGATCCCAGTGGGATGATGGATTGCAGATATTAGGTCAGGCTTCAATTGTGGACACAGCTCTGTGATTGTGGCCCTGTCAAGTCTATAGGCGAGGATGATGTGCCTGTCCTCCATTGTTGCCAAGTCCACCAGGGGTCTGTACACGGGCTTATGTTTCCATCTTCTATTCATCCTCAGTGGTAGCAATCTATGAGGAAAAAGAGTGAGGAGCCGGTCACAAACTGTATATCATAGCCACAGCAGTACAATGCATGATGTTAATTTTTAATGTATAAGTGGCATTTGTCCAATTTTGAACTGTGACGCAGTTATTATCTAGGGCCTGCCACCCCCCCTGAAATGGTGTCCACCTGTCCTGTGTGGAGGGACAGGTGGAAGTGAGGTAATTCCGCTGACGGTGTGCACCGTTGCGGTAAGTGGTCGGGAACCACCATACAGCTCCTCTTTCTATTATTGTGCCGAAGGGGCCGTGGACGTGACTGCCGTTTTCTATCTGATCACTCACTTGCTACCTGACCTTCAACAGGAGAGGACCTACACTGCATGTGCTGCTGCGACCTGTGTCTGGAACCTATCATAGCTTGTGTGACTGGGAAAGGGCCCCTGCCTTCACCTAGGAGGAGTTGGAGCGACTGGTGGCTGGGGTCCTACCCCTGTACAGACTGCTGCATGGGGCTCCAGACCGACAGGTGAGCACACTGTGAGCACGATGCATGGGGCATGAATACATGGAGAGCTGTGTGTGAAGGCCTCGTGCATGGGAGGGTTGGTGGATGTCCTCTGTGCGGTGTGCAGCTTGTGTACTGGACCCTGTGTGTGCAAATGGCGATGTGAAGGGGTATGGTGGGCCATAAGTATAACAGGCAGGAGGGTCTGACTGATACCTTTTCCTCTATGTAGATCTCTGCAGGTCAGCACCCATCAAAAGAAGGTATATGGCGTGCCATTGCCAAGGACTTGCGGACCCTGGGGGTCTACGGCAGGCGGAGCACCTACTGTCGGAAACGGTGGGAAGACCTGAGACGCTGGGCACGCAGTACCGTGGAGGCCCAGCTAGGGATGGCCTCCCAATGAGGAAGGGGTGCCCGTCAAACCCTGACCCCCCTGATGGCCAGTATACTGGCGGTGACCTATCCTAAGCTGGATGGGCACTTGAAGGCATCATAGCAGCTACAAGGGGGTGAGTACAGTTCCTATCATTACAACTTACGCATGGTAGGGGGGTACCCAGGTGAGGGATGTGTGTCAGTGGGTGACCCTAGGCCAGGCCTGACTTTGCAGAGTAGGTCCCATGTTGGGCAGGTTTCTGAAGTGATAATCCTGCTACCTAGCTTGGAGGCATCCACTACTGGTCAGGGCTGTGTGGGTCCCAGGTGTGCTGCAGTTGGCGGTATGTGCCCCACCCCATGCCCTGGTGGCTAGCATTATTACTGGTAGTGCATTACTTTGTGCGTAGGGCTGTTACCTGTGTGTGACGGTGGTGTGACGCCAACTGTGGCGTTGGTGCAGCCATTGACAAAGTATCCTTTGTCTCTTCTCCCCCCATTTTGTTTTGTCACCCTGTCCTTATGTGCATTAGCATCATCTGGCAGAAGAGCAGAGGCACCGGTGACAGAGGAAGATGCATCCCACAGGACCCATGAGGCAGAGTCCACTGACGCTGAGGGCACCCGTAGGACGGAGGGCGAGGGGAGCACCACGGCAGAGACAGGAGAGGACAGTTGGTACACAGATAACTCCTCCGATGGAAGCTCCCTGGTGGTGGCGGACACTTCTGTGACCGCACCAGCTACAGGTACAGCCGCCACCCCCTGTACCAGCACTGCCCTCCCAGCAGCCCCTCAGCGAGTTGCCCGTGCCCGCTCACCCAGGAGGGTGGGAATCTCCTTCGCCCCAGGCCCTCAGGCCCTGCCCCAGTGAGCCCTGCTGCCCTAAGTGAGGAGACTATTGACCTCCTAAGATCAATCTCTGTAGGGCAGTCAACCATTGTGAATGCCATCCACGGGCTGGCAGCCCAAATGCAACAAACTAATGCATTCCTGGAGGGCATTCACTCTGGCTTGGCGGCCCAACAGAGATCAATCCAGGCTCTGGCCTCCTCTCTGACGGCAGCCATTGGCCGTGTTTCCACCCTCCAACTTTCTCTTCCTATCCCATTCCCCTCAACCCTAACCTATCCCAAGCACACAGGCAGATGAGCATGCACACAAGACAACACACAAGAGTGGCACAGGCAAATGCAAGCACCACTCATCATCCCACAGGCACTCACACAAACACCATCCATTTGCAGAAATACCAATATCTACTGCCTCTACTGTGTCCCCCTCCTCCTCCTCCTCCTCCACCTCCCACCCAGTTCTGTCTACACTCACACCTGCATGCACTACACCATCATCCACTACCAGCATCATCACCACACCTAGCAGAACACACACCTCACTGGCAGACACCACCACAACATCAATGCACATGTCACCTGTGTCCTCTCCCACTATGTCTGTCCCCCCCTCCCAAGGTACAAAAACGCAAGCACTCAGACATCCAACAGCCATCCACCTCACAACTGCATCCAGCCCATGCACCCAAACACAGCAGATAGATACCTCCCACAACCACTCTCTCTTCCTCCACTCCCGAACCTTCTCCCTCTTCCTGCCCCAATGTCTCTAAGAAGCTTTTCCCCTCCACCATTGACCTCTTCCCTAACCCTCCCTCGTCCTTCACGTCTGGCCAGTGTGGCAATAACCCAGGCAAGCACCTCAGCCACCCAGTCCACGGGGGCAGTAGTCTCCACACCCACTCGTGGTGGGAAAGGATCCAGGGCACCATGCAGCCTCAAAGAAAGGGTGCCTGCCCCAAGTTCTGCCTGGAAGGGCAAGGAGCCATCCACACCTGCTGCCCAGAAGGGCAAGGAGCCATCCCCAGCTGCTGCCAGGAAGAGCAAGGAGCCTGACCCAAGTGCTGCCCGGAAGGGCAAGGAGCCATCCCCAGCTGCTGCCAGAAGGGCAAGGGGCCTGTACCATCAGGCAGGAAGGACAAGGGGCCTGGAGCCCCCACCACCAACCATGGTTGTGCAGCCATCCGAGGCTGCAGGAGATGGGCTGGAGTCTCTCCCCACCAGCACCAGCAGCACCAGCAGCACTGACATCACCAGTAGGCAGCCGTCCGAGGCTGCAGGAGATGGGCTGGAGCCTCCCCACCACCACCAGCAGGAGCAGCACCAATAGCACTGTCATCACCGTGGGCAGCCATCCTCGGCTGCAGGGGATGGGCTGGAGCCTCCACCCACCAGCAACAGCAGCAGCACCGCCACCACCAGCAGCAGGAGCAAAAGCAGCACCGCCACCACCAGTGGGCAGCCATCCGAGGCTTCAGGGGATGGGGTGGAGCTTCCCCCCACCAGCAGCAGCAGCACCACTACCACCACTGAGCAGCCATCACCGTCGGTGGACGGTCTGTAGTCCTGCCTCCATAGGCTGCTGAGTGGCCTGCCCCCTGCAAATCCTGTGGGAATGACACCCGGCTGAGAGACTGTGACCTTGCACTCCCCAGGATCAGAAGCGCAGGGCACGATGCCCCCTCCAGAACCAGTGGGTATGACACCCACTCACCCCATCCTTCCCAGGATCAGAAGCACATGGCATGATGCCCCCTCCAGAACCAGTGGGTATGACACCCACTCACCCCATCCTCCCCAGGATCAGAAGCACAGGGCACAATGCCCCCTCTAGAACCAGTGGGCAAGTCACCCACTTGAGAGACTGTGGCCTTGCACTCCCCAGGACCAAGCACAGGGCATGTTGCCCCCTCCAGAGCCAGTGGGCAAGTCACCCACTTGAGAGACTGCAGCCTTGCAATCCCCTGGACAAAGCACAGGCCATTTTTCCCCCTCCAGAGTGGGCAAGTCACACACTTGAGAGACTGTGGCCTTGCACTTCCCAGGATCAAGCACAGGGCATTTTGATCCTCCAGGACCAGAGGTGCCCCCCATTCCCCGTCCCCCTGAGGTGTCTTCGTATTTTCTAACTGATGCCCCTGCAGTGTTCTCTCCGTGTTGGTGCAGGTGACAAGTGGGGCCTTGGACTTTGGCCTGTGGCCCACGCACATTGAGGACTGGGCAGTGTCCCTTGAACTGTCCATATGTATATACCATTAGATTGATTTTTCATATTTCTACTGTATTTATATTATTACACACACTTTCATCAATTCCTGTTGTCCTTGCATTATTCCTGAGGGGTACGGAGTAAATATGTTTTTATTACTGCATCTAATTGTGTGTATGGTGTTGTGGGTGTGGGGGTGGGTTGTGCGTGTGTGTCACTCTCTTTTTCCTCCCTCCCTTGTGTGCTAGGTGGCTGTACTCACCGTGGTTGTCTTCGCCGTCTTTGGTGTTCGTGGGGGAGCAGGACATAGAAAATCACTGCGAAGATCTGAAGTTCAGGCTCCATAGGGGCGTGGCTGTTCCCTGTGTCTCCAAAGGTGAGTCCTTTCCCTTCTGTGTTCTGTTTCCACCAGATTTTTGATGTTGTTGGTACCGACCCGGAAAAGGTGGTGGATTTTTGTCTCTTAATATGGTGGGCGGAACATTGACTTCCGCCAGGCTGTAGGCAGCTACCGCTGTGGTGGCTGTTGTTTCCGCCCTGGCAGTCATTGTGATAAAGTGGCTGTCTAGCTGAGTTCGCACAGCCATGGTCATAATTTGGCGATAGTTACTGCCACTTTATCACCGACTGCCAGGGTTGTAATGAGGGCCATAGTCTTTTTGTGCATAATTACGCACCACAGGAATGAATAGGAAAAACGTTTAAAATGTATATAAAATCATGCAATGTTCTCTCAAGTGTCACCTTCTGGTTTTAGGTCGAGGTAATTGAGATGTCCTATTGGCCAACTGGAGAAGTTTGGGTGGTTCCCGGTTCAGGCGGGAGCAGCAGCTGAAAGTCTTGGAGCTGGTGCAAAATAGAGAAGGTGACCACTTGGAAACACACTGCACAGAGGGACTTAAAGGTAAGTACAGTGAGTTCCCTTGGAGTGTAAAGGTCACAAGGGGTTAGGGACCCCTAGAGCACAGCTGATTGTCCCATGTAGGGGCCAGGGAGGCCAGGTGCAGTGCAGATAGGTCTGCCAAGGATCGTGTGTCAGGGAGTCCATGGAGCCAGGTGCATGTCACTTTGAGAGTGGATTACAGGTCAGCAGGGACACTGTGGGGTTTAGTTCTTGGGTGTCTTGAAGTCCCTCAACTGGTGCTTGCTTCTGGTCTTTGGAGAGTCCAGAGTGCACTTTCCTTCTTGGTGTCCGGCATTAGGGGGTCCAGTACACCAGGTATTGGGACATCTTGGCTTCTGAAGATTGCAGTACCACCAATCTTGGCACACTAGTAGGCTATGTCCCTCGAGTCCATTGGGTGGATTTTAGTCAGGCTGATGTGTCTGGTTCATTGGTCAGTGGCCGGTCAGTGAACTGGACTTTACCGGTTTCTAGCCTGCAGGGTGCAGTAAGTGATGCCTTCACTCAGAGGGAGATTCTTGGAAAGTTTCAGAAGGCTGGAGGTCCTCCATGGTTTCTTAGAGCCTGTCTGTTGTCCAGTCACCCCTCAGCTGCGATTGTTGAGCCCTGGGTGCAGCAGGCAGGGTTTGGCACCTTTTCCTTCTTTCAGCAGGACTTCTATTCTTGTGCCTTGGGTCTTCTTTGTCGCTGGTCTTCTTGTGTCCTTTGAATCTGATCTGTAGTTCTAGGGATGCCCACTAAGTACTGCATTTGGTAGGCATTAGGGGGAGGGCCTGGTAGTGGCCAATGGGTCACCTACCTTCAGATGGCTACACCCACTATGTGACAACTTCCTGTGGGAAGGGGCTACATCCCTAACCCTAATTGGCTCATTTTCTACCATGCAAGATGAAAGGAAATTAAAGGGAGTGGTCATCTCGCTTGTCACACCTGAGGGTTTGTGCAGGCTGGGAGTGGCCACTCCTCCTACTCTGGCAATGTTTTCCCACCAGTTTTCCCACTCAAAGTGGGGGGAAAGACCACTGGATGGCCATCTGCTGCTAGCAGCAGAGTCAGGTTTCAAAGGTGGTAAAGCCTTTGAAGCTGACAACTGGTGCAGGGTGCCTTTCTGGGGTGAGGAGAGGTAACACCTCCACCCAGAAACGGCTCTGTGTTCTGGCTCCTGAGAGCTGTCTGTCTGGTGGTGGCAGGCTGGTAAAGGCCAATCAGAAACCATGCCAGGGCTGTTAGGTTTTGCAGAGGGCACCTTTAAGATGTCCTCTGGGCACATTTTGGGTAAATCCAACACTGGCATCAGTGTGGGTTTATTATTTTGAGTTGTTTGATAACAAACAACCTAATAGTCAGAGAGGCCATCATGTAGCTGGGGAACTCATAATGACCAATGTCCAGCACATGCATTTGCTATGGCTTCCCAGTACACTTACCATATCTTTAGGATTTGCAAAGACACAGTAGGGGCATATTTACTCATTCACACATATACCCTCATGTGCATTATAGTGCACCTGCCTTAGGGCTGTAGGGCCTGCCAGAGGGGTGAATTACCTACATTGCATGCAGTGTTAGTGGACATGGCACTTTTGGTGAGTGCCATGTTGAGGTTGCAACTTTTAAATACACCTTGTCATGCACTTGCAATGGCAGTCTGCATGCGACTAGTGTGGGGCCTCTCAGAGTGGCACAGTTGGTGCTGGAGCTCTGGGGGGCCCTCCTCAGTACCCATGCCCTAGGAAGCAGGAGTACTATGTACTTGGGACTTACATGGGTGGCTGAAGTGTCAAATATAGCACAGTTTTGAGAAAAGAGAAATGGCCTTGGGAACCTCTTTAGCAGGGGGCCTAGGGCACTTACAGTTTGAAACCACATCATTTTCCAGGCATAACATGGGGCGCTACAACATCAAAAGAGGCCCTTTCTCACACGGTGTTTCTCAGCAACTTGAAAGACTTCATCCTCTTCTATGTGTAATAATCTACACATCATAGGCACAAAGGCTCTTTCAGAGCCAACACTTTTCCCAAACACTGGCTCATTTTCTTTTCAAACTCTTCTTTTTTACTGTCTCACTCAGCTCCATGGATCGGTCACAGATACCTAACCAAAAGCACACATTCAACACAAACCTTCAACACATGTTGGCTCTGCGATGGATGCACGGATCTGTTCCCAACCAGAAACACTCATTTAAAAAACAAAACATTCAATACAGTGGGTGTATGAATGATGACATGGGTCTGTGAATGGATATATTAGTTGTTTGTGGGTCTTTGACTAGGTTTTAAGTGCATGAATGGGTGTGTAAGTGGGTGTGTTACTGGTCATTTAGGTGTAAGAAATGGTGTGTGAGTCTGTGAGTGGGTATTTTAGTGAGTGGGTGGATGGCTTGGTGGGTGTGTGAGTAACTGTGTGCCTTAAAGAATGGTTTGTGAGTGGGTATCTGAA
Organism: Pleurodeles waltl; assembly: GCF_031143425.1. Lineage (NCBI taxonomy): Eukaryota > Metazoa > Chordata > Amphibia > Caudata > Salamandridae > Pleurodeles > Pleurodeles waltl. The sequence continues at coordinate 581,033,744 of NC_090439.1, read as the reverse complement.
TGGGTATCTGAGCAGCTGTATCAATGTGTTAGTGGTTGTATGGGTCAATCAGTGGGTGTGTGAGTGGGTGTTTAAGTGTGTATATGGGTGTGTGAGTGGTTTTCTGGGTCTGTGAGTTGGTGTTTGAGTGGGTTTGTGGGTGGCAGTGTGACTGGTTGTGTGTGGGTCTCTGAGTTGGTTTATGGATGTGTGAGTTGATGTAAGAGTGATTGTGTGTGGGTTTGAGTGTGGGAGCGGGTCTGTGAGAAGGTGTGTGAGTGGCTGTGTGGGTGTGTAAGTGAGTGTGTAAGCGGATGTGTGAGTCTGAGTGGGTGTGTAAGTGGTTGTGTGGGTGTTTGAATGCTTGTATGGATGTGCAATTGGGCGTTTGAGTGGTTGTATGGGTTTGTGAGTAGGTTCTGAGTACGTATATGAATGTGTGACTTGGTGTTAAAGTGAATGTATAGGGTTGTGAATGAGTGTGCGGGAAGGTCTGTGTGTGGGTCTGAGTGGTTGTGTGGGTCAGTGAGTGGGTATGTGAGTGGCTGTATTGGTGTGTGAGTAGCTCTATACAGTTCTGTGTGGGTCTCTGAGTGGGTGTATGAGTGGTTTTGTGGGTAGGTGAGTCACTGTGAGTGGCTGTATGAGCATGTGAGTGTGTGTTTGAGTGGTTCTGTGGGTGTATGAGTGAGTGTGTGAGTGGTTGTATGGGTCAGTGATGGGTGTGTGAGTGGATGTATGTGTGTGTGAGTAGATGTTGGAGTGGCTGTATGGGTCTGTGAGTAGGCGCCTGGGTCAGTTTATGGATGTGTGAGTTGGTGTAAGAGTGGTTGTGTGAGTGGATCTGTGAGTGTTTTATGCATTTTTTGTGATTGGGGTCTGGATATACAGATCCATTGCAGATTTAAATGGGGGGTGCACTGAAAGCCGCAGTGGATTTGTAGATCCACGTGTATGCAAAAATAACAGTCTTTTGGGAATTCTTCTCCAAATGGGGACCTTTCAGACCCCTTTATCACACCCATGGTGTCAGGGTATCCATACCCTGAACCCTTCATTCCTTTTCACAAATAAACGTATGGCCCCAAGACCAAGTCCTGATATATAAAAAGGTGGCCGCAACTTCCCTGTCAGGTTGCGGCCAGCCAATCAGGGCTTTCCTCTTGGCACGTGGATCCATGAACAGATTTAAACCAAATTTAGAAAGCACCCTTTCACGATCAAGACCTAGCTTTCGGCCACATTTACTGTTATTCCGTTTATTGGTTCGGGCTGTAGTCATGTTCAAATTCCCTATGGGAAATTCCATTGGAAAACTCTTTTTAGGACCCCCTTTTTTCTTGGCGCCCGCTTGACGGATCACCCCAAAACAGTCAAAACAGCAGCTGAAGTACATGGCAAATACTTTTGAAAATTTTGTGAAGATTTGCCAAACGGCACAAAAGTTACAAGCAAAACAAAAAACGCTTTGTCTATGAAAACTAGGTCCTAACTATAACTTTGTACCGCAGACAGCCAGTAAGTACTATATTTAATATAGATTTCACTCATCCAAAACCATTGAAATTCAGCAGTTGTAGTTACCTGAGCTAACTATAACTTACACCCCCGCAATGCACTACTTATTACCTCTCACAATACATCACTCATGACATGGTCAGTTACATCACTGATGACATCATTGATGACATCTCAAATGGCATCACTGATGACATCATCCAGTGAATGTCAGTGTTTAGTAAAATATTCTGCATAAGGTAAATTACTATTTTTTTTGTACTACTAATGAGTTATAATATATCTAATATATGTCATCTGAGTGGCACTGCAAATGTCTGTACCAGTGTGTGAGCGGGTGTGTGAATAGCTCTATAGATGAGTGAGTGACTGTATGAGTGTCTGTATTGGTGGGCTAGTGTGTGTGTGAGTGGCTGTATCGATAAATGTGATGGCTGTGTCAGTGAATCTATGGCTGGATTCAGGGTGTGTAAGTGAGTGGCCGTTTGACTGGGTGTATAGGTAAGTGAGTGGGTATGTCAGTGGGTGTTCTGCACAGTAAGTATTTATGAAAGTGTCTGTATAGATGAGTTAGTGGGCACATGAGTAATAGTATTTATGTGTGAATAGGTGTGTAGGTGGTTTTGTGGTTTTGTGGATGAGTAAATGGATGTTTGAGTGGCTGAATGGGTGAGTGAGTAGCTCTGTTAGTAGCTGTATAGGTGAGTGAGTGGTTGTATGGGTGTGTGAGTGAGTGTGCAGGTCTGTGAGTGAGGGTGTGAGCGGTTTGTGGGTATGTGAGTAGCTGTATGGGTCTGTGAGTGGCTGTATGGGTGAGTGAGTGGATGTGTGAGTGGCTGTGTGAGTGTGTGTGTGTGTTAGTATTTGTACGGTTCTGTGAATAGGTATGTGAGTGGTTGTGTGGGAGTGGGAGTGGGTGTATGAGTGGTCGTGTGGGTGTGTGAATGGGTGTAGGAGAGGTTGTATGGTAGAGTGAGTGGGTGTGTGAGTGGTTCTTTGGATGATGTCATAAGTGATGTCACTGGCCATGTCATGAGTTATGTAATTTGAGAGGTCATAAGCAATGCATTGTGAGGCATAAATTATAGTTAGCTCAGGTAACTGCAACCACTGTATTTCAATGGTTTTGTACGTGTAAACACTGAGCCTAACTATAATGTCCCTGTAACCTTTGTTTTTTTCAGTGAATTTCTAAGTTTTTTTGTATTCTATTCCCTAACTATAATGTGTCTGTCTGGGTATGAGAGTGGGTGTGAGTGTGTCTGTCTTGCTGCGAGAGTAGTGTGAGAGTATCTCTTTTGATGTGCAAGGGGGTGTAACAGTGTCTCTAAAGATGTGAGGGTAGATGTAACAGTGTTTCTCTTGGTGTGAGAGAGGGTGTGCGAGTGTATGTGTGTGAGAGTGAGTGTGAACATGTCTTTCTGGATTTGGGAGTGGGTGTGAGAGTGTCTGTCTGGGTGTGAGAGTGTCTAACAGTGTTAGTGTGTCTGTGTTTGAGAGTGAGTGTCAAAGTGTTTCTCTGTGTGTGAGAGTGGATGTGAGAGCATATATTTTACTGTGAGAGTGTCTCTGTTGGTGTGACAGTGGATATGACACTGTCTGGATGTGAGAGTGGATGTGAGAGTGTATCTCTTACTGCAAGAGTGGGTGAGAAAGAATCTTTCTTGGTATGACAGTGGATGTGACAGTGTCTGTCTTGGTGTGAGATTGTTTGTCAGTATGTGAAAGCAGGTGTGACAGTGTCTGTGCTGGTGTGTGAATGAGGGTGTCCAAGTTCTGTGTATGAGAGTGAGTGTGAGAGTGTCTGTCGGGGCATAAGAGTGGATGTGAGTGCCTATGTCTTGCTGTGAGAATGGGTCTGGTAGTGTCTCTATGGGCGTGGCACTGGATGTGACAATGTACGTCTTGGTATGAGAGCGGATGTGACAGTGTTTGTTTTGGTGCGAGACTGAGAGGACATATTTAAGAGCCCCATTTTTTGATGCTAATGTGGCATTAGAAGGCCAAAAATGCTATGCAATATTTACAAAGTGGCACAATGCAAGCATTGTACCACTTTGTAACCCTTTGCGATACAGCATGCCTGTGTCAGGCATAATGTATGCACAGGGGGCGTTCCCCATTAGGGGGGCCAAAAAAATGTTGCAAGGAAATCTGAAAGATTTCCTTGTGCTATTTTTTAAGACTTTTAACCATTGCTCAGAGCAGGCATTAAAGGGGGGTTTCCATCGCTTACAATGGGCCTCTGGGTGCTTTGCAGGATTAGCTCAGAATTTTTTACGCTAATCCTGCAAAGCGCCAGACTAGCGTTAAAGTCAATACGCTAGTCCCCTAACTACCACCATACAGTGCACACATGGTGGTGTTAAAGGTGCACTAATGGGCACAAAAAAAGTGGTGCTGTACAGTGTGCAGCACCACTTTTCCTAAATATGCCCCTGGGTGTGATAGTATCTCTGTTGATGTGCAAGTGGGTGTGAGAGTGTCTCTCTGGATGTAAGAGAGGGTGTGAGAGTGTCGGTCTTGGTGTAATGAGAGGGTGTGAGAGTGTATGTGTGTGAAAGTGAGAGTAAACATGTCTGTGAAGATGTGACAGTGGGTGTGAGAGTGTCTGGGGTGACAGAGGTTGTAAGAGTGTCTGTGTGTGAGATTGAGTGTCAGAAGTTCTCTGGGTGTGAGAGTGGGGGCGAGACGGTATGGCTTGCTGTGAGAGTGGATGTGACAGTGTCTCTGTTGGTGTAAAAGTGTGCCCTTGCCATGCACTGCTAACTACCCCACAAATTAGAGCACTCATGACATCTTTGATAACATCATTGATAATGTCACTGCAACATCTGCAGTAAAATTATTGATCAGATAAACTGTGCATGGCCGAGTCGCAGGTTATAGTTGCCTTAGAGCATGAAATATAGTTACTTGAGAAAACTCTACGATAACTGGTGAATTTCTATAGTTTGATACATTTAAAAAATGTGAGCCTAACTATAAAATCCCTGTAACCTTTGTTTTTTTGAATGAATAAAGATATATATATATATACTCCAACACATACACCCACTCACAGACCCACTCAAACTCTCACACACTCACTCACAGGCCCACACAGACACTCACACATCCACTCACAGATCCACAGAGCATCTCATGCACACCCTCACAGATCCATTCAGTGGCTCATGGACCCACTCACTGACCCACTCAGTGACTCCTACACCCGCTCACAGACCATCTCAGCAACTCACACACCCCCTCACAAAATGACTCAGAAACTCATACACCCTTTCACAGACCCACTCAAACGCTCACACACCCACTCACAGACCCATACAGACACTCATGCACCCACTCACAGACCCATTCAGACTCTCAGACACCCATTCACAGACCCACACAGACACTCACACACCCACTCATAGACTCAAAGGGACTCACATACCCACTCACAGACCCACTCAGACTATCACACACTACTTACAGACCCACACAGTCACTCACAGACCCACTCAGTGACTCAGACACACACTTACAGACTCACTCAGACTCTCACACAACCTAGTCACAGATGCACACATAAATGTTTGCACCCATCCACAGACTCATTCTGTGACACATGCACCCACACATGCTCAGACACTCATACACCCATTCAAAGACCCCCTCAGATACTCACACACCCAACCCACTCAGACACTCATGCACTCACAGACACACTCAGAGACACAAACACCCACTCACAGACCCACTCAGACTCTAACACACCTCACAAGCCCACACAGACACTCACTCATCCATTCAGAGACCCACTCAGACACTCAAGCTCCCACTCACAGACCCACACAGACACTCATATATCAACTCACACAGCCGCTCAGACACTAACACACCCACTCACAGACCCACTCGGACACTCACACACCCACTCATAGGCCCACTCAGTGACTCATGAACACACTCAGAAACTCCTTTATTGACTCATGGACTCAATCACATACCCACTCAGTGACTCACGCACACATTCATAAACCTCCTCATGGAACCACTCACAAACCCACTCAGAAACTCATCCCCACAAATTCACTGACACACTCAGACTCTCATACACCACTCACAGACCTACACAGATACTCATGCACCCACTCACAGACCCACTCAGACACTCACACACCCACCCAGAGACCCCCTCAGACACTCACATACCCATTCAGAGACCCACTCATGTGAGAAAGGATCTCTTTTGACTTGGTTACCCCCTCGTTTTGCCTTGAATATTATGTGGTTTTGCATAGTAAGTATCCTGAGCCCCTGCTAAACAGCCACCTTTATAAGTCCCTAGTAAATGGTACCCATGGTACCTAGAGCATGGGTACTGAAGAGGGCCCCCCAGAGCTGTAGCACCAATTGTGCCACTCTGAGATGCCCCACACCAGCCTCATGCAGACTGCCATTGCAAGTGCATGACAAGGAGTGCCTAAAGTTGCAAACTTGACATGGCTCTCATGATGAGTGCCATGTCCACTAACACTGCATACAATCTAGGTAGTTAACCCGTCTGGCAGGCCTTACAGCCCTACGTCAGAGTGCAATATAATGCATATAATGGCATTTGGGTGAAGGAGCAAATATGCCCCTTCTGTGTCTTTGCCAATCCTTAGACATAGTAAGTGTACTGGGAATCCATAGCAAATGCATGTGCTGGACACTGATCATTATGAGTTCCCCAACTACATGATGGTCTCTTTGAGCCCTGGGTTGTTTGGTATCAAACAACTCAGAATAATAAATCCACACTGATGCCAGTGTGGGGTTTATTATAAAATGTACCCAGAGAGCACCTTAAATGTGTCCCCTGCAAAACCTAACAGCCCTGCCATGTTTGCTGACTGATGTAAACCAGCCTGCCACCACCAGACACAATTCTGGACTACTAGGGTGAAAGCCTTTTCTGGGCAGAGGTGTCACACCTCCTCCCCCAGGCAGGCACCTGCTCCAGCGGTCAGCTTTCGAGGCTTTGCTGCCTTTGTAATCTGACCTCCACTTCGGCTGCTAGCAGCAGAAGGCAGCCCATTGGTTTTAACCCTACTTTATGTGGGAAAACGAGTGGGACACTTAGCAAGAATAGAAGGAGTGGGTACCATCAGCCTACACCACCCCTCAGGTGTGGCAGGTAAGGTGACCCCTCCATTTAATTTTCCTTCATCTTGGATAGTAGGAAAAATAGCCAGTCAGGGATTTGTCCCCTTCCTACAGTCCGTGCTCACTTAGTACGTGCAGCCACCCTAAGGTAGGAGGCCCTTTGGCCACTACAATGTAGCCCTCCTAATGCCCTTCAATGCAGTATTTAGAGAGCATCCCATGGCCAAGAACTTTAGATTCCATTGGCACAAGAAGACCCAAGGCATGAGAACTGAAGCCCAGCCGCACATTGAAAAAGGCTCCAAACCCTGCCTGCTGCTCTAGGACTTGACCATCACAGCTGAGGTGTCGCCTGGAAACCTGAAGGTCTCTACAAAACCCCAGAGTACCTTCAGCCTTCTAAAAATTGTTAAATACCTCCCTCTGAGTGAAGGCATCCTTCTCCTGAACCCCGCAGGCAAGGAATCCATGAAGTCCTGTTTAGTGAGAAATGCTGCTGACCAATGACCTGGACCAAGCATCCCACCAAAAAATGGGACAACAGCCCCAGAGAATGAGACCTAGCACTGTGCCAGGTTTGGTGGCACTAGGACTTTCTAAGATTGTGGCATACCACTACCCAGGGTACCAAACCCCCTATGATGAACAAGCAGAAGAGGAGTCCATTCCGGACTCCCAAAAGCACAGGAGCAATCCCCAGTCAAGGGACTTCAGGACACCCAAAATCCACCCCCCTGAGTGGCCTCTGTGACCTGAAATCCACCCTTGAAGGCAACTGCCCCTGATTGTGAGGACTCCAAGACTCACGACCCCTGGCTGACCTATCTGCATTGCACCTGACCTCCCTGGCCCCTGTACTGTCCAACCAGCTGTGCTCTAGGGGTCCCCAAGCCCTTCCAACCTCCACCATCCAAGGGGACCTGGCAGACTTACCTTTAACTCCATCTGTGCTGTGTGTTTCCAAGTGTCCCCCTTCTCCTCTGTGCGTCAGCTCCAAGACGTTTAGCCACTGATCCTGCTGGAACTGGGAGCCACCCAAACTTCTCCAGCTGGCCCACAGGACATCTCGACGACCTCAATGTAAAAACCGAAGGTGACACTTTTGAGAACATTGCGTGATTTTATACGCTTTTTAAAACAAAATCCCATTGATTCTGAGGGTGCTTAATTACACACAAAAGCAGAACATTTTCTAAACTTTGAAAAATCATAACTAAAGAAGTACTTTCCATATGTTGATAATCTTGGTCTTAACAATTTTATAAAAATGGGAAGTATTTTTGTAAATTGGTCTAGAGTTATGCTTCTGAGTGTGTGCCCACATTTATTCATACTGGAGTACAATAAATGCCTAGCACATCTCCTGGATTAGCGTAACACCTCGCCTACACTACTACAAAAATAGAGAATTCTGTGGTCTGCTTTTTACCTCTGGATACTAAAGTGGGGTTGTTTGGACTCTCTGGATGTAATTTTTGTACACTATATAGAGAGCCAGCCTAATACAACTCAGACATTCATGCACCCACTCACAGACCCACACAGACACTCACCCCCCCACCGCAGATCCACTCAGCGACTCACTGACCCACTCAGGAATCCACTTAGAAACTCATACACAAATTCACAGACCAACTCAGACTCTCACGCTCCCACTCACAGACCCACAAGGACACTCATACACTCACTCACACACCTACTCAGTGACTTATGAACCCACTCATTGATCCACTCAAACATTTACACACCCACTCACAGACCCACACAGTGACTCACGCACTCACTCACAGACTCACTCAGCCACTCACATACCCTCTCACAGACCCACTCAGACTTTCACACTCCCCCTGACAGACCCAAACAGACACTCACACACCAACTCACAGATCCACTCAGTGACTCACTGACCCACTCTCAGACCCACTCAGACACTCACACACCCACGCACAGACCCACAGAGACACTCATACACCCACTCACAGACCCCCTCAGTGACTTATGCGCACACTCATTGACCCACTCAAACACTTACACACCAGCTCACAGACTCACACAGTGACTCACGCACTCACTCAAAAATCCACTCAGACAGTCAAACAGACCCACTCAGACTTTCAAACTCCCCCTCACAGAACCACATAGACACACACACCTATTCACAGACCCACTCAATGACTCACCCACCCACTCTTAGACCCACTCAGACATTTACACACCCACTCACAGACCTGCTCAGATTCTCACATATCCACTAGCAGATGTACACAGACACTCACTAACCCACTCACAGACCCACTCAAACACACACCCACTCAGACCCACTCAGCAACTCACGCACCTACTCATAGATCCACGTAGACACTGACACGGGAATTCAGAAAGCTATTGGGACATGTACAGAGTGAAACAAAAACATATTAATAATAAGTTTTGTGTTGTGCATTGAATATGTGCTTTTGGTTTGCTAATCCATGACAGAGTCGCAACTCCAACGTTTTTGTTTAAAAAAGTCATATTTTGTTTGAAAATTAGATAGTGTTTAGGAAATAGGGTGGCATTGAGAAGAGCCTTTGGGCCATATTTATACTTTTTGACGCACAACTGCGCCAACGCAGTTGTGCGTCAAAAAATCTAACGCCGGCTAACGCCATTCTGAAGCGCCATGCGGGCGCCGTATTTATTCAATGACGTTAGCCGGCGTTAGCCGGTGGAGCTGCCTGGTGTGCGTCCAAAAAAATTACGTACACCAGGCAGCGCCGGCATAGGGGAATATGGAGCTTGGGCGTCAAAAAATGGGGCAAGTCAGGCTGAGGCAAAATTTTCGCCTCAACCCGATTTGCGCCATTTTTTTTTTACTCCCAACCCCCATTGAAATGACTCCTGTCTTAGCAAAGACAGGAGTCATGCCCCCTTGCCCAATGGCCATGCCCAGGGGACTTATGTCCCCTGGGCATGGTCATTGGGCATAGTGGCATGTAGGGGGGTACAAATCAGGCCCCCCTATGCCACAAAAACATAAAAATAAAATACTTACCTGAACTTACCTTAAGTTCCCTGGGATGGGTCCCTCCATCCTTGGGCGTCCTCCTGGGGTGGGCAAGGGTGACAGGGGGTGTCCCTGGGGCATGGGAGGGCACCTCTGGGCTCCTTCCGAGCCCACAGGTCCCTTAACGCCTGCCCTGACCAGGCGCTAAAAAACGACGCAAAAGCGGCTGGACGTCATTTTTTTTGACCCGCCCACTCCCGGGCGTCATTTTTGCCCGGGAGTGTAAATACGGAGCACATGCCTCGGAGTCATTTTTCAGACGGGAACGCCTACCTTGCATATCATTAACGCAAAGTAGGTGTCCACGCTAAGAAATTACGCAAACTCCATGAACTTTGGCGCTAGACGCGTCTAACGCCAGAGTATAAATATGGAGTTCGTTTTGCGTCGAATTTGCGTAAAAAAAAACTACGCAATTCCGGCGCAAACAGAGAATAAATATGCCCCTTTGTGTTTATTGTGCGTATATGGTTACTACACATAAGAGTGGATGCAGAGTTTCGAGTTGCTCAGAAACTCCCTGTTGCCTTCGTCCGTGAAGTACACTTTATTTCTTCTACACAATCCATCCATGTCAAAGAGCAGGTTATTTTGTAGATAAAGCCCATGTTATGGTCTCTCTGAGGAGTAGTAAAACAGTTTTGTTAACATGTTTCCTGGCTTTCTCTATCTGTGAACAGAATTCAGTTGACCACTTCCAGTTCTCCATTAGGCATATGTTACAGAACACCATTGCAATGTGAGGCAAAAGTTCCATTAATTGAATAAAGGTATCCTTCATTAGGATTTGTAGTCCTAGCCCAGTCAATGTGCCCAGGTCATTACCACCAAAGTGCACAATCATGAGGTCTGGATGTCGGTAATCCATAATGCTTTCAACCAATGGAAGCAATTGCTGCCACTTTAACCCTCTCTGGCCAAACCAAGCAATATCCACATTAGGCAAACCCAGGTCTCTTTCAGTTATTACTCTTTCTAGCATACTCACTAGCCCAAAAAACATAGCTATGACCTATAATCCACACAATAACTATTTTCAAGGGAAGGGACAGGGGCACACAGAAAAAGGCTGCAGGTGAATGTGGCAGTTTTAAAAATGTGAGGTGGTTAAAATGGAGTTTAACGTCTGGTTTAAAAAAAGCATACATTTAATTGAATTTTGTAAATACATTGGTAGATAAAAATAGGTAGAAATTTAAAACATTAAGGCCCTCATTATGACATTGGCGGGAAATCCCGCTTACCGCCACACTGAGTGCCGCCAACATACTACCGCCGCGGCGGATATCTGTTCACAATATTATGACACGCATACGCCAATCTGTCACTATTCAGCCAGAGGTCAGTGATAAACTTGCGGTATCAAAACCCACACCCTTACACCAACAGAACTACGCCCACCACATTATGACCCACGAATCACCACGGCGGTCATTCAATGGCGGTAAACCATTGGTGGTACATACCGTTGCTCTCAAAATACACACACACATACAAAACAACACCACATTGGACAATTCAAACAACACACACCTGACAACCATACACACACCACACCCACACACCCACTCCACTATAAAACACACACCCACATTACCCACAACCCTTTACGACTATAAACCATTGGCACCAGACAGACACCAAGACAACAGACAAAACCAGAGCCACACACTACTTACACCGATACACCACTCACCCACCCCACATAACACACCCCATATCACACACCCCACCACATCACCCTACACACCCTCACCTACACACCTCACACAACACCCATGGCACCACAAAGACACCCCCGATTCACAGAGGAGGAGTTAAGGGTCATGGTGGAGGAAATTATCACAGTAGAGTCACAGCTATCTTGAGCACAGGTGCAGCAGATATCAATAGCTAGGAAGATGGAGCTATGGCAGAGATTCGTAGACAGGGTCAGTGCTGTGGGACAGCACCCAAGAACAAGGGATGACATCAGGAAGAGGTGGAATGACCTATGGGGGAAGGTATGTTCCATTGCAGCAAGACACCAACTCGCTGTACAGAGGACTGGCGGTGGACCCCCACCTCGTCCCCCACAACTAACAACATGGGAGGAGCAAGTCTTGGCAATCATGCCTCCTGAGGGCCTGCCGGGTTGGAGGAGGACTGGACTCTGGTAAGTCAACTGTTTGCTACTACTACCCCCTACCTGCATGCCATCACATACCCTCACCCTCACTCCCATCACTCCACCACTTCTCACACACCCCACCATCACATCTCACTTATCCCAATGCCAAGCCTTGCATGCCATACCAATGCATGGACACCACTCACAGACCTGCATGGACACCTATCACTAAAGCATGCACACTAAAGAGAATCAGCTAACCCATCATATACCAACTTATACAAGTGAAACCTGACAGGGAAAATCCAAACAAAGAGGGCAAGCCACAGATGCACAATATGTCAGACACAGAAACACAGCATTTAAATCCCCAAAGGTACCCCAGTCAATGTCAGCGGAGAGGAGGTGTCAGCATTATCCAGTCCCCCCACAGAAGAGGCCCACAGTGATGACAGCAACTCTGGTCTTCTGGATCTGGTTGACCAATTTGGCCCATCTGGGACCTCGGGACAGCCGGTTACTCATGCCCAGTCACACACCACCACAGAGCCTCCCCCATCAGGAAACACAACCACAGCACCCACCCAGCATACCCACACCTCTGTCCCCAGGACACGTCAATCAGCAGTGTGTCCACCGCTACAGGGACCCCAGGGCACCCCTCATACTCAAGACAATTATGGACCTCGGGTCAGTGGCAGTTGGCACACGGTTCAGGGGACAGAGGCACATGCCAACAGGGACACTGGGAGGAGTGCTGTGCACCAGGGGGAGGACAAGCCCAGGGAACTGACTCTCCAGGAGGAACTTGCAGAGATCCTGGGAGCATACCATCATTCCCACAGATCCTGGACAATGTGCAGGAGAACAGGCGGCAGCAGGAGGGACAGTACCAGGGGATCAGGAAGGGCTTGCAGGCTATTAACATCACCCTAGCCTCCATTGCGGGGTGCTGGCGGACACGGCAAACATTATGAGGGAGACAGTCTCACACCAGTGGGCCCTGCCACTAGCCAGACATCTGAACAGCCTTCCACCTACGCTGCCGCTATTGGCCAGGAGGCCCCGCACAGGACCAACAGGCCACCAGCACCCCTCCCCCTACAGAAGGTGAACACCCTGCAAATGTTCCCTGCGATCCAGACAGAAGCCAGAGACACTTGCCAAAACCCCCACCAGGAAATGAGACTCTCCTGATTGTCACCCTTGTGTCCACTCTGTCACCCTGTCCACCTTGAACTGCCATTGCTCCCCTTCATATGTCCCCTTGGACAATGCACCTGTAATACAAATAGACTGGAACTATACCCTCGACTTTCCTCCATCATCACCCCACCCCATCCCATTGCACTTGCCCCTCCAAATTTTAGCACTTCAATAAACACCCTTGGAAAAAAAGTATTTAGCACAATGTCAAAATTTTAAAGTATGTATTCATTTCAACAGGGACAAACATTGCAATTCAACTGTATAGAAAATGAGCATAGGTGTGTGACCTGTAGCTGGCTGCAGTGATCAAACCAGGGGAATATGTGAGGTCACCAAAATCTGTAAAATGAATTGCCAAAGGGCACAGTAAGTGGGCATAGAATTGGGAAATAACAGTATGCCAATGCCAAAGAAATTCCAAAAAATTTAATTGAAATGTGAAGTAACAGTGTCTTACCTGTGTGTCATTGGCAGTATTGTCTGATGACTGATGTTCTCTTGTCCCTATCCTCATCCTCTGATTCCTCATCCTCACTGTCCACAGAGTCCACTGCTACCACACGGGCATCTCCAGCCTTCTACTCATGCAGAAAAGGCATATGGCGGCTCAGGGCAAGGTTATGCAACATGCAGCATGCCACTACAATTTGGACGGGGGGACAAATACAATGTGTGTTCCATCAATTAACCCAATTATGTTGGGGATATATCCCATTGCATAGAACTCGGCCTTCACTGTGGCCAAATCTTCAACCTGGGGGAAAACAATGTAGCTGCCCATGTGTTTAATCAGGGCAGACAACACTCTGGTCAGCACTATTGAGAACATTGGCTGTGACATTCCTGCTGCCAAGGCCACAGTCACTTAGAAAGAACCAGATGCCAGGAAATGGAGCACTGACAGAACTTGCACAAGAGGGGGGATCCCAGTGGGATGACGGATAACAGATATCAGGTCAGGCTCCGTTTGGGCACACAGCTCTGTGATTGTGGCCCTGTCAAGTGGGTGAGGATGATGTCCTGTGTGGAGGGACAGGTGGAAGTGAGGTAATTCTGCTGACGTTGTGCGCCATTGTGGGAGGCAGTTTGAAACCGTTGTGCAACTCCTCGTTGGGTAACAGTGGGCCCTATGGGGTGCAGTGGCCAATGGGGATCTACGCCGGCGGTCACGGTATTCACCGCCACGGACGTGACCGCCATTTTCTATCTGATTCCTCACTTGCTACCTGATCATCCACAGGAGAGGACCTACACTGCATGTGCTGCAGTGACCTGTGTCTGGAACCTACCAAGGCCCGGGGGGAAAGGCCCCTGCCTTCACTTCGGTGGAGTTGGAGTTGGAGAGACTGGTGGATGGGGTCCTACCCCAGTACGGACTGCTATATGGGCCTCCAGACCAACAGGTGAGTACACTGTGGGCACGATGCATGTGGCAGAAATGCATGTAGTGGTGTGTGTGAAGGCCTCATGTAAGGGGGTGGGTGGAAGTCCTCTTGGCGGCATACAGGTTGTGTGCTGGGCTATGTGTGTGCCAATGGTGATGGAAACGGGTATGGTGGGCCATATGTATAACAGGCTGGACTCGTTGTCTAATGTTTTTTCACAGTGTATATTGCCTCTGCAGGTCAGCGCCCATCAAAAGAAGGGTATATGCCGTGCCATCGCCAAGGAAGTGCAGACCCTGGGGGTCTATGGCAGGCAGAGCAGTGGGAGGACCTGAGACGCTGGGCACAGAAGACAGCGGAGGCCCAGCAGGGGATGGCCTCCCATCGAGGAAGGGGTGCCTGTCGAACCCTGACCCCCCTGATGGCCCACATACTGGCGGTGGCCTATCCAGAGCTGGATGGGCGCTTGAGGGCATCACAGCAGCTACAAGGGAGTGAGCACAGTGCCCATCATTACAACTTACGCATGGTAGGGTGGTATCCTGGTGGGGGTTGTGTGTCAGTGGGTGTCTGTAGGCAGGCCTGAAATTGCAGCGTAGGTCCCCTGGTGGCTAGGGTTCTGAGGGGATAATCCTGCTACCTAGCTTGTAAGCATCCACTAATGGTCAGGGCTGCCTGGGTCCGAGGTGTGCTTCATTTGGCGGTGTGTGTCCCTCCCCATGCCCTGGAAGCTACCTTTTTCTCTGGTAGTGCTATGGCATATTGCATAGCCATGTTCCCTGTGTGTGAGGGTGCTGTGTATGCCAACAGTGGTATTGGTGCAGACACTGACCAAGTGTATCCTTTGTCTCTTGCCCCCCCTTATTGTTTTGTCATCCTGTCCTTATGTGCATTAGCATCATCTGGCGGAGGTGAAGAGCTACCGGAGATGGAGGGAGCTGCACCCCACAGGACCCAGGAGGCAGAGTCCACTGATGCTGAGGGCACAAGTGGGATGGACGGCGAGGGGAGCACCACGGCGGAGACTGGAGAGGACAGTTCTGACACAGATACCTCCTCCAATGGAAGCTCCCTGGTGGTGGTGGACACCTCTGTGACCACCCCACCTAGAGGTACAGCCACCACCCCGTACCAGCACCACCCCTCCAGCAGCCCCTCATTGAGTTGCCCGTGCCCGGTCACCCA
Organism: Pleurodeles waltl; assembly: GCF_031143425.1. NCBI lineage: Eukaryota > Metazoa > Chordata > Amphibia > Caudata > Salamandridae > Pleurodeles > Pleurodeles waltl. The sequence continues at coordinate 581,018,179 of NC_090439.1, read as the reverse complement.
GGAGGGTGGGCATCTCCTTCGCCCTAGGCACCTCCGTCCCTGCCACAGTGAGCCCTGCTGCCTGAATGAGGAGGCTATTGACCTGAGATCCATCTCTGTAGGGCAGTCAATCATTGTGAATGCCATCCAGGGCTGGCAGCCCAGATGCAACAGATTAATGTATTCCTGGAGGGCATTCACACTGGATTGGCGGCCCAACAGAGATCAATTCAGGCTCTGGCCTCCCCTTAGATGGCAGCCATTGTCCCTGTTTCTACCATCCCCCCTCCAACTTCCTCTTCCCAGTCCCTTTCTCTTCAACCCCAACCCATCCCAAGCACACAGCCAGACGAGCATGCACACAAGACAACACACAAGAGTGGTTCAGGCAAACACAAGCACCACACTTCATCCCACAGGCATTCACACAAACACCATCCAGATGCAGACATACCAACATCCACTATTTCCACTGTCTCCCCTTCCTCCTCCACCTCCCATCCAGTTCCGTCCACACTCACACCTGCATGCACTACATCATCATCCACTACCAGCATCACCATCACACCAAGCAGAACACAAACCTCACTGGCAGACACCTCCACAACAGCCATGCTCATGTTACCTGTGTCCTCTCCCACTGAGTCTGCCCCCCCAAGGTACACAAACGCAATCACTCAGACACCCAACAGCCATCCACCTCACAACAGCATCCAGCCCAGGCACCTACACCCAAAATCAGCAGACAGACACCTCCAACAACCACTCCCTCTTCCTCCACTACCAAACCTTCTCCCTCTTCCCGCCCCAGTGTCCCTTAAAAACTGTTTCTATCCACCATTGACTTCTTCCCTACCCCTCTCCCCCGTCCTGCATGTCTGGCCAGGGTGGGAAGAACTCAGCCAAGCACCTCAGCCATCCACTCCACGGGCCCAGTCGTCTCCACATCCACTAGTGGTGGAAAAGAATCCAGGGCACATGTCCTGAGGGTGAAGGAGCCAGCCCAAGCTGCTGCCGAGAAGGGGAAGGAGCCTGCCCAAGCTGCTGCCAAGAAGAGAAAGGAGCCTGCCCAACCTGCTGCCAAGAAGGGAAAGGAGCCTCCACCAGCAGGCAGGAAGAGCAAGGGACCTGGGGCAGGAACTGTGATGGAGCCCCCACCAACAACCATGGTTATGCAGCTGTCCAAGGTTGCAGGGGTTGGGCAGGAGCCTCACCCCCCAGCAGCACCACCACCTCCAGTGAGCAGCTGTCCAAGGTTGTAGGTTTTGGGCAGGGGCCTTACCCCCCCCCCAGCAGCACCACCTCCACCACCTCCAGTGAGCAGCCGTCCGAGTTATTAGGGGATGGGCAGGGACCTCCCTCCCAGCAACACCACCACCTCCAGTGAGAAGCCGTCTGAGGTTGCAGGGGATGGGCAGGAGCCTCCCCCCTAGCAGCACCACCACCAACTCCAGTGAGCAGCCATCTGAGGTTGGAGGGGATGGGCAGGAGCCTCGCCCCCAGCAGCAGCAGCAGCACCACCACCTCCAGTGAGCAGCCGTCCGAGGTTGCAGGGGATGGGCAGGAGCTTCCCCCCCCAGCAGCACCACCACCACCTCCAGTGAGCAGCCCTCCGAGGTTGCACAGGATGGGCAGGAGCTTCCCCCTACCAGCAGCAGCACCACCACTGAGGAGCGGTCACCCCCGGCGGACGTTATGTAATTCTGCCTCCATGGGTTGATGTGCGGCCTGCCTCCTGTAAATCCAGTGGGTATGACACCCACCTGAGAGACTGTGACCTTGCACTCTCTAGGATTAAGAGCACAGGGCACAATGCCCCCTCCAGAACCAGTGGGTAAGACACCCACCTACCCCAGCCTCCCCAGAATCAAGAGCACAGGGCGCGATGTCCCCTCCAGAACCACTGGGTAAGACACCCACCTACCCCAGCCTCCCCAGAATGAAGAGCACAGGGCGCAATGCCCCCTCCAGAACCACTGGGTAAGACACCCAACTACCCCAGCCTCCCCAGGAACAAGAGCACAGGGCGCTATGCCCCCTCCGGAACCAGTGGGTAAGACACCTACCTACCCAAGCTTCCCCAGGATCAAGAGCACAGGGCATGATGCCCTCTCCATAACCAGTGGGTGGGACACCCACCAACCTCAGCCTCCCCAGGATCAAGAGCACAGGGCATGTTGCCCCCTCTAGAACCAGTGGGCAAGTCACCTACTCGAGAGACTGTGGCCTTGCACTCCCCAGGACCAAGCACAGGGCATGTTGCCCCCTCCAGAACCAGTGGTGTTATTCCATCTCCCAGCTGAGGTGCCCCCCCTTTCCCTGTACCCCTGAGGTGCCTGCCTATTTACCAACAAGTGCTCCTGCAGTGTTCTCTCCGTGTTGAGGCAGGTGCCCTGTTTGGTGTTGGACTTTGGCCTGTGGCCATGTGGACTTCGTAGATTGTGGACTGGGCTGGATCCCTTTTTGTGTACATATGTATATATCTCTTGTCTTGCCTCACTTATTTATCTTGAGTGTTTCTCTCATTACATTCACTTTCTCAAAATCGTTTTGTCCTTGCATCATTTATCCGAGGTACGGGGTACAAAGCTTTTTGTGATGTAGCTGATTGTGTGTATGGTGTTGGGGGAGAGGGGTCATTGTGTGTGTGTGCCACTCTCTTTTTCCTCCTTCCCTCTCTTGTGTGCTAGGCGGCTGTACTGACCGTCGTCATCTTCGCTGGCATTGATGTTCGTGGTCGAGCAGCACGTGGAAAATCATGGGGTAGACATGCAGCTCGGGCTCCATGGCAGCGTGGTTCTTCACTGTGTCTCCAATGGTGAGTCCTTTCACTTCTGTGCAGTGTTTCCGCCAGGCTTTTGATGTCGTTAGTACCGCCCTGGAAAAGGTGGCGGTTTAGCATGTCATAATATGGTGTCGGAACATTGACTCCCGCCTGGCTGTAGGCGGGTACAACTGTGGTGGCTGTTTTTTCTGCCCTGGCGGTCATTGTGGCATACTGTGTATTGGAGATTACACCGCCATGGTCATAGTTTGGCAGTAATTACTGTCGGCCTGTTGGCAGTATTACCACCACTTTAACACCAACCGCCAGGGTTGTAATGAGGGCCAAAGTCAGTAGATCTGTGATTGGATCTGATTAATGCTATTTTGGATATGCCTACATTCTGAAACAGTTAACCACACCTGCTACAGAACAATTTAAAGCTAGTATGCTGCTTACAGAAAGTGCTGTGAACCTTTGAGCTTCTGTTACAGTGGAGTGTTCCAAAGGAAGTTGCTATGGCAGCTGAAGTGAAAGAGTGTAGGGGAAGGGCAGTTGGTAAAGCATTGTCTAAACTTCAAATAAGAGTGGTTTTGGTACAGTATCTATTAGGAAAAAGTAATTTTCTAATAAACTATCATCATTGTATGTTAAGTATACCTGAAAAACGACAGTAACACAATGGCAAATATGTTTTTAAACCCCCATCTGGAGTTGCGACTCCGTCATGAAGCTACATGGGGGCCGAGCAGAGTGCCGCTACGGAATCGTGACTCCAGCTGCAAACCCTACAAAATTGGACTTCTTTCTAAAACTACCAGAAAGGGTTAACAGACACTAACCATTGAGATGTAGGAAAATAAAAATAAAATATGAAATGCAGTTTCTGATTAGCTAACTAGGAAAATATCACTGAGAGCAATGTTGAAAGCTTGCCATTAATGGTTCCTTGGTGTGAGAGTAGTGCACCATTCTTATGCTGAGATTTCACACTTATACTGTACGAAGAAAAGTGTCAAAGTGATACAGTGAGAATATTTTACCTATCAACAAAAGCCATTTATCAAGCATGTGAATTATATTGTATTTTTACAAAAAAAGTTTATTCATGGGTATATGTGTAGATAAGGGGGATAAAAGTGCGTATGACATAAACAAAAGTATAGTGTCTCAGATACAGCCAGAGAGGTATTGATACTTATATTGACATGTGTAGTAAGGTATTTATTATTTGAGAAAATGAATAACACTAGTAGGCTTTAAAACATGCCTTTTGTGAGCTACTGCAAATTTTACTTGCAGACTTTCACTTCCAGGTTGAGTTGGCATTAATGGCCACTTTCTATGACTTAGGGCCTCATTATGAGTTTGGGTGGCATTGGCGGTCAGCCCGCCATATTACAAGTCATGTGGCCCCACGGAGCAAAGACTGCCTCAGTATCACTGGCACCACAAAGCAGCACAGACCGCAGAAGTAACAAGGGAGCACAAACAGTTTGGCGGAGCCTATGTTTCCGTCTGACACATTATGAGGTCGCACACCACCAATGTGACCATGGCGGTCCAACCACCACATCTCAGCAGGCGGAAACGGACACTGTGAAGAGAGACAGTCAACTGCAGGCAGCCTTACATGTCAGGTGCCGCCATGGAGCCCATCACACATCCTGCTGGTGATGATGATCATCGATGGAGCACAAATTCTACGCTGCTATGGTCGCAACTGACTGTAAGTATACCTACCTACCTGTGTCATTACGCTCAACAATGGATCTTTGCACCATCAGCCACATCATACGGGGGGGTCACACTATGGACATCAAATACACTTGTCATTGTTTCCCACATTGGAATCAGACACAAAGAAGGACACATTCACAGTCACAAAACTCCCCCTTTGCGCAGGTCACTCACACTGCACCGCAACACTACACAAAAACACAGTGACAGTGAACACCAACAGCACATCAAGATCACATCTACAAGTACAACTCACACACTCACATTCCTCACATTCTATGGACTGGCATCACATTCAACACACACATGTATGAATGTGGCATGGAACACAAACACCACTCCTAGTAAACTACACTGCAATTCACACACATATCATCCACATAGCAACACAATGGAAGGACAATGGGACGCACAATAGGCAGAAACACAAATAAATAAAGCTCACTATGCAAACAATACCTGCACATTAAGGATGGGGCATATGGAGCACTCAGGGAAGAAGGCTGCACTGGGACACATATCACTTTGCAAATATCCCTTAAACAACATTTGCACAGGAACTGACCCTACATGTATCCCAGGGACAAACAATACTAGACCCAAATGACATGCCTATCTGCACAATGTGGAAGTGCATGTCAACAAGGCACATACAACTCCAACTGCATGGGACATACATCTACAGGAACTAGCTGCAAGGCACTCAGCTACATGGACACATGCACAGTGAAATGCAAAGGAAGCTAGCACAATTGAACACACTCTGGCCCTCATTACGACCATGGCGGTCGGTGATAAAGCGGCGGTAGCACCGCCAACAGGCCGGCGGGAAAAAAAATGGAATTATGACTACGTCGGAAACCACTCACACAGACAGCCACTTTAACACACCGACCACCATGGTGGTAGCAACAAGCACCACGGCAGTAACCGCCAACAGCCAGGCGGAAGGCAATGCACCGCCCACACTATTACAACAGGCCTATCTGCCACCTTTTCTGGGGCGGGACCAACGACATCAAAATCACGGCAGAAACAGTGCACAGAAGGGAAACGAATCACCCCTGGAGACTTAAGGAAGAACCACGCCGCCATGGAGCCCGAGTTGCAGGTGTTCCCCATACTCGTCTATCTCCTTCTTCACCATTATTACCAACGCCGGCGAAGACGACCATGGTGAGTACTGACGCCCAGCACACATGGGAGGGGAGAGGAAAAAGAGAGTGACACACACATGCAACACGCAACACCCCCACCCCCAACACCATACACACAAAGAGATGCAGTAACATTACATATCCACCCCGTACCTCTCAGGCATAATGCAAGGACAAAAGTAATTGAGTAAAGTGAGCGTAATAAGATAAAATACTAGAAATTGGACCTTCAAAATCAAACCAGTATATACATATATACAAATGGAGGGACACTGCCCAGTCCTCAATGTCCGTGTGCCACAGGGCCACATCACATAGGCCAAGGCCCCACTTGACTCCTGCAACAACACAGAGAGAATACTGGTCGAAAATACAGAACATGAGAACATCAGGTCGAAAAAACACAGTCACCTCTGGGGGACGGGGAACGGGGGCACCTCAGCTGGAAGATGGAACAACACAGTTCCACAGTCCTGGAGGGGGCTACATGCCCATCACACTGTCCTGGGGAGTGCAAAGCCACAGTCTCTCAAGTGGGTGGTCTGCCCACTGCTTGGACCTGGGGAGTGCAAGGCCACAGTCTCTCAAGTGGGTGGTCTGCCCACTGATTGGTGCTGGGGAGTGCAAAGCCACAGTCTCTCAAGTGGGTGGTCTGCCCACTGCTTGGTTCTGGAGAGTGCAAAGCCACAGTCTCTCAAGTGGGTGGTATGCTCTCTACTTGTTCCTGGGGAGTGCAAAGCCACAGTCTCTCTAGTGGGTGGTTTCCCTACCGCTTGGTCCTGGGGAGTGCAAAGCTACAGTCTCTCTAGTGGGTGGTTTCCCTACCGCTTGGTCCTGGGGAGTGCAAAGCTACAGTCTCTCTAGTGGGTGGTTTTCCCACTGCTTGGTCCTGGGGAGTGCAAGGCCACAGTCTCTCAAGTGGATGGCTTCTCCACTGGTTCTGGAGGGGGCATTGTGCCTAGTGTGCTTCATCCTCGAAAGGAGGGGGGGGAGTGGATGCCTTTTCCCACTGATTCTGGAGGGGGCTTTGTGCCCAGTGTGCTTCATCCTGGCAAGGAGGGGGTGAGTGGATGCCTTTTTCCACTGGTTCTGGAGGGGGCTTTGTGCCCAGTGTGCTTCATCCTGACAAGGAGGGGGTGAGTGGATGCCTTCTTCCACTGGTTCTGGAGGGGGCTTTGTGCCCAGTGATGCAGCACATGGGGAGTGCAAGGTTACAGTCTCTCACGTGGGTGTCACACCCACAGGTTTTGCATGGGCCAGGACTTACTTCAGTCCATGGAGGCAGGATTACACACTGTCCGCCGGTGGTGATGGCTGCTCAGTGGTGGCAGTGGCGGGGCTGGTGTTGGGGATGCCAGTGGTGGGGGAAGGCTCCTGCCCATCCCCTGCAGCCTCAGACGGCTGCCCACTGGGGCTGCTGGCAGTGCTGGCAGTGGTGGGGGAGGCTCCTGCCCATCCCCTGCAGCCTTGGACGGCTGACCACTGGGGCTGCTGGCGGTGCTGGCTGTGGTGGGGGGAGGCTCCAGCCCGTCCCCTGCAGCCTCGGACGGCTGCCCACTCGGGCTGCTGCAGCTGGCACTGCTGCAGGCAGTGATGCTGGTGGCTGTGCTGGTGGTGATGCTGGTGTCAGGAATGCCCGTGGTGGAGGGAGGCTCCAGCCCTTCCCCTGCAGCCTTAGACAGCTGTACCGCCATGGTTGGTGGTGGGGGCTCAGATTCAGTCCCTGCACCAGGCCTCCTGACCTTCCTGCCTGCAGGGGCAGGCTCCTTGCCCTTCCCAGCTTGTGGGGCCGCTTGTCCTTCACTTTGGCAGCAGATGGTGCCTCCTTGCCCTTGTCCTTCACAGCTGATTGTAGGAGGCTGACATGGCTTATAGTGGGTACCTGATGGTACTTACACCATGTGCCAGGTCCAGTTATCCCTAATTAGTAGGTTAGTAGTGTTCTAGCAGCTTAGGCTGATAGAGGTAGCTATAGCAGAGCATCTTAGGCTGAACTAGAAGACATGCAAAGCTCCTACTATACCGCTTATATCATATAGCACTATATCATAAGGAACACAATGCTCAGAGTTACTAAATATAAAGGTACTTTATTTTAGTGACAATGTGTCAGAAATATCTCAGAGGATATACTCCTTTAGGAGGTAAGTAAAATACACAAAATATATACACAAACCAAAATCAGGTAAGTAAACACTTAGAAAAGTAGTGCAAACACTGTAGAACACAATGGAATGCAATAGGAGACAATAGGCCTAGGGGCAACACAAACCATATACTCCAAAAGTGGAATGCGAACCACGAATGGACCCCAGGCCTAGTGTAGTGTGTAGAGGGTCACTGGGAGTGTAAGAAAACACTAAGGGAGTCCAAGATACCCCACCCCAAGACCCTGAAAAGTAGGAGTAAACTTACCCTACACCCCAGAAAGTCAGTAAAGTCGAGATAGGGGATTCTGCAAAGGTTACAACTGACTGCAAATCACTGAAGACGGATTCCTGGACCTGAGGACCTGTAAAGGAAGGGGACCTCCAAGAGTCACGCAAGTGTCCAGGGGGGCAGGAGCCCACTAAACCCCGGATAAAGGTGCAAAAGGGCTGCCTCTGGGTGGAAGAAGCCAAAGATTCTGCAACAACCGAAGGTGCCTGGAACTTCTCCTTTGGTCAGAAGATGTCCCACGGTGTGCCGGAGGATGCAGAGTTGTTTTCACGCAGAAAGACTGCAAACAAGCCTTGCTAGCTGCAAGAGTCACGGTTGAAGATAATGCGTGCTGCCCGGTCCCAGGAAGGACCAGGAGGTCGCCCCTTGAATGAGGAGACAGAGGGGGTGCTCAGCAGTACAGAGAGCCCACGCAGAAGCAGGCAGCACCTGGAGAAGCACTTGAACAGGTGTTCAAGAAATCTGAGCATAGCAGTCGTCTCAACACAACAAAAGAGGGTCCCGCGAAGCCGGAGGTCAACTCAGAGAGTTGAGCAATGCAGGATGGAGTGCTGGGGACCTGGGCTGTGCTGTGCACAAAGGAATCCATGCAAAAGTGCACAGAAGCCCTAGCAGCTGGAGATCATGCAGTACACAGGATTACTGTCTGGCGTGGGGAGCACGGACTTACCTCCAATCAATATGGACAGAAGGACCACTGGACTGTCGGGGTCACTTGGATCTAGCTCCTGTGTTCCAGAGACCACGGTCGTCAAGATGAGAGGGGACCCAGAGGACCGGTGATGCAGAAGTTTGGTGCCTGCATTAGCAGGTGGAAGATTCCATCGACCCACAGGAGATTTCTTCTTGGCTTCCAGTGCAGGGTGAAGGTAGACAGCCCTCAGAGCATGCACCACCAGGAAACAGTCGAGAAAGCCGGCAGGATTAGGCGCTACTATGTTGCGGGTAGTCTTCTTGCTACTTTGTTGCGGTTTTGTAGGCGTCCTGGAGCAGTCAGTGGTCGATCCTTGTCCGAAGTCGAAGAGAGAGATGCAGAGGAACTCTGGTGAGCTCTTGCATTCGTTATCTGAAGAGAAACCCACAGGAGAGAACCTAAATAGCCCTCAGAGGAGGATTGGCTACCTAACCAGGTAAGGGCCTATCAGGAGGGGTCTCGGACGTCACCTGCTGGCACTGGCCACTCAGCAGTCTCCATTGTGCCCTCACACCTCTGCATTCAAGATGGCAGAGGTCTGGGACACACTGGAGGAGCTCTGGGCACCACCCCTGGGGTGGTGATGGACAGGGGAGTGGTCACTCCCCTTTCCTTTGTCCAGTTTCGTGCCAGAGCAGGGGCTAGGGGATCCCTGAACTGGTGTAGACTGGCTTATGCAAGGAGGGGATCATCTGTGCCCTTCAAAGCATTTCCAGAGGCTGGGGGAGGCTACTCCTCCCCAGCCCTTAACACCTATTTCCAAAGGGAGAGGGTGTAACACCCTCTCTCAGAGGAAATCCTTTGTTCTACCTTCCTGGGACTGGGCTGCCCAGACCCCAGGAGGGCAGAAACCTGTCTGAGGGTTGGCAGCAGCGGTAGCTGCAGAGAAAACCCCAGAGAGCTAGTTTGGCAGTACCCGGGGTCCATGCTGGAGCCCCGGGGATGCATGGGATTGGCACCCCAATACCAGATTTAGTATGGGGGGACAATTCCACGGACTTAGACATGTTACATGGCCATATTCGGAGTTACTATTGTGAAGCTACATATAGGTATTGACCTATATGTAGTGCATGCGTGTAATGGTGTCCCGCACTCACAAAGTCAGGGGAATTTGCCCAGAACAATGTGGGGGCACCTTGGCTAGTGCCAGGGTGCCCTCACACTTAGTAACTTTGCACCTAACAGTCACTAAGTGAGGGTTAGACATAAAGGTGACTTATAAGTTACTTAAGTGCAGTTATAAAATGGCTGTGAAATAACGTGGACGTTATTTCACTCAGGCTGCAGTGGCAGTCCTGTGTAAGAATTGTCTGAGCTCCCTATGGGTTGCAAAAGAAATGCTGCAGCTCATAGGGATCTCCTGGAACCCGAATACCCTGGGTACCTAGTACCATATACTAGGGAATTATAAGGGTGTTCCAGTATGCCAGTCAGAATTGGTGAAAATGGTCACTAGCCTGCAGTGACAATTTTAAAAGCAGAGAGCGCATTAACACTGAGGTTATGGTTAGCAGAGCCTTAGTGATACAGTTAGGCACCACACAGGGAACACATGTAGGCCACAAACTATGAGCACTGGAGTCCCGGCTAGCAGGATCCCAGTGACACAGGCAAAAACAAACTGACACACAAGTAAAAATGGGGGTAACATGCCAAGATGGTACTCTCCTACACTGATGGTGCCTCCTTGCCCTTTCCCTTCACAGTAGGTGGTGCCTCATCGCCCTTGCCCTTCACAGCTGGTGGTGCCTCCTTGCCCTTGCCCTTCACAGCTGGTAGTGCCTCCTTGCCCTTCACAGCTGGTGGTGCCTCCTTGCCTTTCACAGCTGGTGGAGCCTCCTTGTCCTTCCCTTTGGCAGCTGGTGCAGGCACACTGTCATTGGTTATGGCTTGTTCCCTGGAGCCTCTCCCACCTGCAGTAGCTGCCAACACTACTGTGGCCGTGGACTGGGTGGCTGAGGTGCTAGCCTGGGTTCTGACCATCCTGGACCGGCATGAAGGACGGGGAGCGAGGGGTAGGGAAGAGGTCAACGGCAGAGAGGAAAAGCTTCTGAGGTACACTCGGGCGGGAAGAGGGTGAAGGTCTAGGAGTGGAGGAAGAGGGAGTGGTTGTAGGAGGTGTCAGTCTGCTGTGTTTGGGTGCAGCTGCATGGGCTGGATGCTGTTGTGAAGTGGATGGCTGTTGGGTGTCTGAGTGCTTGCATTGGTGTACTTTGGGAGGAGGGGGCACAGACACAGTGGGAGAGGACACAGGAGACGTGTGCATGGATGTGGGGGTGGTGACTGGCAGTGGGGGGTGTGTAGTGATAGGCGTGATGGAGGTAGTGGATGAGGATGTAGTGCATGCAAGTGTGAGTGGAGATACTACTGGGAGGGTGGTGGACGACGAGGAGGAGGGGGACACATTGGAGGCAGTGGATGTTGGTGTGTCTGATTCTGGATGCTGTTTGTGTGAGTGCCTGTGGGATGATGTCTGGTGCTTGTGTTTGCCTCAGCTACTCCTGTGTGTTGTCTTGGGTGCACGCTGGTCTGAATGTGTGGTTGGGATGGGTTAGGGTTCAGGGGAATGGGACCGGGTAGAGGAAGTTAAAGGGGGGAGGCTAGAGACAGGGACAATGGCTGCCATCAGGGTGGAGGCCAGAGCCTGGATTGATCTCTGTTGGGCTGTCATGCCAGAGTGAATGCCCTCCAGGAATACAATTGTTAGTTGCAAATGGCCTGCCAGCACCTGGATGGCATTCACTACGGTTGACTGCCCAACAGAGATGGATCACAGGAGGTCAATAGTGTCCTCACTCAGGGCAGCAGGGCTAATTGGGGCAGGGCCTGAGGTGCTTGGGGTGAAGGAAATACCCACCTTCTTGGGTGAGCAGGCACGGGAAATTCGCTGAGGGGCTGCTGGGAGGGCGGTGCTAGTATGGGGGGTGGTGGCTGTACCTGTAGTGGGGGTGGGCACAGAGGTGTCTGCCACCAGCAGGGAGCTTCCATTGGAGGAGGTATCACTGTCAGAACTGTCCCCTCCTGTCTCCCCGTGGTGCTTACCCTCCGTCCCACTGGTGCCCTCACCGTTGGTGGATTCGGGGCCATGTGGGATGCAGCTCCCTCCGTCACCGGTGCCTCTGCTCCTCCACCAGATTATGCTAATGCACACAAGGACAAGGTGACAAAACAAAAAGTGGGGAAGAGACAAAGGATACACTTGGTCAATGGCTGCACCAACACCACCGTTGGTGTACACAGCACACTAACACAGGGAACAGGCCTACGCACTATGCAATGCACTACAAGTCACAATGCTAGTCACCAGCCCTAGGACAGGCATACCTAAGGCCAATAGCAGCATTCCTGAGACCCATAGACCCCTGCCCAGTAGTGGAAGGCTACTAGCTTGGTTGGAGGACTTTCACATCAGAACCCTGCCCAACATGGGACCTACCATGCAATGTCCTGCCTGGCCTAGGGGCACTCACAGGCCCACATCCCCCACCCAGACACCACCCCACCACGTGCAATTTGCAGATTTGGAAACTGTACTCACCTCCTTGTGGCTGCTGTGATGGCCCATCCAGCTCCGGATAGGCCACCATCAGTATGTGGAACATGAGGTGGTCAGGGTTCAACGGGCACCCCTTCCTCGTTGGGAGGACATCCCCAGCTGGGACTCTACAGTCTTCCGTGCCCAGCATCTCAGGTCCTCCCACCGTTTGCGACAGTGGGTGATCCTTTGCCGTAGACCCCAGGGTCCGCACCTTCTTGGCGATGGCACGCCATATTTCCTTTTTCTGATGGGTGCTGACCTACAGACAAATAAACAGAGAAAAAGGTATCAGCCATACCGTCCAACCTCTTACACTCATGGCCTACCATATCCCTCCCATCCCTTTATGCACAGAAATTGCTCACCATACATGCAGCATGCTGCCCAGGACCCTTCCACCCCCGTACACAAGGCCCTCACACACAGCACTCCATGCATTCATGCCCCCAGCATCTTGCTCCAAGTGTACTCACCTGTTGCTCTGGAGGCCCATACAGCATTCGGTACTGGGGTAGAACCCCATCCACCAGTCTCTCCAACTCGCAGCAGTGAAAGCAGGGGCCCTTTCCCCAGTGACACGAGCCATGGTCGGTTCCAGACAAAGGTCACAGCAGCACTTGCAGTGTAGGTCCTCTCCTGTTGAAGGTCAGGTAGCAAGTGAGAGAACAGATAGAAAATGGCGGTCACGTCCGCGGCAGTGCATGCCGTCACCGCTGGTGTACATCACCATTGGCCACTGTAACCCATAAGGCCCATAGACAACCAATGAGGAGTAGCACGGCGGTACTCGACCACCTCCCGCAACAACGCACAAAGTCAGCGGCATTACCTCATTTCCACTTGTCCATCCACACAGGACAGGCAGATGCCATTTCAGGTGAGAGGGGGGCAGGCCATGGCACCTAACTGTGTCACAGTACACATAGGCACCATTTGGGCCTATCCAACAACATACTGTTTCAGTCACAACATGCAATGCAGTGTACAGTTTGGAAACGTAGAATACTGACCAGATGCTCATTGTTTTGCCCCTGGATTGCAACCGCGGCGGATGAATAGGAGATGGAGACATCCCCCCTTGTACAGACCCCTGATGGACTTGGTAACAATGGAGGACTGGCACATTATCCTCACCTGCAGACTTGACAGGGCCACATTGCAAGAGCTGTGTGCCCAATTGGAGCCAGACCTGATATCTGCTATCCATCACTCCACTGGGATCCAGGCGCTATCTGTGCTCCATTTCTTGGCAACTGGATCTTTCCAAGTGACAGTGGGCTTGGCAGCAGGAATGTCACAGCCAATGTTTTCAATAGTGCTAACAAGAGTGTTGTATGCCCTGATGAAACACATGCACAGCAACATTGTTTCCCCCAGGTGGAGGATTTGGCCACGGTGAAAGCTGACTTCTATGCAATGGGACATATCCCCAACATTATTGGGGCAATTGATGGTACACATGTTGCCTTTGCCCTGCCCGCCCCCCGGAGAAATGAACAGGTGTTCAAAAATCGAAAGAGCTTTCACTCGATGAATGTTCAGATGGTGTGCCTGGCGGACCAGTACATCTCCCATGTCAATGCTAAGTATCCTGGCTCTGTGCATGATGCCTTTATCCTGAGGAATAGCAGCATCCCATATGTGATGGCTCAACTCCAGAGGCACCAGGTGTGGCTAATAGGTTAGCCCATGGTTCCCATCCAGTATACGTTGGTGTATGGGTATGGGGTTGGCCCTAAGGGTTAGTGTTTGGCTAACAGGTATCCCTCGATATATGCAGGTGGCTCTGGTTACCCCAACCTCTCATGGCTACTGAGTCAAGTGAGGAATCCCAGGACAACCGGGAGAGGAACGTTACAATGAGGCACATGGGCGAACAAGAAGGATTATAGAGAGGACATTCAGCCTCCTGAAGGCCAGGTTTCGGTGCCTCCATCTAACAGGTGGTTCCCTGTGCTACTCACCCAAGAAGGTCTGCCAGATCATCGTGGCAAGTTGTATGTTGCACAACCTTGCCTTACGTTGCCAGGTGCCTTTTCTGCAGGAGGATGAGGCTGGAGATGGACGTGTGGGAGAATTGGACCCTGTGGACAGTGATGAAGAGGAGGCAGAGGATGAGGATGAGGACAAAAGAACAGCCATCACACGACAGTACTTCCAGTGACACACAGGTAAGACCCTGCAACTTCACCTTCCATTGACGGTTTTGTGTTGGATATTGTCAATGGCAGGCTGATTTCCCCACTACTATGGCCACTTACTGTACCCTTTGGCATGTCTATTTTCAGATATCTGTGCCCCACTCAGTCTCCTGGTGTGTTCAATCAATCAATCAAAGAAATTTGTAGAGCGCGCTACTCACCCGTGAGGGTCTCAAGGCACTGGGAGGGAGGAACTGGGAGGGGGGGGCCAGGGAGGGTCACTGGTCGAACAGCCAAGTCTTGAGGTTCTTTCTGAAGACCAGTAGGTCTTTGGTTTTGCGAAGGTCGGTGGAGAGGGAGTTCCAGGTTTTGGGGGCGAGGAAGGAGAAAGACCTGCCTCCTGTGGTGGTGTGCTGGATGCGGGGGACTGTGGCTAGGGCGAGGTCGGCTGATCGGAGGTTGCGTGTGGGAGTGTGGAAGTTTACTCTTTCATTGAGGTAGGTTGGACCGGTGTTGTGGAGGGATTTGTGTGCATGGATGAGGATCTTGAATGTGATTCTCTTGTCTATGGGGAGCCAGTGTAGGGATTTGAGGTGTGGTGAGATTCGTTCGTGGCGGGGGAGGCCAAGGACGAGGCGCGCTGCTGTGTTCTGGATTCTTTGGAGTTTGCGTTTGAGTTTGAGTGTGGTGCTGGCGTATAGGGCGTTGCCGTAGTCCAGTCTGCTGCTGATGAGTGCGTGGGTGACTGTCTTTCTGGTTTCTGGGGGGATCCATTTGAAGGATTTTTTTAGGGTGGGGAGTGTGTGGAAGCAGGAGGAGGTTAGAGCATTGATTTGCTGTGTCATGGAGAGGGAGGGGTCGAGGATGATGCCGAGGTTGCATGCGTGGGTTGCGGGGGCGGGTGCGGGGCCTAGGGCGGTGGGCCACCAGGAGTCGTCCCATGTGGTTTTGTTGGGCCCGAAGATGATGACTTCGGTTTTGTTTGAGTTGACCTTGAGGTGGTTAGTGGTCATCCAGTTGGCGGTGTCTAGGAGAGCGTGTGTGTAAGTTGGTTTTGGCGGTGGTGGGGTTGCGGGTGAGGGAGAGGATGAGTTGGGTGTCATCTGCATATGAGAGGATGGTGATTCCGTGTGCTCGGAGAATGTTGGCTAGGGGGATCATGTAGATGTTGAAGAGTGTGGGGCTGAGGGGTCCCTTGGGGCACTTCGCAGGTGATCTTGGTAGTGTTGGAGTGGAAGGGCGGAAGGCGGACTCTCTGGGTTCGGTCGGTGAGGAAGGAGGTGAGCCAGTCTGCTTTGTGGCGGATTCCTATGTTGTGGAGGTGTGTGCAGAGGGTGTGGTGGCAGAAGGTGTCAAAAGCTGCGGAGAGGTCTAGGAGGATGAGTGCGGCGGTCTCGCCTCTGTCGACTTTGGTCCTGATGTCGTCAGTGCATGCAATGAGGGCGGTTTCTGTGCTGTGGTTCTTGCGGAACCCAGATTGTGAGGGGTCAAGGGTGTTGGTTGCTTCGAGGAAGTGGGATAGGTGAGTGTTGACTAATTTCTCTGCAACCTTGGTGGGGAAAGGGAGGAGGGAGATTGTTGACCCAGCCAACTACAGTTCATACCTATGTAAACATTACTGTACAGTTGAATTGCAATGTTTACAGCTTGTTAAACGAATACATATTTCAATCAATTGACAGACTCCATACTTTCGAAGGCTGTTTATTTAAGTGCTAAGAAGTAGAGGGGGTAGTGGAATGGGCTGGGTTGATGATGGAGGAAAGTCCAGGATAGAGTCCAGTCTATTTGTATCACAGGTGCATTGTCCAAGGGGGCATAGGAAGAGGAGCAATGGCAGTTCAAGGTGGCCAGGGTGACAGAGTGGACACAAGGGTGACAATCAGGAGAGTCTCATTTCCTGGTGGGGGTTTTGGCAAGTGTCTCTAGCTTCTGTCTGGATCGCAGGGAACATTCCCTGTTGTCCTTTGCCTCTGTCCCCTGGACCGTGTGCCCACTGCCACTAACCCCAGGTCCCTGATTGTCCTGTGTTTGTGGGGTGTGCCTGGGGTCCCTGTAGTGGTGGACACACTGCTGATTGACCTGTCCTGGGGCAGTGGTATGGGCCCGCTGGATGCGTGCTGTGCTGGTGTTTCCTGAGGGGGGAGGCTCTGTGGTGGTATGGGACGGGGCCTGGGTAACCGACTGTCCGGAGGTTCCTGATGGGCCAGGTTGGTCATCCTGGTCCAGGAGTGCAGAGCTGTTGTCATCACTGTGGGCCTCTTCTGGGGGGGGACTGGATGTTGCTGGCACCTCCTCTCCAGTGACTTTGTGTGGGGGACCTGTGGGGATGTAAATGCAGTGTTATTGTTTCTGCTTGTGCCATCTTGTGCATGGGCTGTGTTGCCCTCTATTTTTGTTATTGCCCTGGCAGCTTAGGCTTGTGTGAGTGGTAATTTGGTGGGCTAGGTGATTGTCCCAAGTGTGCATGCTTTGGTGATGGGTGTTCATGCAGGTCTGTGATGGGTATCCATGCATTGGTGTTGCATGCAGGGATTGGTTGTGGGAGGGGTGGGTTGTGATGGTGGGGTGTGTGGGAGGTGATGGAGTGATGGGAGTGAGGGTGAGGGTGAGGGTGGAGGTAAGTGATGGCATGCAGGTGGTGGGTGAAAGTAGTAAAAATTTGACTTACCAGAGTCCAGTCCTCCTGCTACTCCTGCCAGGCCCTCAGGATACAGTATTGCCAAGACTTACTCTTCCCATGTTGTTAGTTGTGGGGGAGGAGGTGTGGTCCACCATCAGTCCTCTGTACTGCTATCTGGTGTCTTGCTACCACGGAACGTACCTTCCCTCGAAGGTCATTCCACCTCTTCCTGATGTCATCCCTTGTTCTTGGGTGCTGTCCCACGACATTGACCCTGTCCACGATACTCTGCCATAGCTCCATCTTCCTAGCAATGGATGTCTGCTGCACCTGTGATCCGTATAGCTGTGGCTCTACCCAGATGATTTCCTCCACCATGACTCTTAGCTCCTCCTCTGAGAACCTGGGGTGTCTTTGTGGTGCCATGGGTGTAGTGTGTATGGTGTGTGTGTGAGGGTGTGTGGGGTGATGTGTTGGGGTGTGTGCTGTAAGGTACGTGGAAGGTGTATGGGTGATGGTGTTTTGTGGCTGTGGTCCTGTGGGTGCTGTTGGTCTGCCTCTCTCAGTTGGCAATATTTTTGAGTCATAAGGGGCTGTGTGTAGTGTGGGTGGGTCTTTTATAGTGGTGTGGGTGTGGTGTGCATGTGTGTCAGGTGTGTGTAGTTTGAAGTGTCCAATGTAGTGTTGTTTTGTTAGGTTGTGTGTACTTTGAGTGCGGCGGTATGTACTGCCAATGGTTTACTGTGGTTGAATGTCCGTCGTGGTGATTCGTTGGTCATAATGCTGTGGGCGTTGTTCTGTTGGCGTAACGGTGTGGGTTTGGATACCGCCAGTTTATCATTGACCTTTGGGCTGGCGGACTTGTGGTGTGTGTGTCTGTATAGTGAGGGATTGCTATGTGGGGGTCATAATATGGGTGGCGGTTAACCGCTGCAGTGGCGGTATGTCGGCATGGCGGTAAGCAGGACTTACCGCCAATGTCATAATGAGGGCCTCTATGTCTGCACAAACAAAACAAAAAACAAGATGCCACACATTAGATGAATCCATAATCCATATCAGGAGGGCAATTCTAACACCATACATGCTCACATTGGACAACAAAAGATGAAATACCATACCAAACAGTGCACAATACCATTACACCACCATGCATTTACACCCACATATCCATACATTCAACATATACCGTTGCATTGACCCTAGCACTGCCCACAAAGTCAGATACTGCAAACAACACCAAATGGATCAGCAAGCAGAATGAAACACACACAACTGTAGACAGACAACATAAGTCAATCAGGAACAACATAAAGGTAGAAAAGGAATTCCAGGACAAATGTGTACCCAACAAAACAAATGTTTGGGTTTAATTGAAACTTGAAAAGTCCATGGCCGTTGGCCACTCCATCTCAAAATTTTCAGGCACATCACTGTGCTGTCACTTGACTCCTAACTGCCAGGGAACCACCACCGGATGGGGCATCAAGTGGGCATGAAGGCACCTCAGAGATCCTCTTTGGAGGGTGAGGGAGTCGGATTTGGGATGGGTGATTTTGGATTTGGGAGGTGTGGACTGCTTTTTAGGAGAGGGTGGGCTTCTTCTTGGGGGAGGGATATGGGTGCTTACAGGGGGGCAGGTGTGAAAGGGGAGGACTTGGAGGTAGAAGAGATGGGTTGGGTGGTGGGTCAAGGCCTCTTGGGTTTGGGACAGTGGGTGGGTAGAACAGGGGAGAGGTCAAGGCCAAACAAAAACAATTTATTAGGAACACAGGGATGGTTGGCAGAAGGGGGTGGGGATTTGGAGGTCGAGGGAGTGGCTGTCTGCTGTGTCTGTGTGGATGTCATCAGTGTGTGCAGGTGGGACATATGCTTGTGTTTGGGTGGTGTCTGTTGCATGGGTGAGTGGGACATTAGTGTGTCTTGGTACTGGGAGGTGGAGGTGCTGGGTGATGAGTGGTAGATGTGTGTGTGTGTCTGTTGGGCTGGCGTCCACGGGCATGCTGGGTTTTGTGGATGTCTGTGTGTCTGGGTGGTATCACTGGGTATGGTGGTTGTGGTGGATGTCTGTGTGTCTGTTGGGGTGGTGTCTGTGGGTATGCTGGGTGTGGTGGGTGTGTCCCGGACTGTTGTAGTGGTACCTGTGGGTATGCTTGATGTCATGTGTGAGCCGGTGGAGATGTCTTGGGAAGTGGTGATGTGTGTGGGTGTCTGTTGCTTGCTTGCATGACGGTGTGTTTTGTGATGCTTGTGTCTATATGTGTTGTTTTTGTTTGTTGAAGTGGGTGTATGCTGATCAGTCTTTGTATTTAGGGTAGGTAGGGGAATGAGGGATTTGGATTTTGAAGAGAGAGTTGGAGGGAGGACGGAAGGTGGGGGTGACTGGCTGCCATCAATGTGGCGGCCAGAGCATGAAACAATCTCTGTAGGCCAGACATTGTACCATAAATGCCTTCCAGGAATGCATTAGTCTACTTCAGGAGGGTTGCAAATCTCTGGATGGCATTCACAATGGCTTTCTGATCTGCAGAGTTACTCCTCAGGAAGTCAATAGTTTCCTCACTGAGGGCAACAGGGGTAACTGGGGCTGGGACGGTGGTGCCTGCAGCAAACAAGACTTCCACCCTCTTTGGTGAGTAGGCATGGCTATCTGGGTGGGGAGCAACAGGGAGAGTGGTGATAGAACGGGGGTGGCGGACAAAGATGGTACAGGGGTACGCACAAATCAGTCCGCCACCCCTGGGGAGTGTCCACTGGAGGAAGATTCCGATGATGAAGATGATGTTGTTCCAGTCTCCTTCATAGCACTTCCCTCGCACTCTGGGCCACTGGGTCCCTCTGTGTCGGTGGTGTCTTGATCCGAGGTCCCGAGGCCAGATGAGTCCCAACTAGGCTGTGCCCTGTCTCCTTTGCTTACCTGGGCTGATGGTGCAAATACAATGAGAAAAAAGATCATCATATGTCTATGATCACACTTGAACAACAGCTCTGATTAGCAAACATTACCATGATGCCAAGTAGCCCCAGCAACAAACTTCACCTAAGTGGTCCAAACATGTGCCATACCATATGCATGCCATCTGAACTGTCAACAGTTGCCCACAGAATAATCAGGATCTCAGACAACTACAAATGTATGGCTGAAGCTGTGTAATTACGGCAACCAATGAACTAGTAGGAGGCCTCATCACCCTCAATACTTTGCCCCATGGAGTATACTTCAGTTACCTGTTGTCATACAATAGAAGGCCAATGCCAACTGCATTCCCACAGATCCCACACAAGGTCATGCACACATCTACTTGTCTCATACATTATGACCCAACAATAAGGAATGATGCTCCAAAATCCAAAATACCATTAGCCTGGAGAAGGTGACATGGAAATACTCATGTCACACTGGAAGCAGTTCCACAATGGCCACTAAACCAGGTGATATCTGTCCCATTGAAGTCATGGACGTAGTGCTAATGTTGCTCAGTTAGGCTACAGATTTGGCCTGGAAATGGACACTGTAGACATCATGTGCAATATGTCAGGGAGACATGTCCCTAAAGTCCACAACACAATGAATCAGCAAGCCCCTGGGAAATCACCTCTAATGGCTGGCACACCTTACAATGCCATATTCTGAGTGCATCACTAGATGCTATTAGTCCCTTGGATGTTGGAGAGGCCCAGAGATTTGCAAGTACTTGTTGAAGGCCATCAACATGTTGCCCAATTGGGAGCTACATCATTATCTCCATTATGGTCATGCAGACCCAGATGTCTGTGGATGAGTGGTTGTACCCAAACACATGTGATTTCAACATAACTTCATCACTCCATGATGCACGCCAACTGTCAGGTTACAAACGTTACCCATTTCACATGTGCTAAGCGCTTTGCTACATGATTCTACATCAATGGCATAGAAATGCACTTTGTGGCTAAAACATCTAGGCCTACCTGTCATGTCCCTCATTGCTATTGAAGTTGTACATACCAAATGACATGCTATGACGCATGAGGATATGTGTCAGCCAATAAACAATGGTGACACACTCCTGAATGTGGCAAAACATGAAAGTTACCCCCATTATAAATGTCTTATTCCACACACAGTTTGCATTGCACATATATGTGAGGGAATACAGCCATCATCCCATCAACATGGGTAGACCATGCATGAAACAGCAGCTTACAAATGTCTTGCTAATGAGAAAGGGGCACATGCATATGTAGGCACAAGGAATGTTGGCATCAGTGATGGCACATAAATCATGCCATTGGAAGTTCCCTCCTTTCTAAGAGAAAGTATTGATCAGTAGCTGCACCCAAAATACAATGTATGCTCTGTCACATGTATGATGGCCAGCTTCACATTACAGACTGTAGTGAGGCACCAGCACCCATCATACACTGAAGACAAGCAGCATCTGGGTGGCAGATACCAAAATACTCATTTACCCAGACACATGGCTGAGGAAAGTGATTCATCACTTCCTTACCTTTGGCCTGTAACATTGCGGAGTAGTGGTCTGTTGCATAGAATTTAACTCACTATAACAACAAATAGTACCAAATTGATCACTGAACATGTGTTGTCACTGGAGAGGAAGCTTTTTGTGGTTTGTACACAGCTGTGCCCTAGGTCCCTGGGCCAATAGGCAAGGCACATCAGTATACAACACATAATATATCTACACAATCACTCATCTGCTGTGTTACACATGGCTCATCCCTAATCCTCAGGAGGAGCTATCAGAATCTTACACACTCACTTGGCAATGTGAAAGGCAGGAATATGCTCTATGCTCACCCCCTTGTGGCTGCTGTGGTGTCCTCAAACGCCCATCAAGGTCTGGGCAGGCCACCGCCAGAATGCAGGCCATTAGTGGGTCATGGTCCAACGGGCATCCCGCCCACATTGGCATGACATCCCCAGCTGGACCAATCTTCTGGGCCTAACATCTCAGGTCCACCCACCTTTTCAGACAGCGGGCGCCCCACCAGCTGTGGAACCCCAGGTTTTGCCCCTTCTTGGCGATGGCTCTCCATAGTTTATTTTTCTGATAGGCATTGACTTCCATGGATGCAAAAGACAAATCAAGAGTTTATAATCACAAGTTTCATCACAAATGGCTGAGCCACATACATGTCAGTAACACCAAGCTAGGACTTTTCTATTTTTTAATACTCCCCAAGTGTGAAACACACAAGCCAAAAAGTACAGGGCTCTGACTACAGACTCATGTATTTGTATCTGCAGACTAACCCACTACCAGGCTCATGGATTACAATGACTAAGCAAGCTTACTGATATCAGGTAGCCAATGCACTAGCAACCTGTACTGTGATGTGAGCCACCATGAAACTCTACACGCCTATGTGTCTTCGGAAGGGTAAATTCCTCAGGCATGAATTGACCAACACATTCACACTCTGTGAGAATGACTGACTGCATACCGTCCCTCCAGGCAACTACCACAGTACAAACTTCAACATTACACATGAGTAACAATCAAGGGGCTGGCATGGTAGGTACCAAAAGTGTTTTCCTGTCCATTTGTGAACATGTGTCCCAACAAATGCAGACTCATGCCACTTCACCAAGTAGGGTTCTGTGTTATTTGCCTGTACCACAGAACTCTCCTTTGGACAAATGTGCTTATCTTACATAGATGGCATCCAACAAACAAAGGCATGCATTGTACAGTTTCTGCTATACAACCAAGCTACTGAGTCACATTTCATGGCCTCCCAGGAATCAATTCACTGTGGGACTGTCATTTATGCAATATGGTTCAGATAAGACAAATATGACGTCTGTGAAGGTGACAGCAGAGCTGTGGGAGAAAGGGATGTGTCATGAGTCGAAGAGACACATTGACAATTATGCTAAATGTCCATATGAACTAGATTATTGATTTACCTCTGTAGCCGTTCCTAATCTAGGCAAAGGAATGAGGCATTCAGGGCAGGGTTTGCCACCAGAGCCTCATACTGGCCACAGGAATGGAACTGCTGGGGTACAGGGAGTGGGCACAATGCCACAGTTGCATAGCCACAGTGACTCTACCACAGTCTAGCCTAGGTCCCATACTGGGGGATATATTTGACAGGCCCTGGTCTCTGCACACTGAGTTGATAGAACCTACATGACACTCCATTTCCATCACTTCCATGGATGACAGTACATCATATAGCCAACAGCAATGTGGCATGTGGTGTGTGTGGCAATCTGAAGTGGAGGGTGACTCATGATATGCCTTCCACAAAACAGTTTAACAAGGCCAGATGTGGTTTGAAAGATATGTGGCACTATACACATTGCTCACATGACTCTCAACCGACTCATACAATATGCATACACAGCTCATGCTGTCATGTAAATACATGTTGCCTGACATTTACAAGAATCATGAGGAAAACAATGTCAGTAGATGGAAGTAATGTCTCCTTACAAGGATGAACTAGGACTCCAAAAATCTCACATAACACAATGTGACTGAACTTAACATATGGTACTGGCCACCAATGCCTGCAGATTGTCCATCCCATTGATGCCACACAGACTGCGACAAAAGGCACACAAGAAATCTAACTGGCACACATGGGCACATTCTAGCCTGTGGGGAGGGAAAGATTGTGTACATCAGGTACTTACCTGCTCCTCTGGTGACCCATGTAGCTGTCCATGCAGGAGTAAGACCTCAGTCTTCTATGGTGAGAAGGCAGGGACCCTATCACCTGCTGGATGTGGCATGATTGCTTCCAGAGGTGGCACACAGCAGCTCAGCTCTTGGAGGTGTTGCTGGAAGCAGTAACAGGAGTCAAGTGAGTAAATCTACAGAAGATGGCAGTCATTTCCGCCAAGTACGTGGTCTTCACCACCGGCGGACAAAGCCATTGGTCCTCGACCACCACTGGCAGCAACGTTAGCCTATGGCTGTGTCTGACGCAGTTGTACCCACCTGCCACCATTATGACTTCTACTGGCAGTCGTGGGCTGTTCTTAATGCCCAGTGGAGTAGGTCAGGCAGCCACCATTTTGGTGGTCAAAAATGCTGTATTCGGCTTTAAAAACTGTCACTATGCAAAAAAGGACTTTTGACCTCACAAACATCCTTATCCAGTCCTGTAATATAGGTCTTTCTACTCAAACACCATTGTAGTATGTGGCTTGGCACAGATGGCATTTAACAGTGGGTCACAGTTCACTAGTGCACCCAGTCAAGTTGGCGGTCGGGATATACAGTCCCATTTTGAGGAGAAATTGGGTTGCACATCTTTGAGTTTGGTCCATAAACATGTTGTGAACACATATGTGGAAAGCCATGGGGGCACATGTGACCCTTGTGTTATTTGCAGCTGTGATGTGCACTGATCGCCATATCCATACAGTTAGAAATGTCTTGTCACGTGACATCATTGACGTGCATCATGTATGTTGTTGTGGACACCCTGACTCATGTTACAAATCATGTCTTGTCATACCTAGGTACCCAGGGAAAGGGAGGATGCAACTGTAGGAGGCTGGCCTGGTTTGTGGTGGGTACCAATGGTAATTACACCTTATACTTGGTCCAGTTATCCCTTATTAGTAGAGTGTAGTAGTGTTCTAGCAGCTTAGGCTGATAGAGGTATCTATAGCAGAGCAGCCAAGGCTGAACTAGGAGACATGAAAAGCTCATGCAATACCACTTATATCATATAGGTACTATATCATAAGAAAGACAATACTCATAGTTACTAAAAATAAAGGTACTTTATTTTAGTGACAATGTGCCAAAAATATCTCAGAGGATATACTCCCTTAGGAGGTAAGTAACATACACAAAATATACACAAATAACTAAATCAGGTAAGTAAAACAGTCAGAAAGTAGTGCAAACACTGTAAAACACAATAGAATGCAATAGACCTAGGGGCAACACAAACCATATACTAAGTAAGTGGAAAAGGGAACCACGAATGCACCCCTAGGCAAGTGTAGTGTGTAGAGGGTCGCTGGGAGTGTAAGAAAACACCAAGGGTGTAAAGGAGACCCCACTCCAGGACACAGGAAAGCAGGAGTAAAGTACTACTATTTCCCCCAAAACACAATAAAGTCCTGATAAAGGATTTTGCAAGGACCACACCAGACTGCAAAGCACTGAAGATGGATTCCTGGACCTGAAGACCTTTAAAGGAAGGGGACCAAGTTCAAGAGTCGCTAAAGTGTCCAGGGGTGGCAGGAGCCCACTAAACCCCAGATGAAGGTACAAAATGACTGCCTCCGGTTGGAAGAATATGCTGGTTTTGCACCAACAAAATGAGGTAGGAGGTTCTGCTTTGTCGTCTCAACACTGCAAAGAGAGGTGCCCACGACACAGGAGGTCAACTCAGGGAGCTGTGCATCGCAGGACAGAGTGCTGGGGACCTAGGCTCAGCTGTGCATGCAGGGTTTCTTGGAAATGTGCACAGAAGCCCTTGTAGCTGCAGATCACGCAGTGCACAGGATTACTGCCTGGAAAGGGGAGGCAAGGACTTACCTCCTCCACTGGATAGTCGGGGTCACTTTGGTCCACCACCTATGTTCCAGGGGCCACTCTCGTCAGAATGAGAGGGGACCCAAGGTACCGGTGAGGCTGTAGTTTGGTGCCTGCTGGAGCAGGGGGAAGATTCAGCTGACCCACAGGAGATTTCTTCATGGCTTCAGGTGCAGGGTGAAGGCAGGCAGCCCCCAGAGCATGCACCACCAGGAAATAGTCGAGAAAGCTGGCAGGATTAGGTGCTACAATGTCGCTGGTAGTCTTCTGGCTACTTTGTTGCAGTTTTGCAGGCATCCTGGAGCAGTCAGCAGTCAATCCTTGGCAGAAGTCAAAGAGAGAAGTGCAGAGGAGTCCTGGTGGATTCTTGCAAACCGTAATCTGGTGAGAAAGCCCACAGGAGAGACCTTAAATAGCCCTGAGAGGAGCTTTGGCTACCTACCCAGGTATGCACCTATCAGGAGGGGTCTTTGACGTCATCTATTGGCAATGGCCACCCAGAGGCCTCCAGAGTGTCCCTACACCTCTGAAAACGAGATGGCAGAGGTCTGAGACACACTGGAGGAGCTCTGGGCACCACCCCTGAGGTGGTGATGGACAGGGGAGTGGTCAGTCCCCTTCCCTTTGTCCAGTTTCATGCCAGAGCAGGGACTGGGGTTCCCTAAACTGGTGTAGACTGGCTTCTGCAAGGAGAGCACCATCTGTGCCCTTCAAAGCATTTCCAGAGGCTGGGGAAGGCTACCCTCCCCCAGCCTGTAACACCTATTTCCAAAGGGAGAGGGTGTAACACCCTGCTCTCAGAGGAAATGCTTTGTTCTGCCTTCCTGCTGCCAAGACCCCAGGAGGGCAGAACCCTGTCTGTGAGGTGGCAGCAGCTGTAGCTGCACTGCAAGCCTCAGAGAGCTGGTTTGGCAGTACTGGGGGTCCATAGTGGAGCCACCAGGATGCATGGAATTTGCTCCCCAATACCAGAATTTGGAATGGGGGGACAACTCCACGATCTTAGAAATGTTACATGGCCATATTCGGAGTTACCATTGTGAAGCTACATATAGGTATTGACCTACACGTCGTGCATGCTTTTAATGGTGTCCCCACACTCACAAAGTCTGGGGAAATGGCCCTGAACTATGTGGGGACACCTTTCCTAGTGCAAGGGTGCCCTCAGACTTAGTAACTTTGCACCTAACCTTCAGCAAGTGAAGGTTAGACATGTGGGTGACTTATAAGTTACTTAAGTACAGTGAAAATGGATGTGAAATAACGTGTGCGTTATTTCACGCAGGCTGCAATGGCAGTCCTGTGTAAGGGTTTGTCTAAGCTCCCTATGGGTCGCAAAAGAAATGCTGCAGCCCTTGTGGATCTCCTAGGTACCATATACTGGGGACTTATAAGGGGGGTCCAGTATGCCAATTGGAATTGGAAAATGTAGTCACTAGCCTATAGTGACAACTTTAAAGGCAGAGAGAGCATGAGCATTGAGGTTCATATTAGCAGAGCCTCAGTGACACAGTTAGGCACTACACAGGCATACACATTTAGGCCACAAACTATGAGCACTGGGGTCCTGGCTAGCAGGATCCCAGAGAGACAGGCAAAAACATACTGACATACATGTAAAATTGGGAGTAACATGCCAAGAAAGATGGTACTTTCCTACAGGGACAACCTCCTTTCTACCATCCACTGCCAGACCTTCAGATAATGGAGCAAAGGCACATAATAACATATTACCACCTGGATAGGCAAACAATAGCGGACTTATGTCATCAGTTGGAGCAAGATCTGATGCCAGTTATTAGTTATCCAACCAGCATACCACCCATTGTACAAGTCATGTCAGTGTTTCACTTCCTAGCCACAGACAGGCTGGTGTTGAAGGATGTCCTCCCAGCAGTGTTAAAACACCTTGACAGCTATATCCAGTTTCCCCGATGTGAGGATTTAGCCCATGTGAAGGCTGACTTTTATGGTTTCGCGCGCATCCTACATGTAGTCTTGATCCCACACATGTTGGCTTGATCCCACTGCGGGCCAATGAACAAGGTTATTACAATAGAAAGGACTTCTATTACATCAACGTGCAAGTAGTCTGTTCGGTGGATCTCTACATTTCACATGTCTATGCCCGTTATCCCGGTTCAGACCATGATTCCTTCATAATGCAGAACAGCACCATACCCCAGCTAATGTCACAACTGTACCCAGAGAGGGCCTGGCTGGTTGGTAAGTCACGTCTGTCCTGTTTGTGTATGTGTGCCATGTCTGGTGCTACAATCATGAAGTGAGTGACTCACTGTTACACATATGTCCCATTACTTAACAGAAGACTCCCCATATCCACATGGTCCTTGGTTGACACCACTACGGAATTCAACTATGACAGAGGAAGTTCGTTGAGGTGAGGCTCGTTTAAGAACAAGACGGGTAGTGGAGAGGGCTTTTGGGCTCCTGAAGGTCAGATTTAGGTGTCTGGACAGGACTAGTGGAGCCCTCCTCTACTCATTCAGAAAAGTGTGTCAGACCACTGTGGCATGCTGCATGCTTCACAACATCACCCTGCGGAGGAATATCCCATACATCCCAGAGGAGGGGGAGTCTGCATTGCCACCTGGTGAGAATCTTGAAATTTCAAGTGAGGATCACAGTGGTGAAGAGGAAGGAGCTGACTTGCAGGAAGATCTCATCAACAGCTACTTTTCCTGAGTGTAAGTATGTCATGTGATGTAATGACTGTGATTGTATAATGAATTGTAGTTGTCAGAATGTGTGGAGGTGAGTGTTTTAGCAACAACTAGGGAGCTGATACTCAGCAATATTCAGCCAAAGGCTGCTTGAAGAGTTACCCTTTCACATATCCCCACCTTGATGATGTTGGTTTGTGTCTGTTTCCTTGCAATGCACTTGCATTTTCATTTGCTTGCTATGTGATTTGTGTAATAGGTATGTTTTCAAGCCTTTACTCCTTGTTTTGTCTTTGTACAGGTACCTTCACCATGACATCCTCATGTGGGGATTTAAGAGTTTTGACATTGGCAGGTATCTGATGCTGTTCTGACATACAAAGTGGACATGGATTGTTCCAGGTAATGTAGGTCATAGATTTGGGGATGTAATGGACCTGTTCCAAGGCAGCTTACACAGTGTTTGGGTGTAAGGTCAGAAGTGCACATTGGACTTGTTTTGTGTGCTGTTTTGGGCTGATTGCATCATGTGTGTCATCATGTGGGCATGAAATATGTAGTCATCGATTGCAAGCAAGTCATTCACCCTTCACATTGGCTAAACACTATTCTTGCATGACCTGTATATAGCTGTAGATGTGTTTCATCATTGCAGGCCACAGTGCCTGTGCCAGAACACTGACATATGTTTGTGTCATACCACCAGATGCATTGTCATTGGACCATGATGAGCCTATGATCAGGGACTGTTGTACTGCCATCTGTCTGTATCTTGGATAATGTGATGTTGGATTACTTTGGTGTGGTATGTGAAAAGGCTCAAGCAGCTGAAATCATTCACATTAATGTTTGCTTATTCTACAGGACAAAGTCTGACAAATGTCTTCCTTCTGTGGTTTGGGGGGGCTGTACCCTGGAATATGCACTTTGACTCAGTGTGAATCACACATTCTTGTGTCAAAAAGGTCCATTCACATGGAGAGCCTATGTCTGGTGTGACCAGATACTTGTATGTATGTGTCTGTGTGTATTGGTGGTAATCCTGAGCAGGACACTGTGTACCTGTAACATATCCCTACTTGCACAAGTAAGTTATTTCTTCATCATATTGTTCACATGGTCTAACATATCTACATAGCAAAATGTTGAAATTAAGCAAGCAGACAATGAGTTTGTGATAAGTGAATTTATTACAGTGCTGATGCCGTAAACAACATTGTGACAGAAAAAAAATAATATGACGGTGTCAGTTATGGTGAATGAAATCATTGGAGTAGATGCCATACCCTTGGGAGTCCAGAGTACTCCTCCCACTGGAACTGGTAGGCTGTTCAGTATCAGTCACCAGAGTTAATGTGTGGCACAGAAAGGAGTTCCTTTAGGAAGAGGTCACTTACTGGCAGTGGAGAGTGTCTTACCATCTGCACCTCCTGGAATCTCTTCTGGATGCCCCTGCTTCTGTGGTGGGGGGATCTGCTGCTACCCAGGCAGGGATGTCTGGGGTTTGTTCCTTTGGCAGGGTCTCCTTTCCAATGTCTGGAACCGATGAAAAAGGGCCTGGTGTTGATGCGCCAAAGGAAGGGGTAGGATGGTGTTGTAGAACCCTGCTCAGGGTGGTATTAATGTCCCTCAACACCCTCGTTAGGGAGGCCATGTTGGTATTGTGAGCCTCCCACTGTTCAAACATATCCCTATGGATGTTCACTATAGCTGCTTGATTTCCCGGAGTTCGGTCAAGGCCTGGCCCATCATGCCTTATAGACCCCCAAGACATGGCTGATGGTGGCTTGGCCAGGAGCAGCCTCAGTGGCCTCACCCCGCTGGCCCACAGCATCCCTCCCATGCATGCCCACCTCACGGGTCTGTGCCCTTGCCACACGGTGTCCTCTCCAACTGAGTCCTGGAACCTCATTGTCCTAAGTGTTGCACAGCACTTCAGGATCCAGGACTGGAGGGCACAAGATGGTCGACACTGTGCTCGGTCAACAGGTTGAGGGATGAATGGTTGTCTGTGATGTTGAGGCAACCCAGCTGGGAAGTGATGATGTGGCCACAGTGAGACTCACTGTTGGTGTCTGGCCAGGTTGCCCAGATCGGCCAGGACCATCCTCTACATCCAGACATCCAGGAGTGTTTTCTTCACTGAGGTCTTCATCCAGGGGGCTAGTCGCAGTCTCTTCTGTGGCCTCCGTGTGTCTATTGGCAGCCAGACCTGCTGATGTTAAACATACAATGTTACTGATTGTATTGTGATATCTACTTCCAACAATTTAGTGTTACATTAAGCATAGACCTTGTGCAAAGTTATTTTGCAGTTAATTTTATTGTGGCAAGTAATCATGATATGGGTTGTATTGACCTGACATTTGTGAAGCATGCCAATTCCATCAAAGACAAGCAGCTGCTAAACTGTGCAGCACATTAGCACTTGGGAGGATGCACACATATAAACAGTTTTCAAGTCTAGCATTCGTGGATACAGATTTCTACAACAATTTCAATTTTTCTTGTAGTTTTTCACTTAGCAGCACTGTCCTCCATGTGTTCCATTTTGTCAATAGCTGTAATTTCCAAAATTTCCTCTTACTCCTTTTTGTGTTTTTGTGATTTTTTATTTTTTCAAAACAAAACATTGAAACAGTGCTAGTTAACGAAAAGCACAAATCTTCGCCGAAGAACAGCAGACAAAAAACTGACATTTATGAGTGTTTATGCTGCTAATGATGGTATGGATCGATGGCTTCCCAACCCTCAAAATGGCCTTATGTTTTAGGCAGTATTGTCCCACAGCAGCAAAATCAGGTAATGTGACTGATGGATCTGTGTAGAGCACAAGAGCAGATGATGTGCCTGGCTGCAAATCATGTTCACTGAATGTTCCAAGGGAGAGTTCCCTCTGCCTCTGTGTGCTGACATGGCTGTGGACACTTTGGAGATGCTTCATCATGGATGAAACTCCCCATGAATATTTTTTCTCAGATTCCTGAGAGACTACTTTTCTGCAGAATGTGCATTTCACCTT
The DNA here is from genome assembly GCF_031143425.1 of Pleurodeles waltl. Classification (NCBI taxonomy): domain Eukaryota; kingdom Metazoa; phylum Chordata; class Amphibia; order Caudata; family Salamandridae; genus Pleurodeles; species Pleurodeles waltl. The sequence goes on along the minus strand of NC_090439.1, from coordinate 580,986,879 downwards.
TCGTGCATTCCCCTTCTTTTCTCCTTCAGGGATTTAAAAAAAGGTCCACACTATGCTTTCCTTCCTCTTTCTTGGTGGTCCCTCTTCTTCAGATTCATTTCTGTTAAGGCTTTAATTGTCTGGCGAAGCATCTGTCATGGTGTGGATCAAGCATTAAACACCAAAAAACGAATGTATGTCACAACAACGCCTGCCGGAACAACGAATGCCTGAACAACAAGGTCGTAACAAAGACCTTGTTGTTACCACTAATGCCTTTACCACGAATGCCTTTACAATGATTTTTCGTTGTAAAGGCATTCCTGGTAAAGGCATTAGTGATAGGCATCCATTGTTCCTGCATGTGTCCCCCCTGGCCCCCCACCCCCACCCCTAAAAATTACTGCGACCCCCCCCAAAACCACACCAACCCCCCCACCCTTGCCCCTAAAACTACCCCAACCCCCACCTCCTCCCTAAAATTACCACGACCCCCACCCTACCCCCAAGACCTAAAACAAACCCAACCCCCACCCCATCCCTGAAACCTAAAGTATCCCAAACCCCACCCCTAAAACTACTCTGAGCCCCCCCCACCATGGCCTTAAACCTAAACCCACCAACCCCCCACCCTGCCCCTAAAACTACCCGACCCCCAACCCACCCCTAAAACCTAAAACCCCAACCCCGCCCCTAAAACTGAAAATACCCCGACCCCCACCCCGCCCTTAAAACTAACACCCCGACACCCCCACCCGCCCCTAAAACTGAAAATACCCCGACCACCCACCCCGCCCCTAAAACTAAAACCCCGACCCCCCTCCCCGCCCCTAAAACAGAAAATACCCCCTCCCCCACCCCGGCCCTAAAACTAAAACCCCGACCCCCCCACCCCTGCCCATAAAAAACTAAAACACTGACCCCCCCACCCCACCCCTAAAACTGAAAATACCCCGACCCCCCACCCCCAGCCCTAAAACTAAAACCCCACCCCCTACCCCCACCCCTAAAACAGAAAATACCCTGACCCCCCATCCCTGCCCCTAAAACTAAAACCCTGACCCTCCGCCCCCGCCCCGCCCCTAAAACAGAAAAAACCCTGCTCTCCCACCCTGCCCCGCCCCTAAAACTGAAAATACCCCGACCCCCCACCCCGTCCCTAAAACTAAAACCCCGACCCCCCACCCGCCCCTAAAACAGAAAAAAAACAACCCCCCACCCCTGGCCCTAAAACTAAAACCCCAAACCCCCACCCCTGCCTCTAAAACAGAAAATACCCTGACCCCCACCCCTAAAACTAAAACCCCAACCCCCCAGCCCTGCCCCACACACCTAAAACAGAAAATACCCCAACCCCCCCAACCCCTGCCCCTAAAGCTAAAACCCCGACCCCACACCCCGCCCCCAAAACAGAAAATATCCGACCCCCCACCCCAGCCCTAAAACTAAAACCCTGACCCCCCCACCCCGCCCCTAAAACTAAAACCCCGACCCCACCCCTCCGCCCCTAAAACAGAAAACACCCTGACCCCCCACCCCAGGCCCTGAAACTAAAGCCCCGACCCTCCCACCCCCATCCCTAAAACAGAAAATACCCTGACCCCCCGGACCTAAAACTAAAACCCCAACCCCCCCCTCCCGCCCCACTTACCTGAGTTGTCGCCTCGTCGCATTGTCCTCCTCAGCCGACTCCCTTGTTTGTGCCTTAACCATGCATGTGCGTTGTTCAGCACATGCGTGGTTGAGGCACAAAACAGCGAAGTCGTGGTTAAAAAAAGCGTTGTTCCGCTTTCGTTAACCAGGACTTCGTTGTTCCGGAGTCTCCTTAAGGGCGTTTCCCCCAAAAAACAAAACAAAATTGCACTAGAGAAACACAAGTCAGTTCCAACTGAAACACACCAAAAGGATGGGAAAAAATAATGGGGCCTTCCTGTGCAAATAATAGAAAGGTGTTTAACCAATCAAATCCTGTTTTATGTGTGTCAAACGGGGAGCACACAGATTTTGCATGCACAAAACCATAGAAATTCATCATCTCAAGACACTATAACTCATGCTCTAAGGTAACTGTAACTTGCACCCCCACCATGCACTATTTTCTCATCAAAACTTTTACTGCAAATTTAGCAGTTACATTATTAATGGTGTTATAATATGTATAACATTTTATTACTGATGTAATATATACAGTACGTAGCAGTGCATGGCAAGGACGTTCGTGATAGATACCTTAGAGCACAAGTCATTGTATTGTGAGATAAATATAAGTATAATTGTTAAATTTCTATGGTTTTGTGTGTAACATCTGAGCCTCACTATAAGGTCCTACTAACCTCTGTTTTGTTAGTGAATATCTTTTGCTTTGAAAAATTCTATTACATAACTATAACATCCCTGTAACCTTTTGTTTTTTCCAGTGAATTTCTAAAGTTTTTTAAACCTTAAGTACTATTAAATTACCTTCAGTTAATCCAACCCTCACCAGGCCCTGCGTTCAACCTTCTGTAGACATCCAACCTTGCACCATCCACAGCCTTTGGCCGTGTGCAACAATGGGTCACCGCATGGCCAACACCCCCCAAGGCATCAAACTCCGCATGATGCACAGCTTTTGGCCATGCACTGTGGGGGTTGGCTGCAGGGCCTGGGCTGCAGCCAGATCCTGCAGTCAACCCCCCTCAGGAACCCAGCCCTGCACTATGCATGACCTTTGGACGTGCAAGGCAGGGCTTTGCCACAGGCATTTTTCAACATGAAATTGCAGTGAAAACACCCTTGCTTTGCCTTGAATAAGTTCAATAAGTCCCATGGATTTGTCCTTTACAGAAGCGCAGCTTCAACTGGGGCACCTGCTATATTTATATTTGTAAGTAAAATGTCTACCCAACTGGAACACTTTCTACTGGCTAATTAGTAGATAGGTGCTACCTCGTTGGGTAAATGTATAGTGCACATTCTACTCTAACACGGCGTGCAGGACCATGAGGAAAATTCCTCCAGTGACAATGTCTTGTTTGTTTTTTGCCAATGAGACTGTTCCTTGAGTGTCTTCCTACTAAAATATGTGGTAACATGAATCCTTGTATACAGACAACAGCAAGACTATAATGAGCTGATCTCTCCAAACAATGGTACTTACTCTTAATTATATATAAAGTAAGTGCTTCTCTGTGTAGTGGAGATGTGCTCATATTCCTATGAATCAGGAACGCTTGGAGGGATTTTTGGTACTCTGTCCATCACAGTGGAAAAAGGTGAGAAGACCAATGCATACCACTAGCGTATAGGGGGCGGGTCCATGGGAACGGAGATTCGAGGTCATTTTGAGCATTTGCATACTCCTAGTAATTTAAAGGATGAACAATGTATTCTGCACTGTTTAGGAGATGACAGGAAAGATACTGCTCATCACAGTCACTGTATAAGAGATTGCTCTCCGAAAGAGCAACGATGCATTCACCTCCATCAGGAATGCTAGGCAGGCATTTTGGTAAGCTGTCTATCAAGGTGGAAAAAGACAGGAAGACCGATGTATACCACTAACGGAGAGCGAGCCTGGCCAAACCGATAGGGCTTTGAGGTAATTTTTCAAATTTGAATACTCGTAGTAATTAAAAGACTGGATGACGGGCTCCACACTCTGCAGAAGATGACAGGAAAGATCCTTGTGTGCAGTCACTATAGAAGAGATTGCTCTCTGATAGAGCAAAGATGCATTCACCTCCATCAAGTATTCAAGATCATTTTTTAACATGGAATTGAAGAGCTAACACCCTTGTTTTACCTTGGATAAGTTTAAGAAGTTGGGAGAATTTGTCCTTTACAGATGCAGAGCCACAACTAGGGCACCTGCTTTGTTCATATTTGTTAGTGCTTCCTGTTGAAATGAGTATCAGTACCAGAATGGGTCCTCATCCGCTTATGTTTCCGAGAAGAGTCCACAGTTTTGTGCTAAACTAGTTTAGTTTAGTTTAAGGATTTATAGAGTGCATGGCTACCCGGAGGCTTCCCAGTGCTAGGGCGAGACCAAAGGCCGGCAAGAAGGCCAATGTAGTAAATAGTAGAGTCTTCAGTTTCTTACTAGAGGAGAGTTCTAGGTCATCTTGATAAAGCTCCAACGGAAGAGAATTCCAGAGGTTTGGCCGCTCTAAAAGAAAAGGATCTGCCTCCCCATCTTGTTTTCTTGACCCGAGGAGCCCTGATTAATGAAGCTGCCGAGGACCTTAGCGATCTCTGCTGAATGTATACGTTAAAATCCACCTGAGGAAGACTGGACCCTTATTGTGCAGGGCTCTGTGCACCATGCACATAGCTTTGAAGTTGATATGCTGTTCAACAGGGAGCCATTGAAGAGAGACTAAGGACGGTTTAGCAGATATGTCTTGGGATGTTCATGAGTAAGCGTGCAACAGCATTTTGCACTACCTGCAGTCTCTTTAGTACATGATGAGGAGAACTCAAGAAAAGGGCATTCTCATAATCTAGACACGACATGATGAGAGCCTGGATAATAATTATTTTGGCAACAAATGGAAGTAGCTTAAAGACTGTCCTAAAAAGTCTTAATAGGCTGAAACAAGTTGCCGTCAATTTGAGTGCTAATCCATCGTGAGATGAGAATCCAGCCAGAAGCCCAGGCTCTTTATATTCTCTTTTGATGGGGGAAGGACTTTCAATCCTTCTGTAACTGGAACAGGGGATCTAGAGAGAGTGACATCTCCTACCAGCATAGCTTCTGTTTTATCATTGTTTAATTTGAGTTTACAGTCGGCCATCCACTTGGCAACAGCTTGGAAGCAAGATGTTAAACTTGACAAGTCAGACTTGATGTAGGTAGAGAAAGAAAAGACCAAATGGGTGTCGTCAGCATAAGACACTAGCGAGAGTCCATAGGGTTCCACGATCTCAGCCAATGGTGACATCCGGATATTGAAAAGGGTGGGACTTAGGGATGAGCCCTGTGGCACCCCACAACTGAGAGAGAAACTGTCGGAAAGAAGAGAACGGTCAAGGACTTGAAAGGTCCGATCGATCAGAATAGAGGAAATCCACTTCCAAGCGATCCCCTTGATACCTAAATGTGAGATTCTGTGAAGCAGCATACTGTGGTACACAGTATCAAAAGCTGTGCTCAAATCTAATAGGATGATTGCTACGTATCCCTCTGAATCTAACTGTTGTCATGTATCTTCCCTCGTGGCCAGAAGGGCTGTCTCAGTGCTATGTTGAGGTCTAAAATCAATTTGAGTGTGATCTAGAAACTTATGGTCTTCAAGAAAGCCTCCCACTTGTCTATTGACATGTTTTTTTATTAGTTTGGATGTTATGGGAAGGAGAGCGATTGGTCTATAATTGCTCAATAGTGTTGTATCAAGCTTGGGTAAACTATGGATTCTTCTAGACCACAGGGGGAGCCTCAATGCCCCCTGTGGTTTCATTGCTCCAGCATGCAGGGAGCAGTAAACAAATGCTGCTCCCTGCGTATGGGAGCAATTGTTTCATCTGTTTGCCAACCCACTTGACAGCAGGCAGGAAAACAAATGAAAAGTCTGCTCCCAGCGAGCAGGCGGAGTTTTCCAGCTCCCACCCAATGGGAGCAGACTTACAGTTTGCTCTTGCTTGTTGGGAGCTGTCACAGCTCTCTCCAAGTGACAGCCACCTACTATGTCCTTGGGACGGGCACCATGGGACATAGGGAACTGGACCTGGGGGTGGCAACGGCGAAGGCTATTTTTATGGCCAGTGCCGTGAAGGTGATGGTCCCCGGGCTGAAAATAGCTCAGGACGGGGGTCCTCGCTCCCTTTAAATTGTATTTGTGGCCCTCGAGGGTGTTAGTCCAGGGGGCCTCTAAGGAAATGGAGGTGGGTCCACACAGCCCCCCTCCAATTTATTAAAAAAGTAGCAAGGAGGTGGTGGTTCATGGGGCTCTTAAGAGCCCCAGGAGAGGGGCTGCGTAGGCAAAGACCTGAGAAAAACTACATTTGGCCTTTGTGAGGGAATCCACATGCTCCCCCTCCAGCAAAATGTATTTTAACATGACCCTGGGACCTAGCCCACCTGGGGACTAAACTTTAAACAAGCACAGAAGACTGTCCTTTTTTTTCTTTTTTTTAAAAAATTTTTGCCAGGATTTGTGGATCCTATATGATTTTGCAGCAAAAAAATGAAAAATCATTTTTTGCCCTGGCAGTGTCCCTGGGGGACTCCAGCACCAGGCCTAGTTAACCTGGGTATTCCCACCCTGCCCACTCTTAGTATGTGGATGAAATCATGAGAGATTTTGTTGCAGGTCTCATAAGTCAAAGATACCAAGGATTTTCTTGGTAAAATCACAGGCATACCATGGGAAAAGGATTTTTTTCTCATGACACTTGATGTTAACTCCCTTTATACCATAATTTACAAGGAAACAGTGATCACTGCTTGTAAACAGTTTCTTAGGGCAACACCCATAAGATACTTGACCATACCAGCATGACTGAAGAGATGATAAGACATTGCCTAAAAAATAATGGCCCTCATTATGACCCTGGCGGACGGTGGAGAAGTGGCGGAATTACCGCCAACAGGCTGGCGGTAAACAAAAAGGGAACTATGACCATGGCGGTTACCGCCATGGTCATCCGCCACTTCTCCATTCCAACCGCTGAGCTGGAGACTTCGGTCTCCAGCCCGGCGGCCACCACAAGACCGCCGGCAGTATCAGGACCCTGCTGACCGCCATGGATTTCGTGGGGTTGGGAACCACCATGAAATCCATAGCGGTAAGCACTATCAGTGCCAGGGAATTCCTTCCCTGGCACTGATAGGGGTCTCCCCCAGCCCCCACCCCCGAGTCCTCCCCCCAATCCCCCCACCCGCTGCCACCCCCCAAAGGTGACAGGACCCCCCCCTACCCCCAACATCGGAACACACCCCCACCCTACACGTATACAGACACCACCAACACACATACCAACAAACATGCCAACAGACACACACACACAGTCATACATGCACACCTACATACAGACATACACGCACACGTACATACAGGCATACTAAAAGATAGACACGCACTCTATTTTCTAACACACAAAACCCCTGCATACATACACGCACTCACACACCCCCTCTACATACTCACACGCACACCTCCAAGCACGCAAACAACACACAAAACACCCCCCGCCCCCCTCCCCTAATGGACGATCAACTTACCTTGTCCGTTGATCCTCCGGGAGGGGACGGGATCCATGGGGGCTACTCCGCCGCCAGCACCCTGTCACCAGAACACCGCCACACCGAATCATGGAACGTGATTCGGTGGGCGGTGTTCTGATGACGGGGTGGTGGAGGTGGAGCAACCTCCACTTCCTCACCCAGCGCCAGTATGGCTGCTGGCGGCTCTCCATCCTAAAAAGGACGGAGGGCTGCCAGCAGTCATAATTCGCAGAGTGGAAAACCACCTGCACTGGCGGTCTTCAGCACGGTGAGGTCGTAATGACTACCAATATCTTTTTCTTCAATGGTTGATTAGACAGACAAAGTTGCGGGACTGGGATGGGACCTGTTTCACCCCCAGCTTTGCGAATCTCTTTCTGGGCTGGTGGAGGAACAGGTCTTCAGTGATGACACCCTCACAGAGAACCTTGAAAAGTTCATGTTATGGCTTGGATGCATCAATGACCTAATCATTATTTGGAAGGGGTTTGTGAGCAGTGCCAGTGAGTTTGTAGCCAAACTCAATGCAAATTACTTGAATTTGTCCTTCACACACACCATAAAAAAGAGTAGTAAAGAATATTTGGATGTCCTAGTGGAAGTTGTGGAGGAGGCGAAGGTCAGGACAAGGTTACACAGGAAATCTATGACAGGCAACAGTCTCCTCCATGCCCTTATTGGCCACCCTGAGAGTTTGAAATGGAGCATCCTATATGGAGAACTCCTCAGGGCAGAGAAAAATTGTAGCACAGAAACATCCTACAAAGAAGAAACAAAAAACTATTATGGCCTGGTTAAAGGAAAGAGGATACGCCTTAAGGGTCCTCAACAAAGCTATAAAAAAGGTATCCTAGGTCAACAGAGAAACTATTTTGTTTGTCAATAACGTGATTACATCTACAGAAACTGCCAAGCGGGTGATTCTGACATACAATACCAACTCCAAACAGATGAGTCAAATGTTGACTAGCCATTGGAGTATTTTGAGAAGTGATCCTGTCATTGGAAATGAGATAGGTGATAGACAGATGATCACCTTCCGCAGATCGGGTACCCTCAGGGATTCCCTTATGTGTGACGATATCACAGTGCCTAAAGGTATTCAAGATTCGGACCTTCAGGGTTCTTTCCATGTGTAGATATAAAACATGCAAAAATAGACATTTTCAGGAGAAGCACCAGGGGTACCATACCCACCTGAGATATTTTGAAGTGGAACAAGTAACTTCCAACCCTAAGGGTGGGAATCAGGTCCTGAAGAAGAGGCAGAGGGAGTCCCGTCTTGTCACTGAACATGAAACTTTAAGTCCAGGGTGTCTCAATCAGGACGAAGAGCTGAGTATATATATGAATGATACTTTAAAAGTACATGTCAGACATTGGGATAACGTGAGCTGTGATTCAGTCATGTTAAAGTAGGGTGGTGTACTGCTAGCACTAACATTCTGGTTATGTATTGCTGCATTTTAACCTCAATCTGACTGCTGTGGTTTCTATTTTTTACAGTAGGTAAGGAAGGAGTCCCCTCGATTGTCGTGGAGACTTCGGAGAACTTCCCCTACCCTTTCTTCTAACACATGGGGTACTGTACCTTTCACAGATAAGATTACTTTTGCATTTTTTAATCAGAGATTGTTTATTATGTATTCTGGGGTGCCCTTGCAGTAGAACCGTGAGTGTGGAAATGAAGGAAAAGAGATTAAGAACTAATGAGACTATCTGAACATTATCTGTACCAGAACTATTGGATCACCCATCCAGTTGGACAGCTTAAGATGAGTATTTGTGTCTCTAATGTGCCTACATTGCTTTACTTGTTTAGGATCTGTTAATGCCATAATTGTGTTTTCCTTTTGAGATTATGCTGACCCTAAGGTAGAGAGGTTTACTCTTGTGCAATAGGACTTTTTCGCCCACTGGGGCTATATATTTTTGATAATGTGGTCCTGATGTAAAATTATTACCATGTTTATGATACTTTCTCTTCCACAGTGGATACTGTCATTTATTAGCATTTACAGACAAGGAATTATGGATGCACTGTTGTGGGATGATGTCATCTTTTTTTCTTTGCGCCCATTTATATGACATATGTATATTATATTTTTCCCACCAGTTTGAGGGAAAATATATTCATTTATATTTAATGCTTATAACATGTCCATTGAAGTAGGTTATCCCTGGCTAGACACTGTCTTGGTTTCTATTTTGTAGGCATGTCCAATTCAGTTACCGTGTGACATTGGGGTATAGACAACATTATATTTCAATTGATGTGATGCACATGTGCATTACTTCTATTTTTCTGGATGAATAGATTGCTACACTGCAAGTGTTGTTTGAGAATATTTTATTAGCAATTTTCTCTTTGCTGGGAGCTTTTGGAATTAGAACTACTCCAAATAGTTACTGCATGTTTGCTTAGGATCATTGGGGGTGTTACTAACGTGGGCACTAGTCCTTTTTCGTATTTTTTTTTTTGCATCTGGGTTCTATTTAAACATCGTGTACACATTGTTTGGGTGAGTGATCAAGGCTGAGCTGTCGACTGAAATGCGTCTTTGTTCAGAGTATATTTTATTTTGGTATCGCATATGACTGAGCATGTTCCTTTTCCTGTGTTGGATCTATATATATATATATATATATATATTTTTTTTTCACTGAAAAAACAAAGGTTACAGAACATTATAGTTAGGAAATAGATTTTTGTTTTAAACTTAGAAATTCACTAACAGAAGCCAACCGTTACAGGGGTGTTATAGTTAAGAAATGGCATTTAAAAATCTTAGAAATTCACTGAAAAAACAAAAGGTACAGGGACAGGGACGTTATAAATATAAATATAAATTTAAATTTTACATACACAAAACCATAGAAATTCAGCAGGTATAGCTACCTGAGCTAACTACAACTTACACCCCAAATGCACTGCTTATGACGTCAAATATTATGTAACTCATGACATGATCAGTGACATCATTGATGACATCTCAAATGACATCACTGATGACATCATATAGCAAAGTAAACTTCAATATACTTTGGAAAAATACCATTTAATTTTTCTAAATATAAGAGACACACACAGGTGAGAGACGTACTGCACAGAGCTCACTGCGCCACGCACTCACCTGATTCCAACCGCGGAGACGATGCTGGACCACCAATCCCAACTGAGGGCAGTAAAAAAAATAACAACTTAATTTCACTCACTACCTCGAGAGAAAAGGGGGGTGGGATAAAACAAGAGAAGATGCACTTGCTTCACTGGGGCATGGCTCAACACCAATGGCACAGGAAGCACAGAGTGGTGCTCCTGCCAGTGAAGCCCCATCCAGTACCATCCTGATGGAGTTGACCAACTCAGGGGCATCAAAATGCTGAGACAGAGTCCTAGATGCCTGCGATAGCCATTTCAAGTTGGCAGCAATCACTGAATAGCGGTTTATGATTTAGGATGCTGAAGCGCAACCATGTGGCAACAACATGGGGGCCACATATTACAATTAGGTCACAAACACAGCCTAGTCAGAACCAGCCCTGCCACATCCCCTGTGGATGACTGGGACACCACACCGGGGTGAATTTGGGGCTGCGCTTAGCAGGGGGATAGGCATAGGAGAGGAGCCCTCTACCCTCACCTCAGGGTGAGATTATAGCAAAGAAGCTGTGTAATCGGCTACTACTCTTGCATGGTGCCTAGCAGCGAGTCCATCGGGCCCCAGTGAAATCTGGCTTCCTCTGCTGTTAGTAGTCATTAAAAAGAACATCCCAATGTGCCTTAGATAGTGGAGGGTGGATTGGCGCTGCTGTTGAGGCTACTGGTAAGCAACTAGGCCCAGAAGTGCTAAAAGACTGTTGAACTGGCAAAGAATACAGTATAGGCACCCCCAACAGCGGGCAGGCAATGGCAACAAATCTACTCCCCCACAAAAACTATTGCCCCCTAGCGGTTATTTTGCCTGAGGAGATAGGCCGGGACAACAAGAGGCTGCTGACGCAGCACTACCTATCCTGGGAGCAATGGCATACTGGGGTACAGCAATATATGTTGCGATGAAACAACATCTGAGTGGTGGTCCTACCCGAGAGAGTTGAGGAAATAACATGATGGCTTATTTGGAGGTATGGCTCCAGGAGGAAGTGGCAGTGGAGAGCTTCTCCACGTTTTTCACTTTGGAGTGACCACTCGGAGTGCCTGTGAAACCTTCACTTCAGGTGGCACCACCGTGCCCTGTCGTGGCCCAATTGCTGTATTACAAGGATCACAACCATATCTTGAACCAGGCCAGGCAAAAGGGAGAACTCATAGTCAAGAAAAGCGAAGTGAAATTTTTTCCAGACTTCCAGTACAACAGCAGTGTTTCAATTACTAGAATTTCTTGGAAGCAAAGAAGAAAATCAGACAGGTGGGAATCCTCTATGCGATGATGTTCCTGCCCGACTGCAGTTTGTGACTTCAGAAGGCACCGTATTCTTTCAAACCCTGCAAGAGGTCTGGAGTTGGATTGACCAGCATCCACAACCTGGGACCAGCTAGGACTCTCGAACTAGGTGATCATCCAGAGTCAGATTCTGACACCACCCCCAGGGCTGAGACTCAGCAGGATCGACAGAAGGCGATGGCAGCAGTGGCTTCAATAAGTGGCAGCAGGACTGGATCCCCGTCACCAGAAGACAATTGGGGTGCATGAGATTCAGACTCTGACTGAAGTCCAGTACATCTGGGGACTTGAGCTTTGAATTACACATGGTGACCCCTGCAACATCAGATGTAATCATATGGCAAAGCTAATAAACTGGACCCCCAAGATAGCTGTGTTTGAGTGACTGTGAGATGAAATTTGGGGGGAATGGGATTGAACATTCCCCTCTTTATAAATACTGGATGGGTGATACCAACAATGGAGCATGATATTGTATTAATCCCCACAGTTGAGTAGCCGGTGGGTGCTACTGTCCCCATGACTTATAAACTCTTCTCCCGGAACATCAAAAGCATGCACACAATGTCAAAATGTTATACAGTATTTTCTTATTGGAACAGGAGAAGTATCCATATCGCACTCCTACAAGAGACACACCTGACAGCTAAGGAAGGGGCAGCTCTGCAAAGAAGATGGAGAGGTCAGACCTATTACACAACTTATTCAGCCTACAACAGGGGTGCACTGGTTTGTATCCATGTGGGGGTCCCCTTTCAGCAGACGGGAGACCTAATAGACTAGAAGGTAGATTTGTGATGGTGACAGGCTGACTGTAACACTGATACATAGCGTTAGTAAACATTTATGCCCCCAACGTGGAGTAGGGTGCTTTCCTGACAGAATTGTCAGAAGCCCTAGCGACATATCTGATCCAATCAATGATTGTGGGAGAAGACTTCAATGGCATAACAGATGCTCCTAGACTTGATCGTTCACACCCTCCTCCGAGGGGCTCACTGGCATGCCAAACGGCCCATACCTTTGCAGATTGGCAGGTGAGATGGGGGTTATAATACGTCTGATGACAGACATATCCACAGGCCCGAGACTATTCCTTTTTCTCTAGCTTACCCAAACCACATACGTCTGGACACATTTCTGTTCAATCCTGATATCCATAGTTTAGTACACAACATAGGATATCTGGCCCGAACTAGATCAGATCATAACCATGTCCTCTTACAACTGAGATGGGAGCCACCTAGACCATGCATTCCTACCTGCAGGTTGAATCCAGAATCCTTGGAAGATCAGATGTACCAGGAGGTGATAACAAGAAGATCTGGCAATATTTCGCAGCTAACAGTGGCACAGCATCCACCAGATAGAGTGAGACACATCCAAGACTGTGACCAGGAGTCAGTGTGTAGCTGAATCGATGGGAGTCAGGAACACCCTGATAAAGGAGGTACTGTCAACAGAACAAGAATTGCGGTTTGAAGAAAAACTAAGACCAGGGCACCCAGATTTACAGCATACGCTGCTAGACTCCAAAGAGAAAGTGGCAGCCCATGTCAAAAGACTAAGGTTGATTTGACTATAGAAAATACATGGAACAAGCCCACGCTGAGTGAAAAGAGGTTCTGTCAGTCAAAGTTGAGGCCGAGGAGGAAGCCAGGCTGTATAGACAAAAAGAGACCAGTCAACACTTTTACCATTATTATTCTGACATATACAGGAGCACCACAGTACATGAGGAGGGGGTGGTGCATGATTTCCTGACATCATTGCCTCTCCCAAACCTCAGAGAAAAGAAGGCACTAGGTGGGGACATTACTGTACAGGCCGTAAAGGCGGCAATAAAAGTCTAGTGCGAAGTAAAACAACTGGAACAGATGGGTTCCCGGTCAAGTTTATGCCACCTATGCTGAGGAACGGGCCCCCATTTTAGTAGATCTCGACGAAGCAGGCAGAGAAATGGGCCGTCTGCTGAATTCCATATGGGAGGCACTACTGGTGCCATTGCAAAAGCTCGGAAAACCTGAATAAGACTTGAAAGTCTATTGACTGTTGTCAATGCTTAACATTAACTACAAGAACCTAAGTAAAATCTTGGCTTCTAGACTCCTCTCGCTCATGACCAAGCTGATACACCCCAACCAGGAGGGATTCATCCCAGGCTGAAACACCGTGCTCAACATACGGTGCCTTCCAACACTTTTGGAGGCTAATACCAATGACTGCAGGGAGGCATGTATGTTTGCAGTCGACATAGAAAAAGCCTTTGACAACCTGGAATGGGGAATTTTATACAAAGTAAGGGAACACATGCAGCAGGGGAGAGGCTTCCTGACAAAGACTAGGTTGTTCTACACAGGCTCCACAGGTAGAGTCTGCACGGGTCAGACCATAGCAGAGAGCTGCAGAGTGGGGAGAGGAATGAAACAGGGATGCCCCCTTTCACCCGTGCACTTTTTACTGGCCATGAAATCCTTGGCCAACCTGTCTAGAACTGGCAACTGATATCAGGGTATACAGATTGGGGCAAGCTGTCATTGTATAGCTCTATATGCGGACGATCTACTGATCTTCCTCAGAGACACAGAAGAAGATCTTGCGGGAGCTAGGGGAATGCTGGAAGAGTTTGGCTCCCTATTAGGCTTAAAAGTTAATGGGCAGAAAACTAGATTGTTTCTAAATGTGGGGGCTATGACCCACTGAGGTATTGGAATCACTGCAATGGGAGCATTGCTGTCTGTGATATCTAGGGGTTCAGGATTTTTCACTACCTGCCTGACCTACTTGAGGGAACATGGGGCTAGCCATCAGTTCACTAAGAATGAACACTGATTTCTGGAAAACGCTACTGTTATCTGTAGCAGGACGAGTGGCACTGCTAAAGATAGTAGCTCGTCCTAAGATGTTATACTTTTTCGTAACACTCCCAGTGTGAATCCCTCGGGCAATGTTCAGAGAGCTGGATTCCCTGTTCACTGCATTTGTATGAGATCAGGCTGCAAGAAAATGTTACTATCCACACTATAATGTCTGACGATGGAGGGGGTCCAGTAGTTCCCAATTTTGAGACATATTATCTGGCAGCTCAAATCCAACGGCAGACAGACTCTGGACCTTACTATGGGACGCTTTGTCCCAGAACTTAACAGACTAACTGGGGTACTACTGAAAACAGGGTGTCCCTCGGTCGATGACACTTAAGAGTTCCTGGTAATGCGATGTCGCTGGAGCATACTTCTCCAGAAAACACGCAGACAAGTCTCATATTCACCTGACCTGCTCATGACCATGCTGGTGGTTTTGCCTCATGGGGGACACTGGGAGATTGGAGGACTGGGCTGCTGGAGGAGCGGCAAGGGTAGGTGACCTATTCCACATGGCAGAGCTTCTCCCATTTGAAGAATTCTGCTTGGAATTTGACCTCCCGCAGGGCTACTCATTGTTCCACAGAGCAGTGACAGCAGCTTTTCGTAAACAATAAAAGACAGGTATGTCAAACCCAAGGTCTCATAAAAAGCTGTCAGTATAATGCCCTTTCTTCAGGCACTTTCAAGACGGTCACATGTCTGTACAGAGTGCTGCGAGAGGATATGCTCCAACCCCTGGAAACTTTGCAGGTGCACTGGAAAGAAGACCCAGAGATCCCAGAAACAGAAAGAGACTGGGACGCTATCCTGGAAAGAGTCCCCAAGGTATCTAGAAATGCCCAATTTAAATTGATTAACTACTACAGCTACAGCCTTCACAGAGCTTACCTCACACCAGGGCACATTAATAAATACTTCCATGTGATTCATGCAGCTTGCCCGAGGGGCACAGAAGTAGAGGCTGAGCTTCTACATATGCTGTGGACTTGTCCCTCATAAAATAATTACTTGGAGGAAATAACGAGCACAGCCACTAAAGTTATTGAGAAGGAGGTCCCCTGCTCCCATGGTCATAATTGACTGAGATGGTTCCTACATACCTCCAAAACCAAGGTCACCGGCAGATTTCAAGACCTAGCTTTTTCCCTAACAAAAAGAGAAGTCACTAGGCATTGGAAGTCCCTACAGTAACCACAACCAAGACCTCGAGTAACCATGTGGTGAAGAGAGCTTGAGAGATGGGCTGGGTACGAGGGAGGAGTGCTGATGAGAGAAGCAAGATGGGGAATAGGCTCCCTGGATGTGGCCCCAGCTGGGAGACATTGGTGGTTGGCCTCAAAGACCCAGAACCCCCTTATCCAGAACCTTCACCTAGGGGATCACCCTCACTTGCAACTCCTTAGCATTTGAGGCATCTTCAGGAATCTTTCCAATAAGCCTAAGCACCCTACACACTTCACATGGAGAGGGACAAAAGAATACCTCAGAAATTGACACCCTCTAATAGAACAATCGTGGACATGGTGCATCGATGTCACACTGGTACAATCAATGGTTATAACTCATGGGAGGGTTGGGGAGGGAGGGAGAATTTAAAGATATTTGGGAGTGTTGTCAACTGGTCCTTTATTAAATCAGATGGCGATACCTTACCACTGCAATACAATAGGACATTTACCTGTATTTGAGCTATGACATTGATGTAAAATCTAATAACATTTGTTTACAAAAAAAGATGGACTTGCTTCACTGGGTCTGCTCTGCTGTCTTGCGACACTGCCTAGTAAGGTCTGAACTCCATGGACCTCGCTAGTGTTGATACAGGTGCAGAGCACTACAAACAACAGGGAGCATTATTTAACAACAGTTCTCAGTTCATAACGTTTTAGCAATTGTTTACAAGAAATGTACACTCAGAGGCCTCCCCATAAATATTGTGTGAGAGAGCAGGAACAATTTAAAAAATAAACAGGAGTTTTCTGGCACTCCCAAAAAAGTCATAACATACTGTGTTCAGATCAAAACTCAAATGCAAATTTGTGCTCTAGAAGCTTCTCCATAAACTCGCTACAACTAGTCAAGGAATACTGTTGAAAAAACCTTTAGTTCAGGTACAATAAAGTTTGGAGCACTCCTAAGGACAGAGTCTGGAGCGATGGGCCTGTTTGGGTCTGAGTGACTCATGCAATGTCTGAAATCCAAGGATGTATTCACAACTTCAAGGAACTTAGGGGTTTGGTTTAGATCTTGGCGGTAATGGTTCTTTCTCTGGTTTTCCGTTGGAAAAACTGTCCTCCGCCTTGGCGGTCCACCCGCCTGATTTAGATGTTGGTGGGACTGTAGGCAAAACAGAGTCCCACCGACTACATAAAGAATCTCCAGCTGCCTCAACAGTGGCATTGGGAAAAGAGGCTGATGGCAGCGCTTCAGACACCTTCACAGCTGAGCATATTTGGATGTGCCTTACTGTCAAGCCAACTGTGGTGCGCTGGCCTCCATACCTGAGCTGGCATATTGGAAGCGGTACAAAACTTACCTTTTTCCACATTTCCATTTTGGACTGCACCCGACTGGAGATCACTTGCTATCGCTGCTGCCACTGAACCACGGAAGACACACAACCCTGTTGTCACCAGACTTGAAGGTAGGTATACTGCATGTACTGTGTATGCTGTGTGGGTGCTACATATGAGCACAGGAACTCCGTAGAAATATACATACCACAGGTATTTTTTATAGTACCACTGACATGCATATGTCAGGAACACATTTGTTTCCGTGATTGATGGGACACACTGGTACAAGATACATATTGCGCACATACACAATTGCTATTGTGGTACCAGTATTCATTGCCAAATGGATGCTGGCATCACAATAACAATGGCATCACTCTTGTCACCATGTATGTGTGTGCATATTGGAAGTGAATCTGTACCTGTGATATTGTGAGTTCAGTTGTGTATGTGAGTCAGTAAGTGTATGTATGTATGAGGTTGGATTGGCTGGTTGAGGTGGAGGGAGATGGAGTGCGTGACGTGGTTGTGTCTGTATGTGTGCCACATGCATGTTGGTCTGATGTCTGTTGTGTGTTTTGGGTTGTGTGTTGTGTTGCAGTGTGCAACGTTCAGGTGTGTGTTATGGTGACATGTCCAATTGTGCTTTTGTGTGGATGTGTTTATGTAAATGGGTGTGTCATTGTGATGGTTGTTATTGTGTTGGATGTGTGTGTATCTGTGTGTAGTATTAATGGTGTGTGTATATTGTGTCACGGATGTATAACAATGTGTGTCTTCCTGCGCGTTGATGTCGTATTGTAGTGGAATGGCACTAGCTAATAGTGTCCATGTTGTGTGATGTGCAAAGGGACACATGTGGCTAAGGTTCAGAGTGTGTGTGTCACTTACCTCTATGCGATGACCACTGCTATTTACAATGCCAAATGCTCCTGCGATGGTCTCCCTCTGTCAGCAATCCACCACCAGTACGCTGCCTGCAGGACTGTAACATCTAAATAGGGTCGGCAGGAAACCACTATCCTGACAGCTAGCTAGAGCACTCCGTTGTGACAGTCCGCGGCTCAGCCACAATACATCTAAATACGGTGGGTGGAACATCTTCATTTTGATGATGTTTTCGAGTCTGCCACCACAGTGGATTGGCGGTAATATCAAAAGATTTAAATCAGGCACTCAGTCTAGAATTATTAAACAAAACTATGGAATAGTGTGCACTAACCTTAGGATCAAGTACGTTGTCTTGTCTTATTTTTTTTTAATGGGAATCCGGAGGAAAATAGGAGACTGTGGTGCAAGAGGCAGAATCATAGTCATGATTGAAGACACAGGAAGCATTGCAAGAGTCAGGACCACTGGATCAGCAGGAAGGCTCAGAATACTAGAAAACTGGAGGTTCTGGGCGACTCAGGGGGTACGTGCAGGGAAGATGCTTGCACAGACTGGAATGAGGCAAAGAGCCGACTCAAGTTCAGATGGGTTTTTTATGCTGGAAGTAGAGACTGTTCCAGAAAGGCATGTGTTTCACGTGGAAGAGTGAAAGTTTCCAAGGAACCTGGAGAAGAGCACGTTACATAAACAGATATGATCCCTTGCAGGTGCAAGTAGCAGGTGGAAACAATTAACAATGATTAACAGAACCCAAGAACATTATGGTAAAAGTCAACAGGTCAGAGCAGATACAGCTAATTGCTCAGGAAACGTGTGGCTCTTCTACAGGTTCAAGACAGATAAGCAACAATACAGGAGATTCAATGGTTCAAGAGCTCTGGGAGGGGGACCATGGAGTGCACAAGACAGAGGTGCCACAAGGTAAGGGTTACATGAGCCTAGTGTGAAAACCTACAGCACAGAGGCCATAAGAGGGGTTTGTGACAGTGGGGTTCATGACAAACTGTAAACTTATCAACTACTACATTCACTTATCACCTAAGAGACAGTTGGCAGAAGATAGTCTTGTCTCTTCTGAACCACCCCTGTAAACACTAATGGCCAAATTAAGGGGGTGATTCTAACTTTGGCGGGCGGAGGAGGCCGCCCGCCAAAGTTCCGCCGGCAGAATACCGCTACACGGTCAGAAGACCGCGCGGTAATTCTGAGTTTCCCGCTGGGCTGGCGGGCGACCGCCAGAAGGCCGCCCGCCAGCCCAGCGGGAAACCCCTTCCCACGAGGATGCTGGCTCCGAATGGAGCCGGCGGAGTGGGAAGGGTGCGACGGGTGCAGTTGCACCCGTCGCGATTTTCAGTGTCTGCTATGCAGACACTGAAAATCTTGGTGGGGCCCTGTTAGGGGGCCCCTGCAGTGCCCATGCCATTGGCGTGGGCACTGCAGGGGCCCCCAGGGGCCCCACGACACCCGTTACCGCCAGCCAGGTTCTGGCGGTCAAAACCGCCAGAACCAGGCTGGCGGTAAGGGGGTCGGAATCCCCATGGCGGCGCTGCCTGCAGCGCCGCCATGGAGGATTCCTCAGGGCAGCGGAAAACCGGCGGGACACCGCCGGTTTTCCGTTTCTGAATGCCCTGGGATGCACCGCCAGCCTGTTGGCGGTGCATCCGCGGTCGTTGGCCCTGGCGGTAGTCTATCGCCAGGGTCAGAATGACCCCCTAAATGTCTAACTGTATAGGCTAGTCTATTGGAAACCACAACACCATTCATGAACCTGGAAAAAAGTTTTAGTGCAAATGTCAGATTTACACACACCACTACAACATATGCTCAGGAGAGAGGTGTTAGCAGACAGACTGCTGTGTCACAAACCACTGGTAAAATTATTCTTCATCCAGGAGAAAGGTATGAGCAGAGAGGTCAGACTGCTGTACAGTCAGCTCTGTGCTGTACATCTCTCACTAGTGTCTTCTTATTTTTTTAAAATGTAAATGGTATTTTATGAAGTGTATTTACTTTGCTAGATGATGTCATCAGTGATGTCTTTTGAGAAGCAATCAGTAATATCATCAGCGATGTCACTGATCATGTTATGCGTGATGTAATATGAGAGGTCACAAACAATGCATTGTGGGGGCATAAGTTATTGTTAGCTCAGATAACTTTAGTTGCTGAATTTCTATGGTGTTGTGTGTGTAAAATCTGAGCCTAACTATGATGTCCATGCAACCTTTCAATTTTTCAGGGAATGTCTCTGTTTTTTTAATATAAATTGTACTATAATTTCACCATACATTAAATTCAGTAATGTACATTTTCACAAGTTAATAAATATTTTTTATAAACACACTTATTGTGTGCATTAACAAAACAACGCAAGGTAACGTATGTGAACTTATAAAAACGCAATACAGCAATTCTTTCCTTTTTTTGTATTCATTTTATGGATCCGCTGTAATACAACCACAAATCGGCTGCAATTCCAGAAGAAATATCTAAACATCAACATCTCATTGGATGCGCTGTCTCCACTCATCTTCATTACAAACAAACCCTAAATCAGTTATTTGGGTTTCACATTTCTCTGGAGATAGACACAAAACCACAGATTCATTGTTTTTCTGGCTTTACTTCAAAAGAAGAGGATTTCAAAGTTAAGATGTCTTCTGCTGAAGGTAGAAGAGAAGGAACAGAGTAGGACAGATAAGAAGATTTACAACCTCCAAAGATTTCCTCCATCGTCTGAAAATATTTTTCCATCTCTTCAGGAGAAAATACATTTCTTCCCAAAATTTGTCCAACGCAATATATGGCAGCAAAGTGTCAAGAGGTATGGTTCAGCAGTATTCACATGGCACGTCCTCTTTTTGGAAACACCTGAAAAACTTAAATAGAAGGACATATCACACCATGATAAGAGAGAGGGAAGGTGGTGCATCATCATCAGCAGCTGGACCAACTGTGAGACCCTTACCTGTGCACCAGATAGTTACCATCCACATTGTGTCACCAAAACTGGAAGACATGGCCATCCATTGTAGCAAATGCCATATGCCAGATGCACTAAATCTGGCATATGGCTGTTGGTCAGTGAATGGATGTTGTCAACAAGCATAATTCTTTTTTTTTTTCACCTCACTGTTCCATTTCCTATTCCTCTTTAACCCGTTCCGAGCCAGGGACGTAATGGTTACGTCCACCGACACAGTGCTCCTGTGCCTGGGATGTAACCATTACGTCCCTGCACCCGAGCTCAGCGCTCCATCCGTGGTCTTTCCCCCCACCCCTTCATGGCAGGTCTGGAAGGGGAATCACTTCCCCTTCCACTCCTGACCCCCCCGAACCCCTCGTGACATCTGATGACATCAGCATGCGATCACATGCTGACCTCATCAGAGGTTACCTCCCATCGGGCTGGAAGCATGCTTTCAGCGCGGTGTGGAAGAGAAATGCTGATCATTTCTCTACTGCTCGGGAGGAGGTGGCTGGCAGAGGCATGAAAGGAAAGGTTTTTCCTTTCCTTTCATGTCTCAGCAAGCATTTCTGCCTCGGGCAGCAGAAATGCTCACTAGACACCAGGGAATTTATTTTTTGTAATTGTCATGAGGGGAGCGGCACCTTGGGCAAGGGCAGCTAACCAGGGGGCCAAATCATTTTTAGGCCATTTCTGCCCACCCAGGGGCAGATCGGCCTAATACAATGAGGCCGATCTGCCCCCAGGAGGGGCAGAAACCACTAGACACCAGGGGATTTCTTTTTATTATACTTACGCATAAGGGGAGCAGCCCCTTGGGTAAGGGCCGCTCCCCGGGGGCCAGGGCTACATTTTTTTTGTTTATTTTTTTTTATACATGGGGAGTGACCCCTTAGGCAAGGGTCACTCAACGGGGGGCCAAATTATTTTTAGGCCATATCTGTCGTCCCCCCCGAAACCATTAGACACCAGGGAATTTTTTATACTTACGCATAAGGGGAGCGGCCCCTTGGGCAAGGGCTGCTCCCCGGGGGGGGAGGGGAAATATTTTTAGGACATTTCTGCCCCCAGGGGAGAGAGAAGCCACTAGACACCAGGGATTTTTTTATTTATTTATACTTACACATAAGGGGAGCAGCCCCTTGGACAAGGAATGCTTCCCGGGGGGGGGGCAAAATATTTTTAGGCAATTTCTGCCTCCGGGGGGAGGGGAGGGGCAGAAAACCCCTCGACACCAAGGATAATTTTTTTTTTTTTTTATACGTGGGGAGCGACCCCTTGGGCAAGGGCCGGTCACCAGGGGGAGCAAAATATTGTCCGCCCTTTCCTGCAACCCCTGGAGGTAGATTGGTCTAATATAATTAGGCCGAATCTGCCCCTGGGGGGAGAGAAACCTCTAGACACCAGGGATATATATATTTTTATTTACTTTATGTTTTTATGTATGGGGAGCAACCTCTTAGGCAAGTGTCGTTCCCCTGGGAGACAAATTGTATTTAGGCCCTTGGGGGCAGATCGGCCTATTTTTGTTCGAGCAATCTTCCTCGAAAAGGGGCAGAAACCACTAGAGACCAGGGATTCGTGTGTGTGTATGTGTGTGTTTTGTTTGGGGGGGGCAGCCTCTTGGGCAAGGGTCGCTCCCCATTGGGGCACATTACTGTTGGCCATATCTGCCCTCCTTGGGGGCAGATTGGCCTATTTTTGGAAGGCCCATCTGCCCCCAAGGTAGACCAGGGAAGATTCTTTTTTCAAAATAAGAGGAGGGGATATGGCCATACCTCCACCCCAAATAAATGGGGCCAAAGTTGTACTGCTCACCAGTGGGCAGATGGGGCAATTTCCCCCAATCCACACCCCGGGGGGGGGGGAAGTCTACTAGATGCCATAGAATTAAACAAAAACAAAAAATAGTGGGGTGGTGGTTACCAACCAGTATGGCCTGGATATGCCCCACCCCAACTGAAAGGGGTAACAGTCTTTCAGCTCTCCGTCCGCACACTGAAACATCTTATCCCACGGCAAGCAAGAGGACATTTGATTATTTGGGGTTTTGGTTTTACATTTGGGCCATGAGAGCTTGGTAACTCTCAAAATCATCCCACTTGGAATGGTGAGGGCTGCACTTTATTGACTTTGGGACGCTGCCATGTAGAAAAATCGACAAGACCTAGACGCTTCTGAAAACTAAACATCTGGTTGATTCCAGGGTGGTGTGCTTCACATGTACCCCGCACCATTTTCTTACCCACAATGCCCTGCAAAGCTCCAAATTTGCTGGAAATCTCAAATTTTTCCCACATTTTTGTGATGGAACCTTCCGGAAATTGCTGGAATCCACAAAATTCCTCCCACACAACATTGTCTCATCTATACCGCTAAAAATTCTGCTGCACTTGTCAGGCAATTTTTTTTTTTTTCACACTGGACTTTTGGACCCGCTTTGGTTACTTCTCAATTTTGACATGTTTTTGGCTCTTCCCTGTTACAGGCACTTGGCCCAACTACACAAAAGAGGTATCATTTTTACCGGGAGGCTGAGGGGAACGATGGGTGATAGGTTTGCTGATGATTCTGGGTAAGAAAACATTGGGCGATCCATGCAAGTCACACCTCCCTGGACTCCCTCGGGTTTCTAGTTTTCAGAAAAGTCTGGGTTTGGTAGGTTTCCCTAGATGGCTGCTGAGCCCAGGACCAAAAATGCAGATGCCCCCTACCCTCGCAAAAACAGGTAGTTTTGCATTTGATAATTTTGATGTGTCCAGATAGTGTTTTGGGGCATTGCCTGATGCGAGTACTAGGCCTATCCAAACAAGTGAGGTACCATTTTTATCAAGAGACTTGGGGGAACACTTGGTGGAAGGAAATTTGTGGCTCCTCTCACATTTCAGAACTTTCTGTCACCGAAATGAGAGGAAAAAGTGTTTTTTTGGCCACATTTTGAGGTTTACAAAGGATTCTGGGAAACAGAAACCGGTCAGAGCCCCACAAGTCACCCCATCTTAGATTCGTCTAGGTGTCTTGTTTTAAAAAATGCACAGGTTTGGTAGGTTTCCCTAGGTGTCAGCTGAGCCAGGGGCCAAAATCCACAGCTAGGCACTTTGCAAAAACACAGCTCTGTTTTCTTTGGGAAAATGTGATGTGTCCACGTTGTGTTTTGGGGCATTTACTGTCGAGGGTGCTAGGTTTACCCATACAAGTGATGTACCATTTTCATCAGGAGACTTGGGAGAACGCTGGGTGGAAGGAAATTTGTGGCTCCTCTCAGGTTCCAGAACTTCCTGTCACCGAAATGAGAGGAAAAAGTGTTTTTTGGGCCAAATGTTGAGGTTTGCAAAGGATTCTGGATAACAGAACCTAGTGAGAGCCCCACAAGTCACCCCATCTTGGATTCCCATAGGAGCCTAGTTTAAAAAAATGTGCAGGTTTGCTAGGTTTCCCAAGGTGCCGGCTGAGCTAGAGGCCAAAATCCACAGTTAGGCACTTTGCAACAAATTGCTCAGTTTTCTTTGGGAAAATGTGATGTGTCCATCTTGTGTTTTGGGGCATATCCTGTCGCGGGCTCTAGACCTACCCACACAAGTGAGGTACCATTGTTATTGGGAGACTTGGGGGAACATTGGGTGGAAGGAAATTTGTGGCTCCTCTCAGATTCCAGAACTTCCTGTCACCGAAATGAGAGGAAAAGGTGTTCTTTAGGCCAAATTCTGAGGTTTGCAAAGGATTCTGGGTAACAGAACCTGGTCAGAGACCCACAAGTCAGCCCATTTGGATTCCTCTAGGTGTCTAGTTTTCAAAAATGTGCAGGTTTGGTAGGTTTCCCTAGGTGCCGGCTGAGCTAGAGGCCAAAATCCACAGCTAGGCACTTTGCAAAAACACAGCTCTGTTTTCTTTGGGAAAATGTGATGTGTCCACGTTGTGTTTTGGGGCATTTCCTGTCGCAGGCGCTAGGCCTACCCACACAAGTGAGGTACCATTTTTATCGAGAGACTTAACGGAACGCTGGGTGGAAGGAAATTTGTGGCTCCTCTCAGATTCCAGAACTTTCTGTCACCAAAACGATAGGTAAAAGTGTTTTTTTGGCCAACTTTTGAGGTTTGCAAAGGATTCTGGGTAACAGAACCTGGTCAGAGCCCCACAAGTCACCCCATCTTAGATTCCCCTAGGTGTCTAGTTTTCAGAAATGCACAGGTTTGGTAGGTTTCACTAGGTGTCGGCTGAGCTACAGGCCAAAGTCCAGGGCTAGGCACTTTGCAAAAACACAGCTCCATTTTCTATGGGAAAATGTGATGTGTCCACGTTGTGTTTTGGGGCATTTCCTGTTGTGGGTGCTAGGCCTACCCACACAAGCGAGGTACCATTTTTATCGGGAGACGTGGGGGAATGCTGAGTGGAAGGAAATTTGTGGCTCCTCCCAGATTCTAGAACTTTCTGTCACCGAAATGAGAGGAAAAAGAGTTGTTTTGGCCAAATTTTGAGGTTTGCAAAGTATTCTGGTTAACAGAACATGGTCAGAGCCCCACAAGTCACCCCATCTTAGATTCCCCTAAGTGTCTAGTTTTCAAAAATGCACAGGTTTGGTAGGTTTCCCTAGGTGCCGGCTGAGCTAGAGGCCAAAATTCACAGCTAGGCACTTTGCAAAAACACAGCTCTGTTTTCTTTGGGAAAATGTGATGTGTCCACGTTTTGTGTTGTGGGGCATTTCCTGTCGCGGGCGCTAGGCCTACCCACACAAGTGAGGTACCATTTTCATCGAGAGACTTAAGGGAACGCTGGGTGGAAGGAAATTTGTGGCTCCTCTCAGATTTCAGAACTTCCTGCCGAAATGAGAGGAAAAAGTGTTTTTGGGCCAAATTCTGAGGTTTGCAAAGGATTCTGGGTAACAGAATCTAGTTAGAGCCCCACAAGTCACCCCATCTTGGATTCCCCTAGATGTCTAGTTTTCCAAAATGCACAGGTTTTCTAGGTTTCCCTAGGAGTCGGCTGAGCTACAGGCCAAAATCCACAGCTAGGCACTTTGCAAAAACACTGCTCTGTTTTCTATGGGAAAATGTGATGTGTCTACGTTGTGTTTTGGGGCATTTCTAGTTGCGGGTGCTAGGCCTACCCACACAAGTGAGGTACCATTTTTATCAGGAGACTTGGGGGAATGCTGAGTGGAAGGAAATTTGTGGCTCCTCCTAGATTCCAGAACTTTCTGTCACCGAAATGAGAGGAAAAAGTGTTTTTTTGGCCAAATTTTGAGGTTTGCAAAGGATTCTGGGTAACAGAACCTGGTCAGAGCCCCACAAGTCACCCCATCTTAGATTCCCCTAGGTGTCTAGTTTTAAAAAATGCACAGGTTTGGTAGGTTTCCATAGGTGCCGGCTGAGCTAGAGGCCAAAATCCACAGCTAGGCACTTTGCAAAAAACAGCTCTGTTTTCTTTGGGAAAATGTGATGTGTCCGCGTTCTGTTTTGGGGGATTTTCTGTTGAGGGCACTAGGCCTACCCACACAAGTGAGGTACCATTTTTATCAGGAGACTTTGGGGAAATCTGGGTGGAAGGACATTTGTGGCTCCTCTCATATTCAAGAACTTTCTGTCACCGAAATGAGAGGTAAAAGTGTTTTTTTGGCCAACTTTTGAGGTTTGCAAAGGATTCTGGGTATTAGAAACTGGTCAGAGCCCCACAAGTCACCCCATCTTAGAATCACCTAGGTGTCTTGTTTTAAAAAATGCGCAGGTTTGGTAGGTTTCCCTGGGTGCCGGCTGAGCTAGAGGCCAAAATCTACAGCTCGGCACTTTGCAAAAAACATGTCATATTTTAAAGTAAAAATGTGATGTGTTCATGTTGTGTTTCCTGTCGCGAGCATTCGGCCTACCCACACAAGTGAGGTACCATTTTTATCGGGAGACTTTGGGGAACACAGAGTAGCAAAACAAGTGTTATTGCCCCTGGTATTTCTCTAAATTGTTTCCTTCCAAATGGAAGACAGTGTGTAAAAAAGACATCTATTTGAGAAATGCCCTGTAATTCACATGCCAGTACGGGTACCCCGAAATTCAGAGATGTGCAAATAGCCACTGCTTCTCAACACCTTATCTTGTGCCCATTTTGGAAATATGAAGGTTTACCTATTTTTCACTTTTTATATTTCAGCAAATGAATTGATGTATACCCGGTATAGAATAAAAACACATTGCAAGGTGCAGCTCATTTATTGGCTCTGGGTACATAGGGTTCTTGATGAACCTAAAAGCCCTATATATCCCCGCAACCAGAAGAGTCCAGCAGACGTAACGGTATATTTCTTTTAAAAATCTGACATTGCAGGAAAAAGTTACAGAGTAATACGTGTAGGAAAAAGGCTGTTTTTTCACCTTAATTTAATTTTTTTTTTATTTCAGCTGTTATTTTCTGTAGGAACCACTAGTAGGATCTACACAAATTACCCTTTGCTGAATTTAGAATTTTATCTACTTTTCAGAAATGTTTAGCTTTCTAGGATCCAGCATTGGTTTCACACCCATTTCTGTCACTAACTGGAAGGAGGCCGAAAGCACAAAATTGTGTTGAAAATGGGGTTTTCTGATTCAAGTATGCCTGTTCCTGAAAGCTGGGAAGATGGTGATTTTAGCACCACAAATCCTTTGTTGATGCCATTTTCAGAGAAAAAACCACAAGCCTTCTTCTGCAGCCCTTTTTTTCAAATTTTCTTGAAAAAAACTACATTTTAGCTGTATTTTGGTTAATTTCTTGGTCTCCATCAGGGGAACCCACAAGGTCTGGGTACCTCTAGAGTTCCTAGGATGTTGGAAAAAAAGGACGCAAATTTGGCGTGGGTAGCTTATGTGGACAAAACGTTATGAGGGCCTAAGCGCAAACTGCCCCAAATAGCCAACAAAAAGGTGCGGCACAGGAGGGGAAAAGGCCTGGCAGCGAAGGGGTTTAACACAAGTCGATATCGGAAAAGCAAATTTAGAATACATTTACCTTTACATTACATCCTATTACATTACATACTATAAGCAATGTGTAACAAGCTGTGTAAGTGAGTATGGGTTTATAAATGGGTATATGAGTGGCTGTACTTCTGGGTGACTTGTGTGTGCGATGTTGAGTGGATATGTGAGTGAGTATATCTGTGTGGATGTGTCACTGGATGTGAAAGTAGCTGTGTGGGTGTGTGGCTGTGTGTGTTTGCGACTATATGGGTACCTAAATGATTATGTAATTGGCTGTATGGATTGAGATCTGGCTGTGTTACTGGGTGTTTGGGTGTGTAACTGTGTGTGCATGTGGCTGTTAGTGGTGGATACATAAGTGCTATGTGGGTGTGTAGTTGGATGTGTAAGTGCCACTGTCACTAACTCACCGGGTGTGTGAGTGGCTCTATGCTTTTTTAAATGGGCATGTGAGTAGCTGTGTGGGTGGGTGTCTGGATTTAAAACTGTGTGTACGGGTGTGTAAGTGCAAGTGTAACTGACTGGCTAAGTGCTGGGTACATGAATGGGCATATAGATTTGTGAGTGGGTGTGAGAGTGCCTGCATGAGTATGTGAATGACTGTGTAAGTGGCTGTATATGTGAGTAAATGTGTGTTTGAATGGTTTTAATGATATGTGACTGACTGTCAGTGACTTTCTATATGACGAATGAGTACAAAAGTGCTTTTTTTTAAGAGTGTAACTGTGTGAGGGTGTGCAAATTACATACTATTAAATTGCATCCTATAAGAAAGCCCCCACATCTAATTTTAAACATATTCTTTCACACTGGCTAAATAAAACATATATATGGCAGTATAGCAATTCCTCTTCCACATTTGCTGCTCACTATGTTTTACTTGGGGGCTCATTAAACATTGGCGGTAAATCCCGCCATGCCGACTGCCGCCAACATAACGCCGCCGCCGCGGATATCCGTTCACCATATTATGACACACACACACACACACACACACACACATCCGTCAGTATTCAGCCACAGACACAAGTCCGCCAGTCCAATGGTCAGTGATAAACTGTTGGTAACCAAACCCACACTGTTACGCCAACAGAACAACGCCTATCACATTATGACCCACGAATCACCGCAGCGGACATTCAATGGCGGTAAACCATTGGCGGTACATACTGCTGCACACTCATATAAAACAATACTACATTGGACAATTTAAATAACACACACCTGACACCCATACACACACCACACCCACACCACTATAAAACACACACACACATTACCACAACCCTTTACGACTCCAAATAATTGCCACCAGAGAGAGACAGCAAGAGCACTCACACAACCAGATCCACATACCACTCACACTTATACACCACACATGCACCCCACATCACACACCCAAAAACATTACCCTACACACCCTCACCTACACACCTTACACAACAACCATGGCACCACAAAGACACCCCTGATTCTCAGAGGAGGAGCTAAGGGTCATGGTGGAGGAAATCATCAGGGTCGAGCCTCTGCTATTTGGAGCACTGGTGCAGTAGATATCTATAGCTAGGACGATGGAGCTACTGGTGGAGAATCGTGGACAGGGTCAACGCCATGGGACAGCACCCAAGAACCAGGCATAACATCAGGGAGAGGTGGAACGACCTATGGGGGAAGGTATGTTCCATTTCAGCAAGACACCAACTCGATGTAGAGAGGAGTGGCGGTGGACCCCTACCTCCTCCCCCACAACTAACAACATGGGAGGAGCAAGTCTTGGCAATCATGCATTCTGAGGGCCTGGCCAGAGTAGGTGGAGGACTGGACTCTGGTAAGTTAACTCTATACTACCCCCCTACCTGCATTCTATCTCATACCCCCACCCTCACCCTCACCCTTACCCTCTCTCCCATCACTCCACTATCTCCCACACACCCCACCATCACATCTCACTCATCCCAATGCCAAAGCCCTGCATGCCATACAAATGCATGGACACCACTCACAGCCCTGCACGGACACCTGTCACTAAAGCATGCACACTAGAGAGAATCAGCTAGCAAACCACATACCAACTTACACAAGTGAAAGCTGCCACGGCAAATACAACCAAAGAGGGCAAGCCACTGATGCACAATATGTCCCACACCGAAACAACAACACTTCATTTACATCCCCACAGGCATCCCAGCCAATGTTACAGGAGAAGACGTGCTAGCACTTTCCAGTCCCCCAACTGAAGAGGCCCACAGTGATGACAGCAACTTTGGTCACCTGGATCTGGATGACCAACCTGGCCCATCAGGGACCTCTGGACAGTTGGTTACCCAGGCACAGTCAAACACCACCACAGAGCCTCCACCATCTGAAAACACCACCACAGCACCCACCCAGCATACCCACACCTCTGTCCCCAGGACACATCAATCAGCAGTGTGTCCACCTTTACCCCTGGGCACACCTCATACCCAAGACAATCAGGGACCTGGGGTCAGTGGTATTGGGCACACGGTTCAGGGGACAGAGGCACAGGACAACAGGGAAACTGGGAGGAGTGGTGTGCGCCAGGGGGACGACAGACCTAGGGAACCAACTCTCCAGGAGGCACTCACCGAGATCCTGGGAGCATAACAACATTCCCAAGACACGATGGGCCAGGTCCTGGACAATGTGCAGGAGAACAGGTGGCTGCAGGAGGGACAGTACCAGGGGTTCAGGGAGGACTTGCAGGCCATCAATACCACCCTGGTCTCCTTTACAGGGGTGCTGGCAGACATGTCCAACATAATGAGGGAGGCAATCTCACAAAGGCGGGCCCCTGCCACTAGCCAGACATCTGAACTGCCTTCTACCTCCACTGCTGCTAGTGGACAGGAGGCCCGCCACAGGACCATCAGACCACCAGCACCCCTCCCCTGCCGAAGGAGAACCACCCCGCAAACATTCCCTGTGATCCAGGCAGAAGCCAAAGACTATTGCCAAGGCGCCCACCAGGAAATGAGACTCTTCTAATTGTCACCCTTGTGTCCCACTCAGTCACCCTGTGCAACTTGAAATGCCATTGCTCCCCTTCCTATGCCTCCATGGACAATGCACCTGCTCTACAAATAGACTGGAACTATACCCTGGACTTTCCTCCATCATCACCCCATCCTGTTGCACTTGCTCCTCTTCTTCTTAGCACTTACATAAACACCCTTGGAAAAAAAACAAGTATGGAGTATGTTACATTTTTTAAGTATGTATTCGCTTAACCAGGTTCAAACATTGCAATTCAGCTGTACAGTAATTGTGCACATAGGAAATACCTGTATTTGGCTGTAGTGATCACACCAGGAGCGATAGTGGGACACCAACATCTGTAAAATGAATTGCCAAAGGGTACAGTAAGTCTTACCTGTGTGTCATTGGAAGTATTTTCGTATCACTGCTGCTCTGTTGTCCTCATCTTCATTCTCTGCCTCCTCATCCTCACTGTCCACAGGGTCCACTGCTGCCACACGGCCATCTCCAGCCTCCTCCTCCTGCAGAAAAGACACATTGCGTCTCAAGGCAAGGTTGTGCAACATGCAGCATGCCACAATTGTCTGGCAGACCTTCTTGGGTGAGTAGCACAGGGATCCACCTGTGAGATGGAGGCACTGGACTCTGGCTACCAGGAGGCCAAAGGTTCTTTCGATTATCCGTCTTGTTCGTCCATGTGCCTCATTATAATGTTCTTCTGCTCTTGTCCTGGCATTCCTCACAGGGGTCAGCAGCCACAATAGGTTGGGGTAACCAGAGTCACCTGCAAATAGGGAGGGACAACATTTACCCACACATTATCCCATACCCACACACAAAAACCTACTGGGTGGGAACCAGAGCTCACCTATTAGCCAAACTCTGTGCCTCTGTAGTTGGGCCATCACATTTGGGATGCTGCTACTCCTCAGGATAAAGGCCTCATGCACCGACCCAGAATGCTTAGCATTGGCATGGGAGATGTACTGGTCCACCAAGCACATCATCTGTACATTCATGGAGTGAAAACTCTTATGATTTCGGTACACCTGTTCATTGTGAAGGGGGGCACAAATGCAATATGAGTTCCATCAATCACCCCAATTATGTTGGGGATATGTCCCATTGCATAGAAGTCAGCCTTCACTGTGGCCAAATCCTCCACCTGGAGAAATACAGTGTAGCTGCACATGTGTTTAATCAGGACAGACAACAATCTGGTCAGCACTATTGAGAACATTGGCTGTGGCATTCCTGCTGCCAAGCCCACTGTCACTTGGAAAGGACCAGTTGCCAGGAAATGGAGCACGGATAGAATTTGATCAACAGGGGGGATCCCAGTGGGGTGACGGATAACAGATATCAGATCAGGCTCCAATTGGGCACACAGCTCCGTGACTGTGGCCCTGTCAAGTCTATGGGTGAGGATGATGTGCCTGTCCTCCATTGTTGCCAAGTCCACCAGGGGTCTGTACAGGGGGATATGTCTCCATCTCCTATTCATCCACAGTGGTAGCAATCTATGGGGCAAAAGAATGATGAGCCAGTCACAAACTGAACAATGGAGCCACAAAAGTACAATGCATGATGTTAATTTGTATTGGGTAAGTGGGATTTGTCCTTTATGTCCAAATCTTAACTGTGACGCAGTTATTATCCAGGGCCTGCCCCCCCCCCCCCCCCACTGAAATGGCATCCACCTGTCCAGTATGGAGGGACAGATGGAAGTGAGGTAATCCCGCTGACCTTGTGTGCTGTTGCGGGAGGTGGTCGGGAAGCGCTGTGCAACTCCTCATTGGTCAACGTTGGGCCCTATGGGGTACAGTGGCCATTGGTGATCTATGCCAGTGGTGACGGTATGCACCTAACCGTCAACAGGAGAGGACCTACACCGCATGTGCTGCTGTGAAATTTGTCTGGAACCTACCATGGCCTGTGTGACTGGTGTAAGTCCCCTGCCTTCATCTCGGCGGAGTTGGAGCGACTGGTGGATGGGGTCCTACCCCAGTACGGACTGCTGTATGGGCCTCCAGACCAACAGGTGAGTACACTGTGAGCACGATGCATGTGGCATGAATGCATGGAGCGGTGTGTGTGAAGGCCTCGTGTAAGGGGGTGGGTGGATGTCCTGTGTGTGGCGTATTGGTTGTATGCTGGGCCATGTTGTGCAAAAGGTGATGTGAAGGGGTATGGTGGGCCATAAGTGTAACAGGCAGGACTGTCTCACTGATACTATTTTTCTGTGTGTATTCCCTCTGCAGGTCAGCACCCATCAAAACACATTGCTGCCCATGGTGGACTTGGGCCAATAGCTATGTCCGCTGGTTGTGTCGGTCCTGAAAGTTGCAGACGTGATTGCCATATGCTGCAGTATTGCTCACTTGACTCCTCACACTTCTGCCAGCAAGACCTCCACTACCTGGGCTGCTGTGTACTGCCTCTGGGAGCTATCATGCCACATCCTGCAGGTGATGGGGCCCCAACCTTAACCCCTGAACAGCTGTAAAAGCTCATGGAGGAGGTATGAACATCTATATGGTGCACCAGAGGAGCAGGTGGGTCCAATGGTATACCAATGTGTGTAGGTTGGGTTGTATGATGGTGTACCTGAAATGTAAAGTTGTGTAGGTGTTAATGCATGCAGACGATAAATTGTGCATTAGTATGAACTGAGAGGACGGTAATGTTTGCCTACTTGCTGTCATAAGTGTTCTGTCCACTTGTGTTGGTATGGTGCATGTGGACCTGACTTTTTGCATTTGTCTGTGTCATCAATGCTGTTCAATGCCCATAAAAAAAAGGAATCTGCGAACCATCGCCAAACAAGTGAGGACCCTGGGGGTCTACAGCTGGTGGAGCACCCACTGTAGGAAGCAGTGGGAGGACCTGAGACGCTGGGCCCAGAAGACCGCAAAGGCCCAGCTGGGGAAGTCTTCCCAATGAGGGAGGGGTGCCCATCAGACCCAGACCCCACTAATGGCCATCGGACCCTGACCCCCCAGTGGCCTACCCTGAGATGGATGGGCATTTGAGGGCAGCACAGCAGCCACAAGGGGGTAAGCAACTGATTTAACACGATTATGCCTTTGCCAGTTATGCTTATGATGTCTGAATATCTCAGCTGTGACAATATGGTAAGTGGTCCAGGTAAAGGGTCACCTAGGGAGACATAGTACTACAGTTGCCAACCTTGATAAACAGATGTTGACATAGTATTGTGTATAAGGCCATGTTACTCACCAATGTCAACCACATACTATGATAGCATGTGGTGATGCACATGTGACAGTGTCATATGATGTCCTCTATATTGCAATACATATGTATAACCTGCAGAGTCATCCTTCCCACCTACTCTCCCACAGTCCATATACCTAATGGGTAAGTTGTCCAGCTTTTGGGCCTCTGATCAGTCCTATTCCACTGGATCTAGCTCTATGTGCAACAAAGGGTCTGATAGATGAGGAACAGGGCCAAGTTATCCTGTGTCCTAATATCATTGGGAACTTCATGTGAGTCTGTCATCCCAAACAGGATTGTGACATGGCATACTTACTACACTCCCTCTTATGTGTAAGGAGGTGTCCCCATTGTTATGTCTGAACTAAACATTGGCAATTGTGATGTATGATCAGGGTGGACATCCTACATCGTGAAAAACTTGGTGGTAATAAAGTATTAGCAACACAAAAGGATGATGGAGGGAGTGCTGAATAATGCAAACACCCTGAAGCCGGTCCCAGGATGCTTGTTACCTTTCCAGGGAGGACCTGGCCTGGCAGTTCGGGCTGGACTGTTCCGATGAGGAACAGGGTCAAGACTGATTGGCATATGGTTAGGTACAAACTGGGGTGGCATAGTGAGCAAAAGAACTATGGATTAAACCAGATCTGAGACTGGGGGTGAGTGTTTGCATTGTTCAGCACTCTGTCCATCATCCTTTTGTGTTGGTAATAAAGCATTAACAGTACTAGACATATCATTGACATGTGTTAACAAACATTTTGTTCCATGTAGCTGGTGTTGAGAAGGTACGTAGGTAAACTGCTTATCCCTTAGGCCATGTATTTTATTAACACTACATAGGGCTGTACCATACCTATATGGGTGCAACATACACTGTTTTGTGCCTATGTCATGAGTCAGTTGTCACTTCGTGCATATTGTTGTGTTGAGGCCTCTACTTTGCCAGACTTACCTCTGCTAATCTGAGGCACTTGAGACAGATTTTTTAATTGATCAGCTAATTTCTGCCTCACACATTAGTGTAGCTGGGGTTCCATTTGACAAACACATGTTGGATGCAATGTGATATGTTGTCAGTCAATTTGCTGCACTCTAGGTATATGTACATTAGTAGTGGAGTATGTCAGTGTTACTTCAGTCCTGGGGTGTTAGGTCATACATGTCTGGACATTTGTTAGTGTTGTAGGTATTTTGATGTATTCATTTTGAAGTTTATACTCAGCTTGAATAGTGGAAGAGTATGTGGCTTTTGTGCACATGATTAGTGTCCATTGTACTGAAGATGTTGGTATGCTCCATGTGGTTATCTGTGGGTGTACCCTGTGTGTTAAGTAGGCCCCTATTGCTGGACAGCCACAGACAGCACACCTGACACACCTGCACACACCACAGCAACATTCACAGATCCAGCCACTACACCTATCCTGTCCACAGACAGCACCATAGGAGACCCTCAGACATCCTCTACAGTCACTATACCTGCAGACACCACAACCACAGACACGCCTTCATGTACCACATCTACCATACCTGCAGTCATCACCTTAACAGAAACTCACCCACCCATCACAGCATCACCCATCACCTCAACCCCCCTCCTCCCAAGACATATAAACACCCTCACTCACCCACCCAACACATACCCACAAGCATACCTCAAACAAACATGCCCCCAAGACATCTACACCAACACCTCTTACAACCACTCCCTCTTCCTCCACACCCAAATCTTTTTGTTATGACCATCCCTGTGTGTTTAAGAAAGCTTTTCTTTCAGAGCTTGCCCTTTTCCCTACTCTCCCCCACCCTATGATACCCCTAACCGTGCTGTGTCCCTTCCCAGGTCCAGCCCTTCCACCTTCAAGTCCTCATCTGCCCCCGCAGGTTCCCATGCTCCTCCCCCTGTCAAGAAGTCTACCCATCCATCTAAAACCCAACCCTCCCCTAACCCCAAGTCTAAGCCCAACCCCCCAAGCCAGATCCCAAAGGCCCCTCGCCAAGACTTAAACCCAAATGTCCCCACAAGCCCACCCCCCAGATAACCCCTGAGGTGTCTGCCTGCCCCATAGATGTCCCTAACTGTGATGGCAGTCAGGAGTCAAGTTCGGGGCACACACTGTGTGCATACAGACTGTCTGAATTAAGGACTTGCCCATGGCCTTTGTTTTTTCAAATATTCTGCCTTATAATAATTACTAGAACCAACCGGTTGTTGGTTTCCTGGTTACATATTTGTCATGTATTTCTTTCCCTAGTATGGAGTTGTTCCTGACTGACATTAGTTGTGTGTCTCTATGTGTGTGTGTTCTGCTTGGGCTATGTGTGTTGTTGAGGCAGTATGTGAGGTTGTGTGAAGTGCTTTTGAATTACAGTGTATGGTATCTGTTGTGTGATGGACATTTGTGTGTCCAAGAGGTTTTGTTTGTGTGTTGTTTGTGATGAGATGTGTTTGTTGTTGGGCTGTGTGGCTTTGTATGCTTTGACTGTGTGTGTGTTATGTGCATGAAATGTTAGATACGGTGTTCTTGGTAAGTCGATCTGTAAGTCGTGTCATATGTATTAGTATGTCATTTTTTACCTGTCGGTGTTACGTTGTGATGTATGTGTGACATATCCCTGGGTAGTATCCCCTGCGGGTTCCTGCCAAATGACTGGAGATGGTGCTGTTGTGTTGTGTTTGTGACTTGCTGTGTTGTTGTGTGGCACTGTGTGAGTCTGGACCTGTGCAGTATTTCCGTGCATACCTGTGTGTGTTAGTGACGTGTTTATATGGGTGTGTTTGGTGGCCATGGCGTGTTTGTTGTGTATGTGAGAGTGTGTGTATGACTGTATGTGAGTGTGTGTCGAAGTGTGCAGTTACGAGTGTGTGTGTGTGTGTAGCCCTCGCACCTCCTTCCCATGAGTTCCTGTTGTGTGAGTGTACAAAATTTGCCAATTTACAACAGTTCCAGATAAGAGAGTGCACCTACGGGTGCTGTTGCCATTGCATATTCCAGAGTCTTTGGGCGAGCTGTGGGAAGGCTTCTTGTTCTGGTTCCATGGCGGCTCCGGACAAGTATGGCTTCTTGAAGGTGAGTGCCTCCTTTCATGCAGTTGGTTTCCTCCTGGGTTTCCGCGGTGGTGTGACCGCAGTGGAAACCTTGATGGTGTGCAACTTCGTAACCTGTCTGGCGGAAACATGGTCTCCACCAGCCTGCAGGTGGTTACCTTCGTGTGTGGTGGCCAGACCGCAGTGGCAGTGCCGGCAGTTCTTTGACTGTATTTTGTTATGAATAACACCATGGTCATAATTTGGCGGGGTCTTCTCCACCAGCCTGTTGGCGGTACAACCACTACCGCCAACATGCTGGTCCTGACACCGCCAAACTCATAGTGAGTCCCTTAGACCCCTATCCTGAAATTTTAAAAAATAATATAGGGGGGCAGGGTAGGGATGTCCAGCCCTCCCAGACCCCAAGGGTGGAACCCGAAGGGACCTCCCTGGGTCAAAAAAAACCCAGCACATTTAGCTGTGATCCTGCAAGAGTCTTCCTGGATCACAGTAAAAAATACATATATCTATGGGGTGGGGGAGTAAGTAGGGCCCCCCCGTCCACAGCCCATTTAGGGCCCTAAAGATCCCATCCATGGGGTGTGTGTATTTCAGGGGACGGGGAATGTGGCTCCTCTCATAGAGCCATTTTTGGCCCAGAGGACCCCATTCCCTGGGGCCCCATTCCCCCAACCATTTTCAGTCTCAGGGACCTCATCCCTTGGGGCCCAAAGTATTTTAAGGGGAAGGGTGCATGTGGCCCACTTCCATGAGCCATTCTTGGCCCTGGGGCCCAAATGATCTTTTACAGGGAGATGCCACATGGCCCCCATTATGAACTTTAAAAAGCCCCTGGGTACCACATCCCCCAGGGTCTTAACTTTAAAGGGAGGGAGGCAGAACGGCTCCCCTCCCTGAGCCTTTAATGGCCTGGGTACCACATCCCTCGGGCCAACTCACTTGCTGTGCACTGGAAACCCACCCCTGGGACACAGTAGTTTCCCTGCCCGTACCAGCGCAGGAAAAGAAACATGGGTTTGCTCTTATCTGGCAGGAGCATTTTCAATTATTCCACCACACAAAGAGCAAACACAAAGGTCCTCATTACCACCCTGGTGGTTGGTGTTAAAGCGGCGGTAATACCGCAAACAGGCCGGTGGAAAAAAAATAGGATCATGACCGTGACGGAAACCGCCAGCATAGACAGTCACTTTAACACTCCGACCGCCATGGTGGTACAAACAAACAGCGCGGCGGACACCGCCAACAGACAGGCGGAAGACAATGTACCGCCCACCCTATCACAACACGGCTATCTGCCACCTTTTCCAGGGTGGAACCAACGCAAATAAAAACACGGCGGAAACAGTACACAGAAGGGAAAACACTCATCTCTCCACATCCCACGAGGAACCAGGACGCCATGGAGCCAGAACTGCAGATCCTGCCGGTGATGGTCTTCCTGCTCCTCTATCAGGAGCTCCAACGACAGCGGCGACGACCACGGTGAGTACTGCACCTACAACATAGGGGAGGGGGGAGGGAAAAGAGAGTGACACACACACGCAACACGCAGCACCCCCACCCCTACCCTCACCCACAACACCATACACACAAATACATGCTGCAACATTACATATACAGCCCCCCCAGCCCCCTTGAATGATGCAAGGACAAAAGGAAATGATTTGAACAATTGTAATAAAAAAACAAAATCCGTCAAAACTCAAAATCCAGTATATACAATTATGTACACCAAATACACAAGTCCGGATAGTGCACCAATCATTGTCCGTGGACCACTGGGTCCAAAATGCATGGGCGAGGCCCACACTAGATACCTGACTCCAAACGGAGAGAACACTGGAGGGGCATCACATAGAAAATATACAGGCACATCAGGGGGAAGGGGAGGGGGGCACCTCAGCCTGATGAAGGCACAACACCACTGCTCCACGAGGGGGCTCCATGCCCATTGATGTATCCTGGGGAGTGCAAAGCCACAGTCTCTCAAGTCTTTCCAGTGGGTGGTTTGCCCACTGCTTAATCCTGGGGAGTGCAAAGCCACAGTCTCCCAAGTCTTTACAGTGGGTGGTTTGCCTACTGCTGCATCCTGGGGAGTGCAAAGCCACAGTCTCTCAAGTCTCTCCAGTGGGTGGTTTGCCCACTGCTGCATCCTGGGGAGTGCAAAGCCACAGTCTCTCAAGTCTCTCCAGTGGGTGGTTTGCCCACTGCTGCATCCTGGGGAGTGCGAAGCCACAGTCTCTCAAGTCTCTCCAGTGGGTGGTTTGCACACTGCTGCATCCTGGGGAGTGCAAAGCCACAGTCTCTCAAGTGGATGCCTTTCTCCACTGGTTCTGGAGGGGGCTTTGTGCCCAGAGTGCTTCATCCTGCCAAGGACTGAGGTAGTGGATGTATCTCTCCACTGGTCCTGGAGGGAGGGGGCTTGGTGCCCAGACTGTTTCATCCTGCCAAGGACTGAGGTAGTGGATGTATCTCTCCACTGGTTCTGGAGGGGGCTTGGTGCCCAGAGTGCTTCATCCTGCCAAGGACTGAGGTAGTGGATGCCTTTCTCCACTGAAAGTGATGCTTCATGGAAGCTGCCCAGGCTCCTGGAACTCACCACCAGCCTTGGACGACTGAATACTGGGGATGGCAGCCATGTTTGCGGTGGTGCCACTGGCTCAGGATGTCGCGGGGCCGCTGGCGGTGTCAGTCGCGGCGGTGCTTGCGGCGGGCTCCGTGGCGGCGGTGCTGGCGGCGGGCTCTGTGGCTCTCTGACAGCGGTGCTTGCGGCGGGCTCTGTGGCAGCGGTGCTTGCGGCGGTCTCTGTGGCAGCGGTGCTTGCAGCAGGCTCTGTGGCAGCGGTGCTTGCGGCGGGGTCTGTGGCAGCGGTGCTGACAGCGGGCTCTGTGACAGCGGGCTGGCGACGGGCACTGTGGAGGCAGTGCTGGTGGCGGGCTCTGAGGAGGTGGTGCTGGTGGCGGGGTCTGTGACAGCGGTGCTGGCGGTGGGGTCTGTGGCAGCGGTTTGGTGGCAGCTTCTGTTACAGCGGTGCTGGCGGCGGGGTCTGTGGCGGTGCAGGTGGCGGTCTTCTCCGCCGTACAGGTTGGCGTCGACGTGGAAAGAAGGTTGACACTGGTCCCTCAGTCGGTGCCACCATGCCCTCTCCTTACCTGCCCTTCAGTTTCTGGCCCTTCCCCACCTTTGATGGTGGCGCAGCTGTCCTGCCACTATCCCCTTTCGTTTTCCCTGACCCCTTGGTGGCAGGTGTTTTCTGCTTCTCCCTCCGGGATGTGGGCAACTTTTTTAACTTGGCAGGTGGCAGAATGTCATTGC
The DNA here is from genome assembly GCF_031143425.1 of Pleurodeles waltl. Classification (NCBI taxonomy): domain Eukaryota; kingdom Metazoa; phylum Chordata; class Amphibia; order Caudata; family Salamandridae; genus Pleurodeles; species Pleurodeles waltl. The sequence goes on along the minus strand of NC_090439.1, from coordinate 580,946,446 downwards.
CTTCGCTCCGTGGCACACTGGCAGCCCTTATGGTTGGCGCACTCCAATAGCCCGCAGTTGCTGGCACCACTGTGGCTGGGGATGTGGTGGCTGAGGTGCTGGGTTGGGACCTGGCCCTTGGGACGGACGGGGGGGAGGTGTAGGGAAGAGGTCAATATTAGCCAGGAAAAGTTTTTTAGACACACTGGGACGGGTAGATGGAGCGGGTTTGGGAGTGGAAGAAGAGGTAGTGGTTGTAGGAGGTGTACGTCTGCTGAATTTGGGTGAAGGTGCATGGGCCGGAGGCTGTTGTGAGGTGGATGGCTGTTGGGTGGGTGTGCGCCTGCGTTTGTGTACTTTGGGAGGAGGGCTCACTGACACACTGGGAGAGGACACAGGGGATGTGTGAATGGTAGTGGGGGTGGTAAGGGCACGTGAGCGGTGTGTGGTGATGGACGTGCAGGTGATGGAGGTAGTGGCTGGAGATGTAGTGCATGCAGGTGTGAGTGGAAACGAGACTGGGAGGGAGGAGGGAGATGTGGAGGAGGGGCACACAGAGGCAGTGGATGTTGGTATGTCTGCATGGGTATGATGCTTGTGTGAGTGCCTGTGGGATGTGTGGTGCTTATGTTTGCCTGAGCCACTTTTGTGTGTTGATGTGTGTGCATGCTGGTCTGATGGTGTGCTTGGGATAGGCTGAGGTACAGGGGATTGGGTCTGGGAGGAGGAAGTTGGAGGGGGGGGCTGGACACAGGGACAATGGCTGCTATTAGTGTAGAGGCCAGAGCCTGAAATGCTCCCTCTTGGGCTGCCTGGCCAGAATGAATGCCCTCCAGGTGTGCATTTGTTTGTTGCAAATGCCCCTCAATACCCTGGATGGCATTCACAATGGTAGACTGCCCAACAGTGAGGGATCTCAGGAGGTCAATAGCCTCCTCACTGAGGGCAGCAGGGCTGACTGGGGCAGGGCCTGAGGTGCCTGGGGCGAAAGAGTTGCCCACCCTCCTGGGTAAGCGGGCACGGGACACACACTGAGGGGCTGCTGGGAGGGCGGTGCTGGTACGGGGGTGGCGGCTGTACCTGTTGATGCAGGGGGCACAGAGGGGCCAGCCACCGCAAGGAAGCTCCCATCAGAGGAGGAGTCGCTGTCACTGCTGCCACCTCCTGTTTCCGCCGTGGAGCTCCCCTCACCCTCTGTCCCACTGGTGGCTTCCGACTCCGTTGTTTCACCCTCCAGGGCCAAGGGGGATGCAGCTCCCTCCTGCTCCGGTGCCACTGCTCCTCCGCCTGATGATGCTATTGCACACAAGAACAGGGAGACCACAAAAAGGGGGGGCGAAGACAGAAGAAAGACATGTTCAGTGCATGCAACACCACTACTGTTGGCGGACACTACAGACACAGCAGCCCTCTGCACTACGCCATGCACTTATAGTTCCTAGATTATTCACATGCCCATGGGGTACAAGGCCTAAGCCTGATTGCTGCACACATGGAAGTCACAGGAGCCTGACTAGGTGTAGATGGCACTAACCACTAGTGGGGTTGGGGTTCCACTGAACCTGCCTCACAAGGGACCTTGCCTACCAAGCTCGCCCTGGCCTAGGGGAACCCACTGCCCACCTCCCCCACCCAGACACCTTGTAATGCGCGCAGAGTCAGATGAATGTTACTGTACTCACCTCCTTGTTGCTGCTGTGATGCCCTCAAGCGCCCATCCAACTCCGGATACGCCACCGCCAGAATCCGGAACATCAGGGGGGTCATGGTGCGATGGGCACCCCTCCCACGTTGGGAGGCCATCCCCAGCTGGGCCTCCGCCGTCTTCTTGCTCCAGCGGCGAAGGTCCTCCTATCTTTTCCAGCAGTGGGTGCTCCGTCTGTGGTGGACCCCCAAGGTCTGGACATCCTTGGCGATGGCACGCCAAATATCCTTCTTCTGGTGGGCGCTGACCTAGAGGAATGGTACAGGGGAAAAGGAAAATCTTTACCCGTCCGGACCGTCATACTCATTGGCCCATATTCCCACCCTTTGCCCTGATGCACATACACTCACCGTCCGCTCATGCAGGCCTCAGTCCCCCCCATGTATCTTCCATCCACACCACTCCAAACAGGCATTGCCCATGCAGCATGCTCACAGTGTACGCACCTGTTTGTCTGGAGGACCGTACAGTTGTGTGTACTGGGGGAGGACCCCATCCACTAGTTTTGCCAACTCCTCCGAAGTGAAGGCAGGGGCCCTTTCCCCAGACAAGAGCCATCGTCGCTTCCAGACTGAGGTCACAGCAGCACTTGCAGTGTAGGTCCTCTCCTGTTGAAGGTCAGGTATCAAGTGAGTGAACAGACAGAAAATGGCGGTCACGTCCGCGGCGGTGCGTCCCACACCGCCGGCGTACATTGTCATTGGCTCCTGGGACCCATAGGGTCCAATGTTAACCAATGCAGGATTGCGCCACGGTCCTCGACCGCCTACTACGACGGTGTAGAACGCCAGCGCAGTTACCTCATATCCCATGTCCCACCTTACAGGTCAGGCAGCCGCCATTTCAGGGGGCCACATGGCATACACACAGTAACAGGCACATTGCGGATTAATAAATGTGTGCTAATGACATTTTGTGATACCTCAGTGTTGGCTGACTCTCTGCTCGCTGTTCTCCTCTTTAGTGTAGCCATTTTTAATGTAGCTTTATGTGCATTAGCTTAACGTATTGGGCCTCTGTGCACTTTGCCCTAGATACATTTTATTCAACCTTGCACTGTTATTTTACAATAAACAGTTTCACTGTCTTGTTTTTATTTCATTCTATCACACTGTTTAGCTTACTTCAGCACTGTGTTCTCAAACAATACATTCTTGCTCGCTCTGTGCTTCAGTCAAGGCTACAGTCTGGTACATTGCCAGTAAACGTGGTAGAAGTTTAGTCTGTAGTGTTTGTAGAAAGTACACATCCTTACGTAGGGACATTTCTTAGAACATCTGCGTGTTAGTTATAAAAACACTTTCTAGTCCTAGTGCACGTCAGAGGGAGATTCCGCCCAGGAACCTACAACTAGATGCTGACTGCCCGTTGCAGATGCTGATGCAGATTACAGGCCTTTGCTTAGGTATGAGTGTTGATGTCCTCCCGGGGGAACCTGAAAGGCAGGCTTACAGCTTCACATGCTGTGCTCAGAATATAACTTAGAGAGAACCTAATCTAGTTGCACTATGATAGCCTTATTCTTGTGCTTCACTCTCATCGTTACTATTTTAATCCTACTGTGTTGTGTAGTTCTGGTTATTGCAGCTCACGCTTAGCTATCTAAAATGCAGTAGTTTTATTAAACCAATCTTTAAAACTTAAACTGCCTTTGTCATTTCTATATGAGAACGCACTGTGTATGAGAGAACCGGTTGTGACTTGAGTGACCACGACTTCCCTGCGAAGTACTAAGATGTCATGCGCTCGGCTGCCCAATTGTCTCCTTCCTTCGGGAGAGATGAGGCACTGCTAGTTAGCCGGAGCAAAACCCGGATTTGGGGTGACAAGGGTCCTTCATCGTGGGTCAGACTTAGTCCCCCACACTGCGAACGATCTTGCCGCCCAAAAATCCAGTAGTCTCATTAGGATAATGAGAGCTTACGTGACATGGCGCTGCCAACGTTTGGTCTGGCTCTAATTTTCGGGTCCACCGGTAAATCTCGGTCTCATATAATATAATGATCCCTCAGTTCCTTATGCGGAGACGTCCGTGGCATGTGAGGATTTCCGCCACCGCGGTATAGGTAATCCTAATTACAGCGGATGGTTGTTCAAGCTTGAACCTTAAAAGGATGAAGAACCCATCTTGGTGTGCCTTCTCTGAACTCTTGGTGCTTTTATAATGGCAAATCCCCAGGTTGTACAAATAGCTCCTAACATGAGACAACCACTCACAGCACATTTGCTAGCACACGGCCTCACGGCCCAGGGTGGTCCGGTCACGTTTGTGGCAGCCTATAAAACAGAACTTTTTTACTCTTGGGTCACATTTCCAGCAGTTGATGGGAATTCAAATCCATTCCATACATATACAGTAGCGAATGTGCCTGGACAATACAGGGCGTATGCATACTTAGAGATACCTCTATCTTATCAAGAACATAATAATTGGCTTGATGGCACCCTACCCCATACAATATTACCAGTAAGGTTAGGTCCACTAAGTAATGATGGTCCTACCTGGCCCTTATTGGCTACATATACACCACATCCTGCGGCTGCAAATATGGCAGTGGCTGAGGTTCGACGCTTATATACTGACTTAACGGCAATATATAGACGCTTAGTACAATTTGTGATGCAGACACTAAATACAAACCCAGCACGTGCTGCTCCAGCACAACCACACGCAGTAACACCAGGTATAAACTAGGTGACTGTACACTCTATTATGGGTAAAGACCCAGCAAAACGAGAGGAGACTCCATTTTGGCTGGCGCAAAAAATTAATACGCTGGAGGCAGTATTTCCCCATACGGGAACTCAGGACAAACATAGAATATTAACTATGTGTTTACCCTTTGGGATGGTTCCCACGGTGGAACATTATAATACATGGGGCACGGTGTGTGCTGCGCTCTATACAACAGCACACGGTACACCGACATTAGCCAACATACCGTAAGTGCATAAACAAATTCAGGATGAATACGGGGCTGCCCCGGCCTTAGATTTGGGAATGCAACTGATGGGCAACTTTGCCACGGTTTCTTCAATAATCCTAAGCAATCTTAAAGGGGAAGCAGTTGCTCTTGCAGTGTGCATGCGTCTTCGTGACGTCCCGCAACAAGATAAGGAGCGGGAACTGCCTAAAATAATAGAGGAAACATATTCCAGTATCGGTCGACATAGCCTGGGGGCTAGACCGCAAAAACCTCAATTTCAGGGAAAAATTAATAAAGATAATACTAAACAACAACCTGAGGGTAATAAGAAGCGCTGGGAGAAGAAACAACAAACACCCAAGAAAGAAAGGGGAGAATCTCCACGTACGGAGACCCCGCAGAATAGCTATAATCTCAGAAATAGAGATAATATAAAAACACCTGATAGATATCAATATACTGATACACGCCAATCTCGTTCCTTTCAGGACTCATCGGAAAAGAGAAATGAGAGAGGTGGGCGGTCAGAGCGGAGAACAGAGTACGTGAAACCGAGACAGGTATCACAACGCTCTTCGGAGGTTTCTGTCAAGAAGGAAGAGAAACCGATACAAAAACAACAGTTTAAAAAGAAAAAGGTGGCAGCAGTCTCAGTTAGACATGCCACTCAGGAAGAGGGTTCTCTTGAAGAACAAGCTCTAGCACTGCTAGACAGCGCGGCAGAGGTCACAATAGTTCGCCGGAATCTTCTAGAGCATCTGGAGGTGAAAGCAACTGATGACTTCATACAAGTAGAAACAGCAGATATGCGCGTCTCCGAACCCGATAGGGTGTATACAGTGACTTGGAAGGAGACACTGAACGCACTATACACACAATCTTTTGGGATCGTGTGGTTAAGATATATGACATTTTGCTGGCCGAACAAGATTGGCCGCCTGATTTTGTCTGCACCTGCCCAGCTGGGGAGGAGGTTATTAAACCTTCCTTCTCGCCCCTTGTTCCAGAGGAACTCGCTGAGTCCTATTCTATAAAATGGGCTCTCGCACAGGCACCTACGTTATATAGAAATCACGTAGGGTGGGATAGGGATTCTCCATATCATGTAATTCCTATTAAAGGTGAGCCTCAGCCACAACCGCAGTACCCCATAAAACATGAAGCAAGGGCACCGGTGAGAGAAATACTTACACAATTAGAATACCAGGGGGTAATTGAACCCTGCGTCTCACCGATGAATAATCCCTTATTCCCTGTAGCTAAACCAGACCATTCACATAGAATAGTCTTAGACTACAGACATTTGAACGGACATACACCTACAAATGCTATACAGAATTCACATAGCGCTGCACTAATGAGCAACATTGTGCAGAAAAAATATAAAACGACTTTGGATATCTCGAATGGATTCTTCTGCCAGAATATAGCACCTGAAAGCCGAATCTTAACAAGCTTTAGCGAGCTAGGCTCTCAGAAAAAATTCTGTTGTTTGCCTCAAGGGTATAAGAACAGCCCAGGACTGTTTGCAGCTTGTGTAACTGCTATTTTACACGAGTTGGACCCTGAAGCGTTGTCATATGTGGATGAGATATATCGCATGGATGACGAGTTGCTACAACATTTAAGACGGGTAGTCCGCATTGTTGTAGGGTTTGACGAAGTCGGCTACAAATTTAATTTCAAAAATCGAAAATTGCCTTCCTCAGCGTCATATTCCTGGGATATGAGCTGTCGAATGAAGGTAAGAGCCTAGCGCCACAATTCTTAGAAAAGTGTGGACAACTGCAACCACCAAATACGATTGAGAAACTCCAATCATTGTTGGGCTTTCTAAATTTTGGCAGAACATACATTCCTGATTATGCTACACGCATAAAACCTTTATATGAATTAATACGTCCTGATTTTTCAAGCAAATTCTGGACAATTGAACATACACATACTCTTCTGGAGTTACAAGCAGATATGCAAGCAGCGAAACGTCTACACACACGGGACAATAAGACGCATTTGGTCATCAGGGTGATAGCTGGATAGCTGGGGCCATTGAGTTTACTTATGTCACATTTAATGAAGGTGAGACAGTCCTGATTGGATACAAGTCACACTTGTATTCTGCTGCTGAACAACGATTTGCACCCACAGAGAAAATACTCACTGCTGTACAGATGGCTGTTATTAAAGAAAGACCTCTTGCCCAGGGAAAATGCATTATTGTCGTTTCTCCTATTCCGGCACTCGAGGCTGTTACAAAAGCTAGCGTCCCAAACGCAAAAGCACTTCACCCTCTATGGATACAATGGGCTATGTCTTTAACAGTCACTGATGTAGACTACATTTTTGACCCAAAGTTACAAACTCAGGAATTTCTACAATATGAAGTTGAATATCCAGTTCCCGCTGACACGTTGCCTATTGATCAATATCAAGTAGTCATGTACACCGATGGCTCTGCGCAACCAGCGATTGGAACAAAATACCAATATTCTGTTGCATGTGCGGTAGTGAGCGGCTATATGGAGGGGGAGAAATTCTGCCCCCAACATACTTATACACAGACTTTAAGGGATTGTACAGCCCAATTGGCCGAGCTAAAAGCTCTACTAATGGCACTAGAACATACAGATCCGACGCAGTTCACACTGGTTGTTTGTGATTCGTATTATTGCGTCCAGTCTTTTAACGAATACCTACATTTCTGGCGCTTGAATGGGTTCAGAGATTCAAAACGCAACACCATAAAACACAGACTAATGTGGGGGACGGTAGCAGACCTGAAAGAGATGCTACCCAAAGTCCATGGTGTGCATACACTTGGACACCAGCGCGTTGGAATACACGTTGCTGGAAATACTTTGGCTGATGAAGCCGCAAAGTCGGCAGTGGCAGTTGCCACTGTAGCTGCAGTGACTCGTTCGAGTTCCAAACCAGACACAGAGATTAAGGCTGCCATAAAAGCTATGGTTGATGGCACGCCTTATCCAAAAGGATTTCCAAATAAATATCATTAATTCATGGGAAGTATGCTGAACGCTAAAGCTAAAATTCCTAGCGGAGGCGTATGCGACATCCCCAAGAAAGATGTAAGGCCACAATTGATTAAAGCAGCGCATGAGGGAGTGGCATCTGCACATGCTGGTGTGGCAGCGACAATTTCGCTATTGCAGGACTGTTACTGGTGGCCTGGTCTCTACAAAGAGACTAAGCAGTATGTCCTTTGTTGTGACATCTGTCAACAAATTAAAGTTTCAACAGCTAAGCGCCCGCCGCAGATACCCCTCTTAATATCCAACAGACCATTACAATGTGTGTACTTGGATCATTGCGGTCCCCTAACACCGGATAGTGCATACAAATATATACTAGTCGCTGTAGATTCTTGCTCCAGATTTGTGTGGGTGTGGCCACAATGCTCGGCTGACGCTCGGACTGTTATTAAAGATTTGCGAGTCTTTGTCTGTACATATGCAGTTGCGGCATTCCATTCGGACCAGGGCCCTGCTTCTGCCTCAAGGGCATTCAGGGACACCATGGCTTTGTTGAGGGTCCAGCTCCAGTACTCGTCTCCATTTCATCCTGGGTGAAATTCTGTCGTGGAGCGATTAAACCGCGATTTAAAGCAATCCTTAACAGCCAGAGTCTTAGGTACGGGTCGTAGTTGGCTAACCCACCTGTATGGAGTTCAGAGAGCAGTAAATAACCTGCCTAGAAGTCCCTGGGGGGTCGTACTTCATATGAGTGCCTGTTCGGAACACAAATGTTTGTTCCAGATCTTGATGGTCCTGGTGTGGAGGCGGCAGAAACGCCTTTTGACATAAATGATCGTGTCACTGTTTTACAGGAATTACAGCAGTTCCGTGAAGATAACTCTTCCAAAAGTGCCGCCTCCACAGGAATTAAGGATGTGCCAGTAACACCTACCAGCTGGATTCCCAGGTTTGGGGATCTTGTTTGTGAAAAGGTCGCAGTGAAAAAAGAATATGGCCCTTCTTATTGTGCACCAGTCCGTGTGTTGGGGATACACGGAACGAGAACTGTTATTCTACCCCCGTTGCCAGGTGCCAAAGAAAATCGCTTTGTTTCTATTGACAATGTCAAGTTACAACATGTGGCCGATTCTACACAGCAGACCAAGAGGAACGTCCAGTAGTTTCCGAATACCTCTCACTACTGGAGAAGAAGTTCTGCTTCAAGTTGTCTATACCAACACTGTTGACTCTCCGAGCTTGGGGTGGGTGGAAGATGATTTTGCATTAGTTCCACTAACAACATCCAACTTAGAAACGTTTGATCAAGTCACCATGACTGCTAACTTGACGGATGGTGCTGTCTACAGTGTACCACCGCGGGAAATGCCAACTCCTCCATTGACTACGGCGACGCCTTTTGCACGAACTGCCTCTGGTTACTTTGCCGACAACAACAATGGTCTATCGGACTAGTTCGCCTCTTCGACTACTGACCTGTCAGGTCCACGTAAGCTGATGCGTTGGCTTAAAGACACGTATTTTGTTTTACCATGGAACTATCTGTGGCTTTTATTGACTGTGCTAACATTTTTTCTTTGGATTGGGTTTGTCATTACCTTTTTCTGTTGATACATGGTCATTTTCTTCCTGAGAGATCAGCGGTTGAACAGGTGGAAGAGGTGTTGAAACCACATTTTTCATCACATAGGTTCGAAGAGATTTGTCCTTTGTGAACATTTCTCCAGTGCATATTCCGGATGGGATTGTGTGGGATAAAGTAATGTTTGATATATACGGTCCCACTGAAATAATTCAAATACCGTATGTGCAAAAGTTATCTATGAATGATGTAGTAATACCGGGCATTGTATCTGATGATTGGGATGTGAAGACAGTTGACTCAATGATGACAGAATTACAATCTTATACTGTCTATGAAAATGAAGATGTTTACCAGTTTAAAGACAATTATGGTGACATGTTTTGCTATAATTATTATGGGCACCACTTCATACATAAAGCAAGTAGTCCAAAAACGATATTTGACTATACGTAATGGGAACATTGCCAAACTCCCCCGCAAGGGAGTTCTAAAACTTATTTTGACAAATTTAAGTATTTTTCTGGGCATCATCAAATGAATACTAAGTCATATCATTTTAGGTTAACTCCGACTAAAGATAAACAAATGTTGTTGACCAACACGAAATTTATATATTCTGACTCCTGTGTTTCCCGGTTATCAATTGAAGGTTATGAATATTGGTCAAAAAATGTGGATTTGAAAAGTGTTTGGGGAACAAAAAATTGGCAAACCAAGGGTAGAGAAACATTGTTTAGAGCATGTCTTGTTCCTGTTCAAATGTTTTTTTTACATGAAACAGTACAACAGACTAGCTGCTTAGGCTTAGCTACAATCAGAGAATTGAACATGCCTAGTATACCTGCCCCTGCAACATTTGATGACTGGCAAAAGTACACAAATGCAACTTTTAGTGAGCTTACTGAATGGGTCCAGAATAGTACATTTAATGCTTCACAGACACATCCAGGTGGGTGGTTATTGTGGCCAATGGATACCAACAAGTGTCATCAACGTTTTGTCACCTCCTCTGGGGGTTTCCAAACGAGTAGGTCAGACCCTCGCTATATATCACCAGAACATGCTGAAATAATTACAACATATAGTGTGGGAAAATTGTGCCAGCAATCACTAAAATCATCCTCGCTAGATGCAGTTAAGACGCATCTCACTCTCCTGTCTAATAACACTGACTTACAAGATTTTTTGTCAGGCCCAAAGACACCACGTAGGAAGCGTTTCTTGTAGGAAGTATACAATGAGATATGGAAACTTTCCCAACAAGAGGCTGCAGCTCGGTTAAGGCAGATAGATCAGGAAAATCTGAAAAAAGCATTAGCTGTTGTGGATAATGGAATTCACACCTTGTCCGACCGGATATATACAATTAACAACATTGTTTCTTCTGCTATAGACATTATATGATCTGATATGTCTTCTTTATATCATGGACTGAGTCAGACCGGGTCCATTATGCAGTTGGGTTGGACGCTTCAGACATTCAAGGCGGGTCGCGTTCCGTGGCAGCACATCAGTGCCAGGGAAATATTTTTTTCCTTTAATTTAACGCGACAACAACAAGTAATGGCTAAGAAGGAGGCGACTTATGTCATGCTCAACATTGAAAAGTTAGAAAGATTGCCTTTTACTGTGGCCGAGATTCCCTCTGCAGAGTGGTTGATACACGGGGTTATTAATCTGCCTATTTCTACATTACAATTCACTTCTTGTTTGAAACATGTTCCAGTAGGCAGATATGAAAAGTTGGGAGATAGTTACATCCATGAGGTGTTGCAGCTTCCCTTCTTGTACAAATGCCTCAATGGCATGAAAGAAGTCTTTCTGAGCGGTAGTGAATGCGAGACTTCAGTCAGCCATTCGATGATTTGTAAGCAGCTGTCCTTGCATGGGGCGTGTAATGCCTCGGTGACGAACTTGGCTTGCTATCTGAAGGGAGTTCCGGTCCCCTTGATTAAATGCACATTCCAGGTGCTTTCAAACGGCAGCTACCTCCTCCTCAATAGTGAAGACTGTTGTGGCATGCGGGCAGGAATAGTTTACGTTGTTTCAGTCACTAAGGTCATTACTTGCTGCGGGAGTGTGTTGTTTCCCCCCATTAAAATTAGGGAGGTAGCGGATATTTGGCCTCACATTGCTACTTCCAAGGTGAATTTCGACAAGTTAAGTAGACTGAAGGCTTTATTGTTTCAGAAGCATGTGGCCCTTACATCTGCACGCGAGACCTACGCACTTCAGGTGGCAAGGTCATCAGCAGAAATACAGTCCCTGTTAAGTACCAACTTTCCGAGCCACTTTGGTGAACTCGTGGGACTTATATTCAATGCTTCCAGCACAGCTGGATTAGCACATTTTTTCAAAGCCATTGGTGTTGGTTTCGTTCACACCTTCTCTTCCATATTCGGTTGAATACCTTTGGCTAGTCATTCAAATTTTCTGAAGCATTTTTGGGGGACTTCCGATAACTTTGGCTTTATTAGCCGGCATTTTGCTGTTGCTATTGTTTTTCCGCAATGGCTGTCTCGCCGCAACAAGGACGAATGTGGGGGCTCCCATCAGCGCAGCTGTGTCGTGAACGCATGATGCAGCACTTTGGAGCAACACTCCTGGAACATTTGGAGTGTGACTGGTCTCTGTCATTCAGACCGGTTTTGGATTGTGTGCAGCCCGTGTTTCGGTGCCATTGGTGCTCTTTTGAACATGCACTGGATGTTTGTCTCTCACAGCAATGCCCCCCAGTTGTTGATGCTGATCTGTTGATGTTCCCACTGAGGGCTCATTACCAGACATGCGCGCTGCGGCTGCGTTTGCTTCGAGAGGCTGATTACGAGATACCCTTCCTGGAGGAAGTTGATATTAACTCGTTCACAGGCTCTGAACGGGATGCCGCCTTGGTTGACACTGGGGATTTGGAACACACCTGCTCCTTGATAGTCTTTGGCGTGGATTTTCCGGTTTTGTCATCTGCCAAAGTGGAGAATATCCTTCTTTCCATGACCACTGTTTGATTTGAACTTATTCTAAATTGACATTGTCATTTGAATTCGGCATTTGGCCGCATGTTAATTTTTTTAATTGAGGATTATTATGCTTTGGTGTCCTCTTAACTTGTTTAAATTTGATAGGGTTTTAATTATAGTTTAGCTTAGGGCATTTTTAGTTTCGGCTTAAACCACTTTCTACCAACAAGGGGAGGGTGTAGTGTAGACATTTTTAATGTAGCTTTATGCACGTTAGCTTAACGTATTAGGCCTCTGTGCACTTTGCCCTAGACACATTTTATTCAACCTTGCACTGCTATTTTACAATAACCAGTTTCACGGTCTTGTTTTTATTTCATTCTATCACACTGTTTAGCTTACTTCAGCACTGTGTTCTCAAACAATACATTCTTGCTCGCTCTGTGCTTCAGTCAATGCTACAGTCTGGTACATTGCCGGTAAACATGGTAGAAGTTTAGTCTCTAGTGTTCGTAGAAAGTACACATCCTTACATAGGGACATTTCTTAGAACATCTGCGTGTTAGTTATAAAAACACTTTCTAGTCCTAGTACACGTCAGAGGGAGATTCCGACCAGGAACCTACAACTAGATGCTGACTGCCCCGTTGCAGATGCTGATGCAGATTACAGGCCTTTGCTCAGGTATGAGGGTTGATGTCCTCCCGGGGGAATCTGAAAGGCAGGCTTAGAGCTTCACATTCTGTGCTCAGAATATAACTTAGAGAGAACCTAATCTAGTTGCACTATGATAGCCTTATTCATGTGCTTCACTCTCATCGTTACTATTTTAATCCTACTGTGTTGTGTAGTTATGGTTATTGCAGCTCACGCTTTGCTATCTAAAATGCAGTCGTTTAATTAAACCAATCTTTAAAACTTAAAGTGCCTTTGTCATTTCTATATGAGACCGCACTGTGTATGAGAGAACCGGTTGTGACCTGAGTGACCACAACTTCCCTGGGAAGTACTAAGATGTCATGCGCTCATCTGCCCAATTGTCTCTTCCCTTCGGGAGAGATGAGGCACTGCAAGTTAGCCGGAGCAAAACCCGGATACCCCAACCTGTCATGGCTACTGACCCCAGTGAGAAATCCCAGGACAACGGCAGAGGAACGCTACAATGAGGCACTTGGGCGAACTAGGAGGGTGATCGAACAGACCTTCGGCCTCCTGAAGGCCAGGTTCCGGTGCCTCCATATGACAGGTGGTTCTCTCTACTACTCACCAAAGAAGGTGTGCCAGATCATCGTGGCCTGCTGTATGCTGCACAACCTGGCTTTGCGATGACAGGTGCCTTTTCTGCAGGAGGATGGTCCAGCTGGAGGTCTTGTGGCAGCTGTGGAGCCTGTGGACAGTGAAGAAGAGGAGGCAGAAGAAGAGGATATCGACAACAGAAACAACGTTATCCAGCAATACTTCCAGTGAGACACAGGTAAGATGTCACTGCCTCACACTTCTAAAACTATTGTTTGAGCTATCATAAGTCTGTCATTTTCACTCAGTGTATGGGCCCTGACTTGTCACTTTGCCTTTCCATTTAACAGATGTGGGTCCCACTTTGTGACCTCTGCTATATTTCCTTCAGCCCTACAGCTGTGTTTCATCGGTATGTGGACAATTAAATTGACATTGCTATATTCCATAGTTATTGCAATTATACATTTGTGAAAGCACAGACTGACTCCAGATTGTTTTGTGATTGATGTGTGTTTATTTCTCTGCAAATATGTGGAGGGGTTGTAAAATGGGCAGGGGTGATGGTGGAGGAATGTCCATGGCAGAGTCCAGTCTATTTGTTTCACAGGTGCATTGTCCAAAGGGGAATAGGAAGTGGAGCAAGGGCAGTTGAAGGATGGACAGGGTGACAAAGTGGGACAGAAGGGTGACATTTAGGGGGATCTCATTTCCTGGCAGGGGTCTTGGCAATGTTCTCTGTCTTGTTCCTGGATCTCAGGGACCGTTTGCGGGGTGGCTCTCCATCTGCAGGGGGTGGGGTGCTGGTGTCGTGGTCCTGTGGCGGTGCCTCCTGTCCACTAGCGCCGGCGGAGGTGGAGGGCTGTTCATCATCCAGGCTAGTGTCAGGGGCCCCTTGTTGTGCCACGGTGTCCCTCCTGGTATTGACAAGGTCCTGCAGCACACCTACAATGGTGACCAGGGTGGTGTTAATGGACTTCAGTTCCTCCCTGATCCCCAGATAGTGTTCCTCCTGCAGCCGCTGGGTCTCCTGAAAGTTGGCCAGTACCGTTGCCATCGTCTCCTGGGAATGATGGTACACTCCCATGATGTTGAAGAGGGCCTCGTGGAGAGTGGGTTCCCTGGGCCTGTCCTCCCCCTGTCTCACAGCAGTCCTCCCAGTTCCCCTGTTTTCCTGTTCCTCTGTCCCCTGAACCGTGTGCCCACTGCCACTGCCTCCAGGTCCCTGATTTTCTTGGGGTGGTGGGTTTGCCTGGGTTCCCTGTAGTGATGAACACACTGCTGCTTGACGTGTCCTAGGGACAGAGGGATGGGCCCACTGGGTGGGTGCTCTGGTGGTGTTTCCTAAGGGGGGAGGCTCTGTGGTGGCTTGTGCCAGTGTCAGGGGAACCGACTGTCCCGAGGTCCCAGATGGGCCGGGCTGGTCATCTTGATCCAGTTGTGCAGAGCTGCTGTCATCACTGTGGGCCTCTTCTGTGGGAGGACTGGATATGTCTTGAACCTCCTGTCCGGTGACGTTGGGCAGGGGTCCTGCAGGGGTGTAAAGGCATGATTATTGCATCTGTGTGTGCCATCGTGTGCAATGGGTGAGTGCCCCTGTACTCATGTGCTTGCATTCTTGTCTAGGTCCTGGTGTGATATTTGGTTTGGGGACTGTCTGGGTATCTGTAGTGGACATGCTTTGGTGATGGGTGTCCATGCTTTGGTGTTGCATGCAGGGCATGGTATTGGGATGGGTGGGTTGTGATAGTGGGAAATATGTGAGGTGTTGGAGTGATAGGGGTGAGGGTGGGTGTATGTGATGGCATGCAGGTAGGGTGGGGGATATAATAGTTAAGAGCTGACTTACCAGAGTCCATTCCTCCTGCTACTCCTGTGAGGCCCTCAAGATGCAGTATTGCCAAGACTTTCTCCTCCCATGTTGTTAGTTGTGGGAGAGGAGGTAGGGGTCCACCGCCAGTCCTCTGTACTGCAACCTGGTGTCTGGAGACCACGGAATGCACCTTCCCCCGTAGGTCGTTCCACCTCTTCCTGATGTCATCCCTAGTTCTTGGATGCTGTCCCACTGCGTTGACCCTGTCGACGATTCTGCGCCATAGCTCTATCATCCTAGCAATGGAGGTGTGCTGCACCTGTGATCCGAATAGCTGTGGCTCTACCCGGACGATTTCCTCCACCATGACCCTGAGCTCCTCCTCAGAGAACCTGGGGTGTCGTTGAGGTGCCATGATGTGGTGTGGGTGATGTGTGAGGTGGTGTGTGTTGTGATGTGTGAGGATATGTGTTTTGTGTGTTGTTTGAGGTGCGTGGATGTTGTGTGAGTGATGATGTTGTGGGTCTGTGGATGCTAGTGTTGTTTCTGGTGGTTTCTCTCTCTGGCCTTCTTTCAAAATTTTGGTAGTAAGGGTTTGTGGGTGATGTGGGTGTGTATTTTATATTGGATTGGGTGTGTGGGAGTGGTGTGTGTATGTGTATCAGGTGTGTGTATTTCGAATTGTCCAATGTGGTTGTGTTTTGTAAATGTTTGTGTATTTTGAGCGCAGTGGTGTGTACCGCCAATGGAATACCGCGGTTGAAAGACCGCCGCGTGGATTCGTGGGTCGTGATAGTGTGGGTGTATTTCTGTTGGTGTGACGGTGTCGGTTTTGTTATCACCAGTTTAGCACTGACCTTTGGTGTGGCGGACTTGTGTGGGTGTCTGGATATGGCGGATTCCGAGCTGTCGTAATAGCTGTAGTGGAATTCTGCTGCCGCAGCGGTGTGTTGGCGGTCTTCTGCACGGCGGTAAGCGGGATTTACTGACAATGTTGTAATGAGGGCCAAAGTCTGTTCCCAGCAGGTGGAGGTTTAAAAATGCTCCTACAGTCTGGTAGCAAACTTGAGATATGTTTCCCTGCCTGCACTGATGAGAGCAGGGAACCAGAACAACATATTGCTCTCGCCTGAAGGGAGCAGCATAAATAGCTGCTCCCTCCAGCGGGAGCAATTACTGCTCCTGTTCCATGCGGGGAGCTGGCTGGGGCCGCCGGGGCCACGGGGACCTTCGGAGCTCCCTCATCACCCCCAGTGTGTGCTTGATGCAGGCCCACGGTATGGGGTCCCCGGGCCAAACTAGGCTTGGAAAGGGGGGGCATGAGGCCTCCTTCCCATTTTAAATAAAGCTGGCCCTGGGGATGTGGTCCTCGATGCCAAAATAGGCTCAGGGTGGAGGCCTTGCGACCCCTCCTTTTTTATTATATTTGGCCTGAGGATGGGGTCCCAGGGACCTAATAAGGCTGGGCATGGCACCGGTGATGGCGTACTAGTTTGGGGAGGGGGGCTGTGAGGCTCCCTCCCCTTTCATTTACATTTCAGCCCTGGAGAAGGGGTCCCCAGGGCCTAACTAGGCCCAGGGAGGGGAGTTTTGTGAGCCCTCCCTTTATTAATTTCTCAGCCCTGAGAAATGAGATTCTCAGAGCCTAATGAAGCTTGGAAAGGGGGACTACATGACCCCCACCCTTTTTGATTATATTTGTTCTGGAGAGGGGGAGTGTGTAGTCTCCCCACACATTTTATACAAAAAGTGGCCCCACAGATGGGGTCCCCAGGGCCTAAAAAGGCTCTATGAGAGGGTACCACATGGCCCCAATCTTTTTTTTATTAGTTTGGTCCCAGTGAATGAGACCTTCATAAGGCTAATAAGGTTCCGGGGGGGGAGGGGCTGCATGGCCTTCCTCTTCCTTTTTATTATATTTGTTCCCAGGGGATGGAGTCCCGGCAGCCTAATAAGGCTCAAGAATGGGGGCTACACACCCTCCTCCTCTTAGATTTTGGCCCCAGGGATGGGGTCCCTGGGGCCAATGGCTCCTCTCTTATTTTTTATTGATTGTATTTGGCCCAAGAGTATGTGGTCCCCAGGCCTTTTAAGGATTGGGGAGGGAGTCACATGCCCCCTCCCCTTTTTATTGGAACTGGCCATGGAGGATGGGGTCTTCTGGGACACTTAAGGGTCAGGGAGGGTGCTGCATTTCCCCTACTCTTAATAGATATGTTTTGGCCCCAGGTGATGGGGTCCATGGGGCCAGAAGGCCACCTTACACTGTACAAGCCAAAAGATGTGCATGGTGTGGGGTTGGCAGTCTGATTGGGTTTTGGTCACAGGTCCTGGTGGAGGCCCAAGCCCTGTGGACAACACCCACTGTGCACAGTCAAAGACTGTGCTCAGTGTGGGTTTGGCTGCCTCTGGGTAGCTGTCTTCAGGAATTTGGACGCAAGGCCTGGCTATAACCCAGGCCCTGTGGCCAACCCCACGCTGTGCAAGACGAAAGGCTGTATGCAGAGTGGAGCTGACTGCATGTGGGGGGCGTGGGTTGGCTGCCACCAGTTAGGTTGGCCATAGGGCCTGCCCACACTAAGGAAGGTGAATCTGTGATGGCATTAATGATGCTTCCTATTTTGCTTAGCTGTTTGATATTTACTTTAAAGCCTCTAATGCCATACTAGTTTGTAGAGTATTGTGTACAAAAGAAGCTTGGATGACATTTTTAGTGATATCATCAGTTATGCCACCAATGTAGTCATTTGAGTTGTCATCATTGATGTTATAAGAACAATTGCGTTGTGCAGACTCCACTGTGAAACCTAAACTTCTTAGGAACTCACTAGTATTATCCAACACCGAATTATCGTAATTCATTTCAAACTCATGTAATGTGAGAATAGAATCAACATCCTGCAATTTAAAATTAGTTAATTAAGATTCATATTTTGCTTTCAGTCTCTCATGTTTAGTCTCTTTCGACATTTTATGTAATTTTATCAACATCATTTTTCTCACAATTACAAATAAATCAATCCTGGTACTGGTATAATTCATGTTTGTGAGAGGACAGAAAGATAATCCCATGTTTAATACAGATTCTTCATCCATATATAGTTCCTATGTTGACAAATTGATTACAGACTTGTCCTCTCACCTGGGGATATCAATATTTTCTTATTCTATTTGTGTTGGAAAAACTCAGTCTCTGTTGTTTATTCCTTCCGCCCTTCTGAGTTCTGAAGAATTCCTGTGCTCTAATTACGGTTTCCTTTTGAGGAGATGGCTATGGAAATCCAGTAGTTTTTTTCTCCTTTTTATTTTCAGTCACACTTGCATTTATGCACATTATATTATTAATTGACACATATGAACTTTCAGTGTCAAGGTCCGAGGATGTGCTGCTAGTAGAGTCCCATGCTGTGATCACTATCATTACGAATTACTTTGTAATAAACATGCTCGGTGTATTTGAGTCATTCGTGCTAGGATCAGCTAGATCAATTGTAATAATATTTTGATGTGATAATTAACTGATACATTGTTAAACAATTGCTTGTATGGTATGTATATTATTTGAAATTACTTAAATTATGTTTAATCATCAGTGAAAAATAGTTTTTAAAAAAGTAGGCATAATCACAAAATATTGACGATTGACTAAAGTTTACACAAGTATGTTTTAACAATTCATGAATATCATGTGTATTTCTTTTCTTTTTTGTATTCAGAATTTTTAATGAATTTTACAAGAAAGAAAAACCACGGCATGCATATATACCGTAATCTATAACGTGTCAGAGTTTAAAAAAACATGGTAAGGGATATCAACTAAATGTATATACCGAACATTGAATTAAAATACATGAGCAAATACAAAGTAATAATAATATTCTGTAATATCCAGCAGTGAAAGTTAAATTGTATGGCAAGAAAGAAAGAAAGAAAGAAAGAAAGAAAGAAAGAAAGAAAGAAAGAAGGAAAAGCAGAGGAACAAGAAAGAGAAGCCCCTGCAAAGCAGGGAAAAAAGAGAAGAACAAAGAAAGAAAGAAGTACATGCTACACATAGTGACATATTCAACCCAATTATCATCCCCAAAGAACATGGAATTCAAAACCCATCATGCTTTAGAGGGGGATAAATGAAAAAAATATCATGTATATTTCAGTGGTAAGTTTAGGGCGCTCAACTTGAGAAAGGCTTCTGTGAAGCCAAAACCTGTTGCTTTTCGAGGACAAATAAATCAGTGGATACAATTGATGTGTAACTTTTCTTTGCTGGGGAGATGTGCGAAGATTGACATTTCTTTACGATATATATATATATATACACATATATATATATATATATATATATATATATATATATAGTTTACGTAGTTATAGTTAGGGCCTAGTTTCTCTATAAAAAGCCTTTTTTACTTGCCTATATCTTTGGAGCCCCTTGACGAATCTTCATGAAATGTTCCAAATAAAATTGCAAGCCCTGTCAGCTGTTGCCTGAAACGTTTTGGAGGGATTCACCTGGGGGGGGGGGGGGGGGGGGGGGGGGGGGGGGGTGAAAAAAGAGGGGTCCTGAAAGACATTTTCCCCATTCATTTTTCCATAGGGATTTTGAACAGCGATAGCGCCAAAACTAATGGACGGAACTAAACCAAATTTGGCAGAAAGGTAGGTCTTGGTCCAGAAAGAGTACTTTTCTTGTTTTGGTGTAATTCCAGTCAGTACGTTTCGAGATATTGAGGGAATGTATATCTAATAATATTGTGCTGAGATCTGATTGGCTGATAACACTTCAACAACAGAAACTGTTAAGGTGTTGCCAGTCATCTTGGGACTCGGCTTCAGCCAAGTCTCAAAATAAAAGTAAAAAAGGAACAGAAGGGGCTAGGGTACGAACACTGTGACCTCTGAGATCTGATGGTAGGGTTCCAAAGGCCTCCCACCCCCGGGTTTAAAAGCATTTATTTTTTGTTTTTATGAGCAGTGACGCAGAGGATCCTTGAATCTGCTAATCATTTTTTACAAAAAACAAAGGCCCTCATTACAACCCTGGCTGTCGGTGTTAAAGCAGTGGTAATACCGCCAACAGGCAGGCGGTAACAAAAATGGGATCACGTCCACAGCAGAAACCGCCAACACAGACAGCCACTTTAACACTGACCGCTACGGCGGTAGCAAAAAACACTGTGGCGGTCACCGCCAACAGACAGGCGGAAGACAATGTACCGCCCACCCCATCACAACCCACCAATCCGCCAGCTTTTCCGGGGCGGTACCAACATCATCAAAAGCATGGCAGAAACAGTGTTTGGAAGGGAAACCACTCACCACTCGACACTCAACAAAGAACCAGGACGCCATAGAGCCGAGTTATAGGTCCTGCCCATGATGGTCTACCTCTTCATCTACCAAGAATACGAAAGACGGCGACGACGACCACAGTGAGTACTGCACCTAGTACACAGGGGAGAGGGGGAGGAAAAAGAGAGTGATACACACACGCAACACGCAACACCCCCAACCTCACCAACAACACCATACACGCAAACACATGCAGCAACAATACATTAACACCCCGTTACCCCCTGGAAGAAGGCAAGGACAAAAGGAATAGAGTTAAATCAGTGCAATGTTAGAAATAGGCAGATCTGCATAACAATTATAAAAACAGAATCCACAAAAATACACAATATGTACATAAGGAAGTACAATGTCCCTTTCAAATGTCAGTGGACCACTGGACCAAAAATCATGGGCCAAGCCCACACTTGACTCCTGCCTCAATACCGAAAGAACACTGCAGGGACATCAGGTCGAAAACACACAGGCACCTCAGGGGGACGGGGAAGGGGGGGGCACCTCGGCCGGAAGATGGAATAACGCCACTGCTCCTCGAGGGGGCTCCATGCCTACAGCGATGTCCTGGGGGCTGCAAGGCCACAGTTTATCAAGTGGGTGGTTTGCCTACTGCATGGTCGTGGGGCGTGCAAAGCCACAGTCTCTCAGGTGGGTGGTTTGCCCACTGCTTGGTCCTGGGGAGTGCAAAGCCTCTGTCTCTCAGGTGAGTGATTTGCCCACTGCTTGGTCCTGGGGAGTGCAAAGCCACAGTCTCTCAAGTAGATGCCTTTTTACACTGGTTCTGGAGGGAGCCTTGTGCCCAGTCTGGTTCATCCTGCCAAGGACTGGGTGAGTGGATGCCTTTCTCCACTGGTCCTAGAGGGGGCCTTGTGCCCAGTCTGCTTTATCCTGCCAAGGATAGGGTGAGTGGATGCCTTTCTCCACTGGTTCTGGAGGAGGCCTTGTGCCCAGTCTGCTTCACCCTGCCAAGGATTGGGTGAGTGGATGCCGTTCTCCACTGGTTCTGGAGGGGGCCTTGTGCCCATTCTGCTTCATCCTGCCAAGGATTGGGTGAGTGGATGCCTTTCTCCATTGGTTCTGGAGGGGGCCGTGTGCTGCGTGATGCAGCACTTGGGTTGTGGCAGTTCACGTTCCCTCACCTGGGTGTCTGAGGCACGGGATTTGCAGGGACCAGGTTGCATGATAGTCCATGGAGGCAGGGCTAGCTCCATGCTGTGGTGCCTAAGGCTGCAAACTGGTGGTGTTGCCGGTGCAGGTGGGGGTGCTGCCAGTGGTGGTGGGAGGCTCCAGCCCGTCTCCAGCAGCCTCGGAAGGCCGCCCACTGGGGCTGCTGGTGCTGGTAATGGTCCTACTGTCAGCGGTGCAGGTGGCGGTACTTGCGGCGCAGCTGTTGGCGGTTCTGGCCATAGTACAGGTGCCGGTGCTGCCAGTGGTGGAGGTAGGCCGCAGCCCTTCTACAGCAGCCTCGGACGGCTGCCCATTCGGGATGCTGCTGCTGACAGTAGTGGTGGCAGCGGCGGTGCAGGTGGCGGTGTTTGCGACTGTGCCTGCGGTGGTGGCGGGGCTGGCAGCTCTGCTGGTGGGCACCAGGCCTTCACCTGCAGCCTCCGACGGCTGAAGTGCTTTGCCTTGTGTTTTTTGCCCCTTCCTTACCTTGGCAGATGCTGTTGTGACCTTGGCTCTGACAGCTGGAGTTTTGGAGGAGGCCTTGCTGGGTGGTTCGTGCTCCTTGCCCTTGCTGCATGTTGTCCCCTTCTTCACCCTGGCAGGTGGTGGAATGGTTTGGTCCTTTGCAGGGGTTGGTGTCACACTGGCTGGCCTGACGGGTGTCCCCTTTGAGCCTCTGGCAGTTGGAGGTACCACAGCAGACGCAGACTTGGTGGCTGAGGTGCTGGCCTGGGTTCTGGAGATCCTGGCCCGAGGGGAAGGACGGGGGTGAGGAGTAGGGAACAGGTCAATGTTTGCCAGGAAAAGCTTTTTAGACACACTGGGGCGGGAAGAGGGAGAGGGTTTGGCAGTGGAAGAAGAGGGAGTGGTGGTAGGAGGTGTCTGTCTGCTGAGTTTGGGTGAAGGTGCATGTTCTGGATGCTGTTGTGAGGTGGATGTCTGTTGGGTGGGTGGGTGCTTGCGTTTGTGTACTTTGGGAGGAGGGGTCAGAGACACACTGGGAGAGGACACAGGGGACGTGTGAATGGATGTGGGGGTGGTGCCTGCCAGTGAGGGATGAGTAGTGATGGGCGTGCTGGTGATAAAGTTAGTGATGAGGATGTTGTGCATGCAGGTGTAAGTGGAGACGATACTGGGAGGGAGGTGGATGACAAGGAGGAGGGGGACACAGTGGCGGCAGTGGATGTTGTTGTGTCTGCATGGGGATGGTGCTTGTGTGAGTGCCTGTGGGATGATGTGTGGTGCTTGTGTTTGCCTGAACCACTTCTGTGTGTTGCTTTGGGTGAATGCTGGTCTGAAGGTGTGCTTGGGATAGGCTGGGGTTGAGGGCATTGGGACCAGGTAGAGGAGTTGGAGGGTGGAGTCTAGACACAGGGACAAGGGCTGCCATCAATGCTGAGGCCAGACCCTGAAATGCTCTCTGATGGGCCGCCAGGCCAGAGTGAATGCCCACCAGGTATGCATTTGTTTGTTGCAAATGCCCTGCTACACCCTGGATGGCATTCAGTATGGTTGACTGGCCAACAGAGAGGGATCTCAGGAGGTCAATAGCCTCCTCACTGAGGGCAGCAGGGCTGACTGGGGCAGGGCCTGAGGTGCCTGGGGCGAAGGAGATGCCCACCCTCCTGGGTGAGCGGGCATGGGAAACATGCTGAGGGGCTCCTGGGAGGGCAGTGCTGGGAGGGGGAGTGGCGGGCTGTACCTGTTGTTGGGGTGGGCACAGACGTGTCCGCTACTGCCAAGGAGCTTCCATCGGAGGAGGACTCGCTGTATGTGGTGTCCCCGTCGTGGTGCTCCCCTCGCCCACCGTCCCACTGGTGCCCTCACCATCGGTGGATTCGGCCTCCAGGCCCATGTGGGACGCAGCTCCCACCGTCACTGGTGCCTCTGCTCCTCCGCCAGATGATGCTAATGCACATAAGGACAGGGTGCCAAAACAAAAAGGGGGGGAGAGAGACAGATGATACACTTGGTCAATGCCAACAACACCACTACCGTTGGCGGGCACAACACAAAGGAAGCAGCCCTATGCACTAGACCATGCCCAACCAGTTACTAAGATAGTCACCAGCCCATGGGGTACAATGCCTAACGCTATCAGCTGCACACCAGAAACCCACAGGACCCTGGCCAGTAGTAGATGCCCACTAACACTATTGGGGTAGGAGTGCTTCAGAGCCTGGCCAAAAAGGGACCTACCCTGCCATTTTCGCCCTGGCCTAGGGGCACCCATAGCCCACATCCCCCACTCAGGTACCTCTTAACATGCGCAAAGTCAGGAGTCAGATTCTGTACTCACCCCCTTGTGGCTGCTGTGATGCCTTCAAGCACCCATCCAACTCTGGATAGGCCACTGCCAGGATGCAGAACATCAGGGGGGTCATGGTGCAACGAGCACCCCTTCCTCGTTGGGAGGCCAGCCCCAGCTGGGCCTCCGCCACCATCTTTGCCCAGTGGCGCAGGTCCTACCACCTCTTGCGGCAGTGGGTGCTCTACCTGTCAAGGACCCTCAGGGTCCACACCTCCTTGGCGATGGCATGCCAAATACCCTTTTTCTGGTGGGCGCTGACCTGCAGAGAAAAGACAGCAGATAAGGGAATTAGTCAGCCATCCAGACCGTCAGACTCATGGCCCACCAGATCCCTCCCATCCCCTAATTCACGTACATTGTCAACCTTACATGCTGCACTCTGTCCAGGACGCCTCTTCCTCCCCCCTACATGTGGCTTACATACACAGCACTCCATACATTCATGGCCCACGCATCATGCTCCCAGTGTACTAACCTGTTTGTCTGGAGGACCATACAGTAACGTCTACTGGGGTAGGACCCCATCCACCACTAGTTTTGCCAACTCCTCCGCAGTGAAGGCAGGGGCCCTTTCCCCAGACACATGAGCCATTGTCGCTTCCAGACAAAGGTCACAGCAGCACTTGCAGTGTAGGTCCTCTCCTGTTGACGGTCAGATAGCAAGTGAGTGGAGAGATAGAAAATGGCAATCACGTCCGTGGCTGTGCGTACCGTCACTGCCGGCGTATATCGCCATTGGCTCCTGGAACCCATAGGGCCCAATGATAACCAATGCGAAAGAGTGCAGCGGTCATCGACCGCCTACCGCAACGGCGCACAACGCCAGCACAATTACCTCATTCTACTCGTCCCTCCTCGCAGGTCAGGCATCCGCCATTTCAGGGGGGCACAAGGCATGGCACCTAACTGCGTCACAGCAGACATTGGCACAGCAACTGACAGTCGGGTTCAAATTTTGTTTCTGTAAAGTAAACAAATCATCATTAGTGCAATAGATGTGAGAATATGACCCTCTGCTTACCGTTCTCTTCCATAGGCTTCAACCGCTGAAGCTGAATATGAGATGGTGACATTCTCCGGTGTACAGACCACTGATGGACCTTGCGACAATGGAGGACAGACACATTGTTATTAAATACAGACTTGATCGGGCCACAATCCAAGAACTGTGTGCCCAATTGGAGCCAGACCTAATGTCAGCTATCCGCCAGCCCACAGGTATCCCCCCTCTAGTGCAGGTCCTGTCAGTGCTCCATTTCCTGGCAAGTGGTTCTTTCCAAACAACAGTGGACATGGCATCAGGGTTGTCTCAGCCAATGTTCTCCAACGTGTTGACAAGAGTGTTGTCAGCCCTGCTGAAACACATGCGCTGCTACATCGTGTTCCCCCTGGTGGAGGATTTGGCCACAGTGAAAGCTGACTTTTATGCCCTGGGACATATCTCCAACATCATTGGTGCCATAGATGGTGCACATGTAGCATTTTCTCTCAACCACCCGGAGAAATGAACAGGTGTTCAGGTATAGAAAAAGCTATCACTCTATGAATGTGCAGATGGAGTGTTTGGCTGACCAGTACATCTCCCATGTTAATGCCAAGTATCCTGGCTCTGTGCATGACGCCTTTATCTTGAGGAATAGCAACATCCCATATGTGATGGGCCAACTCCAGAGGCACCAGGTGTGGCTATTAGGTAAGCCAAAGGTCCTCACCCAGTATAAGTTGGTGTCGGGGTATGGGGTTGTCCCTCAGGGTTAGTGTGTGTCTAATAGTTGTCCCTCGATATTTGCAGGTGACTCTGGTTACCCCAACCTCTCATGGCTACCGACCCCAGTGCGGAATGCCAGGACAACGGCAGAGGAACATTACAATTAGGCACATGGGCGTACAAGGAGGATTATTGAAAGGACCTTCGGCCTCCTGAAGGCCAGGTTCTGGTGCCTCCATCTGACAGGTGGATTCCTGTACTAATCACCCAAGAAGGTATGCCAGATCATCGTTGCATGTTGCCCAACCTGGCCTTGAGACACCAGGTGCCTTTTCTGCAGGAGGATGTGCTGGGAGATGGTTTTGTGGCAGCAGTGGAGCCTGTGGACAGTGAGGAAGAGGAGGCAGAGGAAGAAGATGTTGAAAACAGAATCAATATAATTCAGCAGTACTTCCAGTGACACACAGGTAAGACACTGCAGGTTCACTTTACATTTCAGTTTTCTGTTGGACATTGTATATGGCAGCCTGATTTCCCTATGTCTATGGCCACTTACTGCACCCTTTGGCATCTCTATTTTCAGATCTCTGTGCCCCACTCTGGCTCCTGCTATGTGTACTGCTGCCCACCAAAGGTCATTCCAAAGTATATTTCACTGTACTTTTGAGTTGCAAATGTATTAGTACACAAATGTACTAATACATTTGTGAATCATTTGACAGACTCCAGATTAGTATTTGTTCCAAGGGTGTTTATTTAGGTGCTCATAAGTAGAGGGGGATGTGCAATGGACTGGGCTGATGGTGGAGGAACGTCCAGGGTAGAGTCCAGTCTCTTGGTATCACAGGTGCATTGTCCAATGGGGCATAGGAAGGGGAATAATGGCAGTTCAAGGTGGACGGGGTGACAGAGTGGAACAAAAGGGTGACAATCAGGAGAGTCTTATTTCCTGGGGGGATCTTGGCAATGTTGTCTGGCTTCTGCCTGGATTGCAGAGACCTTTTGCGGGGTGGTTCTCCTTCTGCAGGGGGTGGGGTGCTGATGGGGCCTTCTGTCCACTAGCGCCGGCGGAGGTGGAATGCTGTTCATTGGTTTGGCTAGTGTCAGGTGCCCGTTGTTGTGCCATTGCCTCCCTCATGTTCTTGGCCATGTCAGCCAGCACCCCTGCAATGGTGACCAGGATGGTGTAGATGTTAATTAGGTCATCCCTGATCCCCAAGTACTGTCCCTCCTGCAGCCGCTGGGTCTCCTGCAACTTGGCAAGTATCTGGCCCATTGTTTCCTGGGAATGGTGGTACGCTCCCAGGATGTTGGAGAATGCCTCGTGGAGAGTGGGTTCCCTGAGCCTGTCCTCTCCCTGGCGCACAGCAGTCCTCCCAGCTTCCCTGTTGTCCTGTGCCTCTGTCCCCTGAACCGTGTGCCCACTGCCACTGACCCTAGGTCCCTGATCGTCCTGGGTTTGTGGGGTTGCTTGGGGTCCCTGTAGTGGTGGACACACTGCTGATTGACGTGTCCTGGGGACAGTGGCATGGGCCCGCTGGATGGGTGCTATGCTGGTGTTTCCTGAGGAGGGAGGCTCTGTGGAGGGTTGGGACTGTGGCTGGGTACCCGACTGCCCAGACGTCCCTGATGGGCCAGGTTTGCCATCCTGATCCAGGCATGCAGAGCTGCTGTCGTCACCGTGGACCTCTTCGGGGGGTGGGACTGGATGTAGCTGGCACCTCCTCTCCGGTGACGTTGACTATGGGTCCTGTGGGGATGCAAATGCAGTGTTAATGTATTTGCATGTGACATCTTGTGCATGGGTGTGTTTCCCTGTATGGTTGTGATTTCCCTGTCAGCTTTGCCTTGTGTGAGTGGTGGTTTTTTGGGCTGGGTGAGTCTCTCTACTGGGCATGCTGTGGTGATGAGTGTCCATGCAGATCTGTGTTGGGGGTCTGTGCTTTGGTGTTGCATGCAGGGCTTGGTTTTGGGATGGGTGGGTTGTGATAGTGGGGTATATGTGAGTTGGTGGAGTGATGGGGTGAGGGTAGGGGTAGAGGTTTGTGATGGCATGCAGGTAGGGGTGGTGAAAGTAGTAACGATTTGACTTACCAGAGTCCAGTCCTCCTGCGACTCTTGCCAGGCCCTCAGGATGCATTACTGGCAAGACTTGCTCCTCCCATGTTGTTAGTTGTGGGGGAGGAGATGAGGGTCCACCGCCAGTCCTCTGTACTGCTACTTGGTGTCTTGCAACCACGGAACGCACCTTCCACCATAGATCGTTCCACCTCTTCCTGATGTGATCCCTGGTTCTTGGGTGCTGTTCCACAGCGTTGACCCTGTCCACGATTGTCCGCCATAGCTCCATCTTCCTTGCAATTGACGTCTGCTGCACCTGTGATCCGAATAGCTGTGGCTCTTCCCGGATAATTTCCTCCACCATGACCCTTAGCTCCTCCTCAGAAAACCTGGGGTGTCTTTGGGGTGCCATGGATGTGGTGTGACTGATATGTGTGAGGATGTGTGGGGTGATGTGTGGGGTGATGTGTTGGGGTGTATGCTGTGATGTGCGTGAATGGTTTATGGGGGATGGTGTTCTGTGGCTCTGATTGAGTGGGTGCTCCTGGCTTGTGTCTCTCTCTGTTGGCAATCTATTTTTTTCATTGAAAGGGTTGTGGGTAATGTGGGTGTGTGTTTAATAGCAGTGTGAGTGGGTGGGTGTGGCGTGTGTATTTGTGTCAGCTGTGTGTTTAGTTTGAATTGTCCAATGCGGTGGCTTTTTTGTAAATGTGTGTGTATTTTGAGTGCGGCGGTATGTACCACCAATGGTTTACCGCGATTGAAAGACTGCCGCGGTGATTCGTGGGTCGTGATACTGTGGCCGTATTCCTGTTGGCGTAATGGTGTGGGTTTGGCTATCGTCAGTTTAGCACTGACCTTTGGTCTGGCGGACTTGTGTGGGTGTCTGTATTGTGGCGGAATTCTCAGTGTGGGGCATAATACCCGTAGCGGAATACCGCCGTTATCACGGTATGTTGGCAGCCGTCATCACGCCGGTAGGTGGCATTTAACGCCACGTTGTAATGAGGGCCTAAGTGCGGTCTTCCGTGCTTTGTTAGTTTAATGCCCCCGGATGGGCCAAATCCTGGGGGAGTTTCTTTAAAAAAAAAAGCAGTGGGTCCTCCTAGCCAATGCCCAATGCCTCAGGGACAGCCACCTCCCTGGGGCTTATTTTTTGGATGCTGAGGGCAGCCTGTGGCCTCCCGCTCCCTTGCGGACCGCCACCTCTTCAGTGTTTTAATGTAATATGCGGGTGGAGAGCCGCCTGGCCCCCTCACAATGCAGCAACCCTGTAGTTGGAGCAGGGGGGTGCACGGAACCCCACATCCTGGGGCAAAATGTATTTTATTTGTGAGGCCACACAGCCCCCTCCCCGCTGCCCAGAGGACCACCAGGGCAAATGTTTAAAAAACATAAAGGGTATCCCTATGGGACCCCAGCAGCCTTAGGTGACCACCACCCCATGGGGCTGCACTGGATTCTGATTGGGGTATGAACCCCCCCTCTGCCCCAGGGGCCACCACCCGGGGCAAATATTTAAAAAAAGAAAGGGGTCCCTAAGGGACCCCCATTAACTCCAGGGGCCACCACCCCCAGGGCTATCTTCACAGTGGAGGGGGTTGCGTGCCCCCCCCCGTGGTGCCAAAGATGGCCCTTTAATTCAATATACATAAGGAGGGACCTTCGGGGAGCCCTTAAGGGCTCCCTCGTGGTCCGAGATAGCCTGTAGAGGGCATTTTTACTTTTATTTATTTTATTAACAAATAAATAAAGAGGGACCGGAGGAGCCCTTAAGGGCTCCCTCGCAGTCCGATGTAGCCCATGAAGGGCTTTTTTTTTTTTTTTTTTTTTTTTTTTTACCGTAGCTCAATGTGAAGGTCACAGGCCTTCACACTGAGCTATGGGGGTTCGAGTCAAGTTGGACTCATTACTATTTTTTTTAAGTAAAAAAATATATTGAAAAAAAATACATTTTTTATTTTTTATTTGATACAAATATCTCATTTTAAGTATATCAGACGTCAAAACCTAAAAAAATCTCTCTCTCTAACTTTCTTTCTCTCTTTCTCTCTCTCAATCAATTCTCCCACTCACACACCCACTCAGACACGTACGAAACCGCTCACAGTCCCACTCAGACAGTCATGCACCCACTCACAGACCCACTCAGACCCTCATGCACTCACTCACAGCCCCAGTCAGACCCTCACACACCTACTCAGGCCCACTCAGACAGTTATGCATCCAGTCACACACCCACTCAGATGTCACACACCCACTCACAGACCCACTGACACCCTGATGCACCCACTCACATACCCGCGCACACACTGTCACACACAGTAAAACACTGATGTACGCATTTTCATACCCAGACATATAATCTGACAGCCACTCTCACCTTCAGGTACACCTTCTCACACCTATTCTCACACCCAGAGATGCTGTGGCCAACTCTTGCTGTGCACGGCTAAAGCGCTGTGCACATAGTGGTTT
The DNA here is from genome assembly GCF_031143425.1 of Pleurodeles waltl. NCBI lineage: Eukaryota > Metazoa > Chordata > Amphibia > Caudata > Salamandridae > Pleurodeles > Pleurodeles waltl. The sequence goes on along the minus strand of NC_090439.1, from coordinate 580,916,183 downwards.
TGGGTTAGGAGATGTTGGCCACAGGGTCTGGCTGCATACAAGGTCTTGTGGGCAACCTCCCCTGTGCAAGAGTGAAGGCTGTGCACGGTGCAAGGTTGGGTGCTTTTAAGGGGGCAGAGGCCCGACCCTGTTTCCAGCCACCGCTGTGCACGGCCAAAGGCCACGTGCAGCGGTGGTTGTTTTCACGTATAGAATTTAAAATTATTATATGTTAAAAAAAACATAGACATTCATTGAAAAAAACAAAGGTTACAGGAAAGTTATTGTTAGAAAATAGACTTTGGTGCGAGTTATAGTTACCTTAGGGCACAAGTTATAGTTACTTGAGGTAACTCTAACTTCATTTGATGAATTTCTTTGGTTTGGTGAGGTTAAAATATGGGCTTGAATATAACGTCCCTGTAAGTGAAAAAAAAAATATATATATATATATATATATATATATGTATATATATATATATATATATATATATATATAGTAAAAGAAACGCCTGCAAACAGACAAACACGTCCACTCAAGGATCCTTCAGTGAAGTTTATTACGAAAGGTCCAGCCCCTGCAATGCGTTTTTGCACTAAGCTTTGGTCACGCACGAGGGGAAGTGCTGTAAACACCATTACATATCACATGAACCCTCACACTCAAGTAAGTTGACTTATAGTGTATTATGTGCAAGGTAAACATAACAGCCATTTTGGACCATTACAGAAACAATTAAAATAATGTACAAATGATCTGTAGTTTCTTGTTTCTTATGCAAAAAGTACTGGGCTAGCTGCTAAATTTAATACTGACAAAAATAATTACATTATAGTCCTGATTGAGCTAGCAAAACAATAACAAACATAGCATGAACAAACAATAAAACAATATACTCATAAGGCTCATTGCGTGTAACCTACACCACCACCAAGCAAGTATAAATACCACTACTCAATATGAATATACTCAGTTATAAAAGCGGCTGCTGTTCTTGGAGTCTTAACCAACCACTTAATGGCCTACTTACTGCTAAACATCATACTTGTATTGTCCACATGAATACTGACAATCCAACTACAAAATGCTGTAAACAAACATTGTGGTAATATTGATAATCTATATGCATTTTGACGCGCAAGTGGGATGAACTTGTTCAAGTAATTCATACTGTTGCTGTGTGAAGTTATAGCTCATAAAACAACATGAATGAAGCCCAAGTGGGCCAAGAACATCAATGTGCAAATGACATAGCAGCAAAATTGAGGCCCTAGTGGGCTGAGTGGACCAACCTGTTCCAATTCTCCATGATGTTGCTATGTAAACATATTCCTCATACAAACAGTATAAATGAAGTCCAAATGGGTCAAGAATGTCAATCTGCAAACAACATGGCAGCCAGAATGAAGCCCAGATGGGCTAAGAATATCAATATACAAACAACATGGCAGTGGGCCTGCTGTACTATACTCTGTTAAATTCAGAAATAGTCCCCCACAAGAAAAAAAGTAAACAATTATAAATATTACCCAAGTACCTTCTGTATGTGTCAGAAGAAAAGGGTATGGTGTCCATGCCGGGGCCTCCTCTCTTACCCATCATGCCAGGCGAGAGTGCCGTTCCTCTCCTCCCTGAAATCAAACAGAAGAGCATCTAGTCCTGCATAAACTTAAACTATTACAATTGTCTGAACTTTAAGACTTGTTACGGACTCCAAGTGGTACACCTAATCCAAATGTATATGTAACTCCTCATCTGAGTTCAGACCTTAGTGTTAAGTAATATGATGAGTCTCAATCCCAATTTTCTCGGTGCCAAAATCCTGTCCCTACCCTTGGATCCACCGCCACATGGTCAATGCCAATGTATCTCATAAGATTCCAATCATTGAAATGATGTCAGAGCAACTGGGTCATGATCATCACCATTACTGAGGGCTCTTGCATGTTCAAGAATTATTTTTCTTACAGGATGTATAGTACTGTCTATGTACCACAAGCCACATGGGCATTCAAGAATATACACCACAAAAGCTGCACTGCAAGTAATGAACCTAGTAATGGGTCTCATTGTCTTCCTACCAAAGATGTTGGTCTCCGTTGTATTGGATGGATGTGTACATGCTTTACATTTACCACAAATGCAAAGATCCAGAATAGTTCTGTCTAAAGTGTTTATGCTCATATCCTGACTCCCAGTGTTGCTTTGGACAAGAAGATCCCAGAGAGATCTTGCCTTACGACACATGACTTTGGGCCTACTGCCCACAATGCCCCCAATCACTGGATCCCACTGTAGAATACTCCAATTTCTATTCAAGATTTCACTTATGCCCCTGGCCTTGGCATTGTAAGTTGTAATCAATTTGACATCAATGTCCTCATTCCTAGCTTGCTCATCATACTGTTCCTTGTAACTGAAAAGAATTTCATTAAGGGTGCATGAATTTATTTTCTCACTCGCCTTATTTGGTAACCATTGAGGATAACCTTGTTGCGAAAACCGGTTCAGTATGATGACCTTCTCTTGCTGAAATGTAGCATCATTACTACAATTGTTATGAACCCAAACTAATTAGCCATACGGGATGCTCCATTTTAGATGATTAGGGTGGCTGCTCTGTGCATGTATTAAACTCTTACCAGCAATAGGTTTGCAATCTAATCTCAATGTGATTCTACTGTTAGCCACCATTATTTCCACGTCCAGGAATACTATGTGTTCCCTGTGTACATTGGCTGTAAATTGTAGATACAGTTCATTGTAATTAAGGTTTTTAACTAACTCACTGCCTCATCCTCATTCCCCACCAAATTAGAAAGAAGTAATCTATGAAGCGTAGTCATAGGACAGCACATTCTATGTCCTTGGCCAAATTGGATGTGTTGGGCACCTGCTCCTCCCACCAGCCCATGAGAAGGTTTGCATAGCTGGGAGCGAAGCAGATGCCTATCGCTGTCCTCTGTATCTGCTTGTATAGTGTACGCTGGAAGAAAAAAGATGTTGTCATTCAAGCAAAATGTTATCATCTCAAGAAGCATCCAAATATTTGAGAAGAGGCTCATAGGTCTTGCCCTCAAAAATGCTCACAGGCCTTGATTCCATCCTCGTATCTTATATAGAGTGCTTGGACATATAAAGTCAGTTGCAGATAATCAGGTACCCAATGTATTCTGTCTATTCTTCTTAGAAAATCCTCATTATCTGCTATGTGTGATGGCAGAGAATTAACAAACTGTATCAAAAAATGATCAATATATTTGGAAGTGTTCTCCAATAAACTGCCAGTGGAGGAGGCAATGGTCTGCCAGGTGGGTTAGAGGTGGATTTGTGAATTTTGGGTAACAAGTATATTACAGGTATTCTGGGATGGAGATTTTTCATATATTGGTATTCTTCCACCTCAGTCAAGCCTCTGTCCTTCCAACTGTTCAGTTTGTCCCTATATTCCAGATGCGGCTAATGTGGAATCTAACTTTAGCTGCCCGCAATGTAAGTTCTCATTAATGCTTTAGAATTGGGCACATTCTCTCTTTCGCAACTGCAGTAAATATATGAGTAAATATATGAGCCCTAATAACGATAAAGAGAACATGAATAACATCACTTTTTTGGGAAAAAAAAAAAAAACATATTTCAGGGCTGGGCTCCTTAACTGTTGATCATTACCTAAATATGTCTTAGACTTATTTGACCTTCTAAGTGAAAATAATTGGGATGCCTTGTTTCTTATGGAAACCTGGCTTAAGGCAAGTTTGGCCGTCCTAGCTATTCTGCATGGTTTTTCTATTAAAAATCTAGGCTGTCACGATAAAACTGTGGGGTGGGATTGTGATTATACATCATTCATCACTTCATTGTTCTGTTTCCAAAATAACCAAAATGTACAATATTGAAGGTATGTCTTTTTCGATTACTCTGTCCCCATCCTTTACATTGTCAGGTGTGCTGATCTATCGCCCCAGGCACATCTTTTACATCATTGCAGATCTTGATGGACACTCTGGGCCATCTATGTTTTCTTCATGCAAATTTTTTTGTTCTGGGCGATTTCAATCTTCACATGGTCGATCCTGATAACAATTGGCTGAGCAATTTTTTAGTACTTTAGAAGGCATTAATCTTGAACAACTGATTAAAACTCCCACTCACTCGTCTGGTTTTACCCTTGACCTTGTTTATGCATCGCCTTCTCCTTCTTCAGTAAGGATTCAACCTATCATTGACTTGGATTGGACTGACCACCTGCTGATTCCTTTAGAGGTCTCTTTTTTCACCCCACCTGTAGCACAGGTGTTGTCTCAATCTCTGCCCAGACCTTGGCATAAAGTTTATGACTTGTCCCTGATCGACGCTCTTCAATCTACCACTTTCAATTTGACAGACTCTCTTGATCATGACACCATTTTGTTTGAGATGTGGGTGAAAGAGGCGATTGATATTGTCACCCCAAAAAACCTAGTTTTAAGTGTACTAGGCTGTCTGCCCCATGGTTCTCAGAGGCATTAAAGTCTCAGGAATCTAGTTGTATAAAGCTAGAACGAGCCTGAAGTGCCAATTATGACAGTGATGCAAAAAGGTTATACCTGTCAAAAGCAGTACCATTGAGCCATTCGTATGGCCCACAGTTTATTTCCAATTCTGTTTCTGGGACATATTATGCCTTGAGAGAACTTTTTTTAAGTGGTCAATAATTTTTTGACCCCTTCTGTGAATACATATACACGAACGCCTTCTGCTAAGTTGTGCGAGGATCTCTAAAATTTCTTTTATGATAAGATCCACGCTTTCAGGATTCATTTACTGCCTCTTCTCCTTTATCCTTGACTACTACTTCCACACCTTCTACATCGATATTGCATCCTTTGTTGTCTTGCTTTGCTCCTATATCCCTTAAAGAATCAGTTTAGGAGCTTATCAACTCTTAATCCCTGTCCCCCGACCATTCGCAAACTAGGTACCAGAGTGGTTAACCCCATTAACAATGCTTTTTTGAATGATTCCCTCAAACGGATGACTGTACCTTGGGCTTGGAAAGGGGCTCTTTTACTCCCTCTATTAAAAAAGCCCCCAGCTGATCTCAAGATCCTGAGTAGTTTCAGACACATTTCACTCATTCCTATTACGGTGAAGCTGGTAGAAAAAAAAATGTAAATGAGCAGATTTCAGTCTTTTTGGAGACTATTCATATACTTCATGACTCTCAATCAGGCGATAGACCAGGTTATAGCACTAAAACTGCTCTACTTGAAGTATCTGAACTCATTAAAATAAACAGGGATAGTAACTCCCAGGTTGTGTTCGTGCTTCAAGACCTTTCTGTGGCATTTGACAAGGTGTCACATATTGTCCTGCTTCAAAGGCTAGAAAAAGCTGGCATCACTGGTCAAGCACTGTTATAGCTTAAGTCATTTTTGGCCAATTGAACTCTGGCCATCTATCTCCCGCCTTTCACTTCAGAGGCTAATCCTTTGAAGTATGGAGTGCCTCAGGGCTTAGCACTTAGCACTACTTTTTTAAATATTTATGTGGCACCTCTGGCCAAGCTGGTTGAATCACTGGGTGTGAAGTTAGTGTCATACGAAGATGACACACAACTCTATTTGGCTTTTCAGGAAAGGGTCCCGTCCTCTTTAGACTCCTTCAAAGCTTGTCTTAAGTCGGTCATGGATTGGATGAATTCTAGTTTTCTAAAACTTAACTCTGACAAGACTGAGATACTTTTTTCAGCACAAAATCCACTCCAGACTCTGGTGGCCTCCCAATATGGGACCTCCTCACTGCCCTTTCCCGGATGTTGGGAACCTGGGTGTCAAATTTGACTCAAAACTTAATTTTGAACCTCAGGTTAAAGCTTTGTCTTGTTCTTGTTTTACGACTATGAGATCACTTAGAAATATGCTGTACATCATTCCTGTGGATGATCAAAAACCCAATGTCCATGCTTTGATTGCTTTGAAATTGGATTACTGTAATAGTCTGTATCTAGGCCTTCCGAATTTTCTGAGACAACACCTATGGATTATTCAAAATGTGGCGGCCCATTTGATTTTTAAGATTCTCGCTTGGATCTCGATTTTCAATCCCTTGTGGAAACTCCATTGGCTGCCTATTAAAAGTACAATACGATTCAAGGCTCTTACTCTTGCATTTCAAATCTTCAATCAAAAAGGTCCCTGTTACCTCAGAAATAGGTTTAAAATCTTGATGCAAGTACGTTCTTTGAGGTCCAATCACTGCAAATTGTTTGTAATACCTAGGATAATCAAGCCTAGAAGCTGGGGTCGTTCTTTTTCTTACTTGGCAGCCAGATTGTGGAATGCCTTTTACCCTCAGAAGCACCCAGTCTGAATTGATCTTCAGGAAGAATCTAAAAACATTTTTGTTTGACTCCTTCTAATAATGATTCTTTATGGAACCTCATTTTGGAGCAATCTTCATCACAAGCGCCTGGACACCTTTTTGGTAGCTTTGAGCTATAGAAATATGTATTGTATTGTATTCTCTGATGATTTCCCTGTATACCTGTTCCATGATGGTGGTATAGCAATTGAGATTGCTTAACTGTATAAGTGCTTCTTTGATGTACATGTCTGACTGGTGTCCTGAGCTAAGAGCTAAACTATTTATGACCTGTCTCTGTGACCATGTCATGTTATTCTTAGTTCTATTCTTCCACATTAATCATTAATAGGTGTGTGTGTATATATATATATATATATATATATATATATCTATGTATATATATATATATATATATATATACAGATATATATATATATATATAGTTATAGTGAGGTCCTAGTTTCTATAGGAAGAGTGTTTTTTGTTATGCCAATAACTTGGTGCCGCTTGACACGACTTCATGAAATTTTCACCCCCGGGGAGGTGGGCAGTCCACCTCCCCAGGGATGAAAAAAAATAATGAAGGGAGTTTGTCGTGGCCCCGGGGACCACCACCTCTCCAGGGCAAAGTTGAAAGTGGGAGGGGGGCTGCGGGCCCCACTCATGAAGCCAGTAATAGCCCTGGGGACCACCATCCCTCAGGGCCAGCTCCTGCTATGTCCCGGGGTGCCCACCCCTGGGACATAGCTGTTCGATCTGACTTGGCGGGAGCTTTGACAGATCCCGTCAAGTCCGAGCAAACACTCTGCTTTCAGTGGGTGTGAGCTGTCAAAGTGCTCTTGCCCTTTGGAAACAGAGGTCTCATCTCTTTCTCTGCTCACTGAGATGCGGGCAGGGAAAGCGCTGAAATGATTTCTCTGGCACACATGGAGCCGCATGTTTAGCAGTTCCCTTTGTGGAAGAGCTATGTTGGCTCCTGCAGGAGGCAGGGAACCAGCTGAGACCATAGGGGCCTTGAAACTTCCCCCCTGAGGTCCCATTGTACACTGGGTGCCCTGGGGGACACCCAAGACAGATGGCCAGGCTCTGGGAAATGGGTTCTCAGGGGTCAAAATTGGCCTGAGGAGGGGCCCATGTGGCCCTCCTCCTCCATTTAATGAAGACTTGGGCCTGGAGAAAGGGGTCCCTGGAACTAAGATCACTGTAGGGAGGACCCCTCTCCTCCATTTAATAGTGGTGCACTGGGGATGGAGTCCCCAGGAGCTAAAATTAGCTGGGAGAGGGGGCTGCGTGCCCGCCCTCCCCATTGAAAGGTGGTGGGCCCCAGCAGATGGGGTCCCCAGGGCTGAAATCTGCCCAGAGATGGGGGCCGCACAGCCCCCCTCCCCTACAGTACATGGTTCTTCTTTTAAATTACTAGGAGTATGCAAATGTGTAAATCACCTGGAAGCTGCGCCCACTTGGCCCATCAGTATTCACTTTAGTAGTACACAAAAGTCTTCCCCTTGTTGCCAGGATGATGTACAGCTCCCCAAAGGGTTCCTCAGAGCATTTCCCTCCGGTTTTGACGACGTGTTCTTGATGCTGAGCAATATGAGGACATCTCCACAAAAAAAAGAAGCACTTAGGTCATATAGAGAACAGGAAGGCACTGGTATGGTGGAGTTTTACGTCTTTGTAGTCTTGTTGGCCTCTGTGTAGAAGGACTCATGTGATCACAGAAGTCTATAGAAACAGGCAACAGGAACAATCATGTTGCGACAATGCACACAGGTCACTGGTGACAGTTCCTTGTCCTCCATTACACAGCTGTAGTGTAGAATACATACTGGACATTTATCTAAAGAGGCAGGAAGAACTCCACTTAGGTAGATATTTTATGCAAAGCTGTAGACTCTTGTTGGATAAAAGGGCAGGTGAGGTTTCTTTTGAGTCACTCACACAGCTACTCACCCACACAGACTCTCACACACCCACTCAGGGATGCACTCAGACACTCATGCACCCACTCATAGAACTGCTCAGAGTCTAATGCACCCACTTACAGACCCCCTTACACACTCATACACCCACTCAGAGACTCACACACCCACTAACAGACCCACTCAAAGACTCACACACCGACTCACTGACCTACTCAGGACTCACTCACAGACCCACTTAGACACTCTTCTACCCACTCAGAAATTTGCACACCCACTCACAGATCCACTTAGAATCTCACACATACACTTACAGACCAACACAGACACTCACACACAAAGTCACAGAAACACTCTTACACACACACTGTCACACTCAGAGACACCCTCTCACACCTACTTTAACACCTACATAGACCTTCTCACACACAGACTGACACTCTCACACTCACTCTCAAACTCAAAGACACCCTCTTGCACCTATTCTCACACCCAGAGAGACAGACCCTGCAGCCAACTCCCACAGCGCACAAACATAGTTCATGTGTAACGCGGGTTGGGTGGTTAGGGGGGTTGGCCACAGAGGATATGGCCCTGTGGCCAACCTTCACCATGCACCGTCAAAGGCCATTCATGGCACAGAGTTGAGTGGTTATAGGGGGTTGGCTGCAGGGCTTGGCCACGGGCAGCCCCTGCAGCCAACCCCCTAACCACCAACCTTGTGCTGTGCACGATCTTTGACCGTGCACGGTGAGGGTTGACCACAGAGCCTGGCCTGCAGGCAGCCACTGCAGCCAACGCCCCCTAACCACCCAAACCTGCACTGCACACAAACTATGGGAGTTGGCCTGCAGCACTGTACACAGTGGTTGGATTCACTTATAGTAAAGAAAAAGAACCATCGACATTCACTGAAAAACAAAGGTTATAGGGACATTATAGTTACGAAACAGAATTGAAAAAAAACAGAGAAATTCAGCAGTTATAGCTTGAATTATTTCAAGTCAGGGCCTAAGGTAACTATAAGTGGCTCTCTTGTCATGCACTGCAAATTGGCCCAGATATTACAGCACTCATGACAACTTTTATAACATCAATAAAGATATCAGTGAAAGATTATAAGTCAAATTATTGAAGAATAAACTGTGCATGGCAGGGTCGCAAGTTATAGTTCCCTTAGGCCACGGGTTATAGTAACTTGAGATAACTAACTATAACTGCTGAATTTCTTTGGCTGTGTGTAAGTAAATTCAGAACCTAACTATAACTTCTCTGTAAACTTTGTTTTTTTAAAGTAAATATATATATATATATATTCAATTTAAAAAAACATGTTACAGGGAAGTTGTATATATTCACTAACAAACAAAAGGTTACAGGGACGTTATAGTTAGGCTCACATTTTAAATGTACCAAACCATAAAAAATCACCAATTATAATTAGTGTTATCTCAAGTAACTATAACTTGTGCCCTAAGGTATCTATAAATTGCGGTGGTTGGCCACCGTGAGTGGATGTATGAGGGTGTCTGTGGGACTGTGATTGGGTGTGTGAGAGTCTGAGTGGGTCTGTGAGAGGTTGTGAGTGTCTGAGTAAGTTTGTGAGTGAGGGTCTGACTGGTGCTGTGAGTGGGTGTGTGAGGGTCTGACTGGGGCTGTGTGTGTGTGTGTGCACAAGGGTCTGAGTGGGTCTGTGAGTGGATGTGTAAGGGTCTCAGAGCATGTATGAGTAGGAGGAAAAGATTGAAAGAGAGAGAGAGCGTGAGAGAGAGAGAGAGAGAGAAAGAGAGAAAGAGAGGGAGAGGGATAGAGAGAATTTTAAGCTTTGATGTATGATATACTTAGAATGAGATATTTCTGCACAAATTAAAAAGAAAAATGCATTTGTCAAATAAAAACAACAAGGTCACCTTTCAGTATGAGCCTTAAAGATTTGCACTTGAAAAACAGATGGAGGAAAATGAGCAGATATACACCTGGACTCGAACCTTCAACAGTCTGTGACCTTCACATTTGAACTATTCAATAGTTCGGGCAGGACAGCATGTGTATGTGTCATAGCTGGTAGCAGCATGGACTTCATCGCATTGACTCCTAATCCCTTCAGCGCCATGGCATTTGGAGCAATTTAACAGCAGAGGAATAGGGGAAGTATGCTTTAGGTGGAGCCCTATCCCCACCGCTGTGACAGGTAGTCTCGGAGTGGGCCCCATATGTCAGCTGGTCTGGAGGTGAGTGGTAGGGTTTTTGCATAGATTTTACTGGTGGCGTTGCAATTGGCCATGCTAGTTAGCCATGTTTGTTTGGTCGAAGTCTGTTGGCTACCCCAAAGGATGGTCAGGTCTCTCATAGCAAACAGGAACACTAGAGCTGTGAATCTGTGCACCCCCTTGGGAACCTGCTGCACATAACCCAACAGCATGAAAAGTGGGTTAGGGCTTAATGTGGAACCTATCGTGAGAGACAGCAGAGAGTACTGCCCCACTGCATGACACGTCCATGTTAGATGGGTGAAGTCAGCATCAGCCGCATGGCACTAAGGACACAGCGAGGTCTTGGTAGGATCATACTGCGCTAACGTGCTGGTGGTAGTGTAGGCATGTCTAAGGAATTTGTAATGGATGAGTTTGTGTCTGTGGTTCCAGGAGACCAATTTCATTTGTTGGCAACAGTAGAACCAAATCTTATTGGCTAGGGGCATTGTAGCTCATGCTCCGATGTCTGTCTAAGTTTACCTTCTCAAGTTGGGAGCAAGATTACGCTTGTGTGATAGAGTTTGGACACCATACACCTACTGGTCGAGTCAGTAATCAGCGATGTCAAAGGCTCAAACTCGTCAAGTGGCAGGAAGTATGTGGGTATTTGTGTACCTAGTGCACTATGTAAGCAGCAGAGAATAAAATGGTCCATTGTGGTAGCATTCACAAAGCAAGTGTCATCCACTTGTGACAATGCATGGACATCCAGAAAAAGGCATCCAAAAGTGTGCAGGTCAAAGCGGGCTAACGTACGCTGGACCAGGGATTCACAAGAGCGTGCCAGCCAGGGGTTATCTGCCATGGGAAGGGAGGGGGAGTACAAAAGGTCACCCAAAAAATGAGTTTGCGCCAGGCCCAGCTGGTTGTGAAAAGGGACAATATGTCCAAGAGATCCACGGGTATCCCCTGTGGCAGAATAACTTGTATATGGCAGAGTGTTGGCTTGGTCTCTTTCCGGTATTGTGTAAGGTAGGCGCCAGTCACTGTGGTACCAATGATATGCAAACTGACATTGTGCCACTAAGAAACAGCTGAAAGTGTGGCACCCCAAAACCATCTTGCTCATATGGCTAGGTTACTGTGTCCCAGCCTATCTGAGGTCAATATCCTGCCCACACAAGGCAGATGAGCAACGTACCCAAGGTCTGGAAGAAGGAGTTTGTTAGTGGGATACAAATATTAATAAGGAAGTATAAAAATCGGGGTAATACTACCATCTTGATGAATAGGATTCGTCAGGCCATTTAGAGTGGGCGTGAAATCCAGCAGTCTATATGTGTCACCAGATGACCAATGGCTGGGCTATATTTCAAGCAAATTATCTGGTCCTTTTTATGATGTATGTGTGTCCCTAGGTATGTGATCGATTCTGTATACCATCTAAAAGGGTATGGGCCATGGCACCAGTGAGCAGAAACAGGTCTGACTTATCTCAATTGACATAAAAGCCTGAGTGATATCCGAAACAAACAATCTCTTGTAAGATGGGTTCTAAGTTCACTAACAGGTGTTGTACAAAAAGAAGGATGTCGAGAGATATTAAGAGGAGAACAGTATGAAACTGAAGTCAGCAGCGAAGATGCTGCTCTTGATGGTGGCGGACCAGCGGGTCCATAGCGATGATGAATATTAACAGGGACAATGGGTAGCCTTGCCTGGTGCCCCAGGAGTTGGCAAAAGATGGTGACAAGGAGCCATTGACACATATGCATGCCATGGGCTGTGAATACAGTAACATGATGAGGGATGTGAATCCCCTGGGGAGACCTAGATTACTTACGCCCGCCCACAAGAAAGGCTACTCCAGGGAGTCCAAGGCCTTCTCCGCATCAAGTAGGGCCATGGCCGCCAATGTCCCTGGTGATTTCCTGTGCAGTACCGAGAAAACAGTGCGCAGGTTAAAGGAGGTGGAGCATTGTGGGACAAAACCGAACTGCAGGGGCAAAATTATAGTTTCAAGCAAAAGAGCAAAACAGGTTACCACTAGTTTAGCAAGTATTTTATTGTCAAAATTTAATAGGGAAAAGGGGCCATAGAAAGAGCATTGCAATGGGTCTTTGTCTGGTTTCAGTAGTAGAACAATCATCACTTCCCACAAAGTGGGAGGAAGGGAGCCTGTCTCAAGGGACTCCGCGTAGAGTTCCAGGAGGTGGGGGACAAGAAGGTGCTTATGCATTTTATAAAACACGCCTGTGATGCAATCCAAGCTGGTGGACTTGGATCCAACCAAAGAGTCTATAACTTGCATAATCTCCTCAGTGGAGAAAGATTCGCTGAGAAAAAGTCTAGGAGAATCAGTGAGCCATACCTTAGCGATCTCCTCAAGGTAGCCCTTCACGTCCCCATCTATGGCAGTATTGCATGCTGTGTATAAATTGGTAAAATAGTGCTGGAGTTCTTCCACTGTACCCGTCGCACGGGTACCATCCCCTGCGCAGCAGCTACAGAACATAGCCAGAGCTCCATGGAGGGTGCAGCAGGCGTGCCAGTGTGTGGCTTGGGCCATCACCCTCCCCGTACCTACGACAGCGAGAGTGATTATTCAGATGCAGGACCTCGTGTTCTGCTAAGGTGCGGAACTCCTCAAGTAGGGCTAAACGACGTGGAGATTGAGGCTCTCGGGGAAGCCAAGCATCTTCAGTATCAATCTCCCTCAGGGCATTTTCAATTAGATCAAGGGAATTCTGAATGTCAAGAATACCAGTGTGCTTTGATATGCAGACCCCTCTTCTATAGGCCTTAAAGACCTCCCTTTGGGTTTCCTGTGTGGACACGGAGCCCACATTGAGCTCAAATTACGTCACAATGGCAGTCCTAATTTCCTTATGGAATGCATCATCCAAGAGTGCGTTGCATGGAAGTCGCCAGCTGTGTTTAGGGTGGGTGCCTAGCGGATGCTTCAGAGACAACTGTACCAGGGAGTGGTAAGAAAATGTGCGGGGTAAATGGACCGCAAACTCCAGCCAGGAGAGAGGTAAGGGGAATAGGAGCCAAAAGTCAATGCACTTTCAGGCATTGTGAGGGGCTGAGAAGAAAGTGTAGCCCTGAGAGCCTTCTTGAAGATGTCGCCAGGCATCTCAAAGGAGGTGTGTGTTGCAAATTTTGTGAAGAACTTGTCACACTCACGGCTTACCGCTGGGAGTCTGGGTGGAGGAGTCCAGATGTGGGTTCACTGCCGTGTTAATTTTGCCCTCCAGTATAATGTGATCAGTGCCCATCAGGTGCAGGAGGGAGAGCACTTTTTGGAAGAGTTCAGGTGTATCAACATTAGGGGCATAAACATTAAGAAGAAGTAACCTGTGACCAGCTCGGAGCCCCGATACTGCACATAGAATCCCTCCTCATCTGTAAATGTGACCCAAGGGGTAAAGGGAACTGACCTGTGTATCAAGATGCTTTCCCCACGGGAACAGGTGCAGTAGTCTGAAAAATATCTGTGGGGATCCCACGTAGAGGCATAGGTGTGTGGACGTCCTGGGAAGAAGTGCAACTCCTGCAGGAAAACAATCCTGACTTTATGTAGTACAAGATATGGGAGGGTTTGTTTACCATTGTGTGGGTTGTTAATACCTCGAACATTCCAGGAAGTCAGGGAGATATCTGTGGACCTCAAGAGTGCATCATCGGTCATCCTCCATGGGGCCAATGTGTTGTAGTGAGCCAACAAGTGTAATGTGTGCAGGAGTGTTCCAGCCTAAAAAGAAAAACAAAACCAAATCAGCTGCAACATAGTAAAACCATCCCCACTCTCCCCATCCACACCAGGCCTCCCATAGCCCAGTGAATCCCTTCCCACACAACAGTCAGGCAAACCATCAAAGCAGTAACTTAGTAAACCACTCACACTCCTGATGCACACCATGGGGGATGAGCAACACTAGGCCGCAGGTCCCTGCTGATGCATGAGGTGCAAGTGCCAATAAGTGGATGAAGGCATATCATCAAAAAGCCTGTTTACACAGTTGCCACCAGGTGAATGTGGGCCAGTCATGGAACAGCGATGGTAGAGCATGATGGAGACCAATGAGCCACCAAGCTCATCAATCAGTCCTGTGTGTCCTGAACTGCTAGAGACATGCAGGTGTGGCAAGAGCTCCGATGCTCTTTGGCGTATATCTGGTGGAACACCTTAGCATCTGTAGGGATTTCAAAGAAGCTGGCCTTGCCATCAATGGTGCCTTTCAAACATGCAGGATAAAGCATACCATATATTTAAGCCCAAGCTTACAGGGCATGTCCTTGACCTCTGTGTATTTGCAGCTGGCCGTTTGCACCACCTGGGTGAAATCTGGAAAGAAAGAAAGCTTCTCACTCTGATACTGTATCGGGCCCTGCTCCCAAGCCAGCCCTAGCGCAGTGTCACGATCTTTGAAAAATAGCAATTGTGCAATTTTCAGTCACGGGGTGGTTCCAGGGGGAGGCTGATAGCCAAGAGACCTATGTGCTCTTTCACAAGCGAATGTGTGCGTTAATATCTGGAGGTCAAATAGCTCAATCAGGAGGTGTTCCACGAAGTGGTCCATCCTGCCATTGTCTGTAGATTCAGATACTCCTGAAATGCGAAGGATGTTACAGTGGGACCTCGCCTCTAGATCTCTGTTCTGAATGGCGACTGTCTTGAGTTGTTTTTCAATGTTTGTAATCCCTTCTGGGTCGTGGCTGAAAAGTCCCTGAGTGTAAAAATGCACTTCTCAGTACCCTCCAGCCTAACATTATACCTGTCCAAGCACTCCCCCATCTTGTCTAACCTGCTAGCCAGGGCGGCAAATCGGGCATCAGTGGCACAGAACCTGGAATGGAGTTCCGCTTTGATGGCATCTGTCCCAGCTAAGTGTCCAGTGGGTTGGTGGCCTGGGGCTTTACTCTCTACTCCAGCAGGGGTAGTGGGCCATTGACCCTGCTCGCCCTCTCAAACTGCAATTTTTCTGTTGGGGTTGCCCCTCCCCATGGTCATTGGTCCCCAACAATCATACCGTAACTGGTAGCTTACTTGTAGTGCTGATCAGGCTGGGGCAGCAGGGGCATCTGGGTAGATTTCTGGTTTATTGTGTCACTGCGCAATCAGCAGGCAGGCGGGCCAAGGAAGCAAAGGATCCGTTGCTGGAGGTCCCGCAGGTGAACCAGGGGACCCAACCAATGTGGTCCAAGGGGGTAGGCCAGGGCAAGGTGCAGGTTCAGCTGGCGTGGAAGGCACCTGTGTTGCTGAGTGTCCGGGGGTGAGCGCTGCAGCCTCAGATGTGGGGGTATTATCATGCAACAGCACTCACACAGGCGTGGTCATATGGCCTTCTCTCCAAATGTTGACCCACCCCCCAGGCCCAGCAAAGCCCATGAGAAGATTCAGCAGGGACTGTAGTGCAAAGTATGCAGCCTAGATGTAATCTGGCCCCCCCCCCCCCACGACTCTACCTTGTGGCGTCTGTCACCTTGGCCCAACAATGGGGCAGGGGTCATCTCAGCATGTCTTATGGCCTGTCACAGCTGCCACTAGTGCGTCCCTCACATGGCAGTGCCATACAAGGTAGGCCAGAGTTTGCGGGCGAGCTGCCCACGGTCTTTTTCCCCAGGTGGCAGTGAGAATCAAATGCCGATGGTTGAGGGTGGTCTGCCCAAACCACTAATCAACAAAAGGGCACTCAGAGGGGAGCCAGTGTGGCCAGGGGGCTTGGGTAGCCATGGGTCTCAGGCTCATCCACGGCCCCTTTTGTTGCAGGTCCTCTGAGGCTAAGTTCAGGCCACTACCTCTCCAGCATCTTCTAGCCCCAGCTAGGCTATCAGGCAGGATATTCAAACCCACAGTATCTGGGGCGACAGAGCTAACTGTCCACATTCCCCCGACAGCAAAGGTGGGCTGATGGAGTGCCTTAATTCAGTGCATGAGGGATCTCTGAAGCCAGAGCTTCACCGCAGTGCAGCCTTCACTGTAGCCAGATTGGCCCCACCCCTTCCATCTAATGCTTAAAGAGATCCTGTTTAAAATATAAATTGAAGAAAAGGATTTGAGAGCTTAAGAACTTGTTATACAGGCTAAAGGCATAGTTTTAGGGAGAGCTTCAAAGGAGGGAAAAACTTGAGGCCCCATCTGAATATCTTGTTTTCTTTTTCAGATCTTCGTCACTGCTGTTCCTATTCCCCATACTCCCTTTCCCTCACCTGGCCATTCCAATACTCTGTGATGGTATAGCATTCAGAGTTGGTGATGCCTGGAGGTGGACCTCTTGATCTCAGTACAGACCATAAGAAAGAATCGGCAATGACAAAAGGCCTCTTGCAGCTTGTTGTGCCCTGTAGCTTCAACAGGAGGAAAGCTTTATGACCATAGAAGTCCCCTTCTTTGACATGGGTATAAGATGGAAAGCAGGTCTTCTAGACTCTTCGCAGGTCCAGCCCCTTCTGTTCTTCCACAGATCCAGAAAGCGTTTGGATGAGGGTACTGGGGACGCCACATTTATATCTGGCAGCAGCGGGTGGGCAGAGGGAAAACCCTGGCCGTTCCTTAACCAATAGGCTAAAAGTTCTGAGGAGCAACCCTACCCACTTTTTTTCCCCTGTGCAGAGCTCATGTGCCCACCCCAGAAGTGTGGCCAAGGAAATGAGCAGCCCCTCTTCTGTGGTCATTCTAAACCAGATCTGATGGCAGCTCCCTCCCTCTTGGATTGGTGTTTGCCTAGTTGGGGATACAAAGGAACGGGGTAAACCTGGTGTCAGCTACCATTTGTTTATGACAGTGGAGGCCTCCTTGAAATTAATAAAGTTCCAGGGCACGGGACAGGCTATCCTGTCAGAGCACACAGCACCTCCCTACACCCAAGGATTCTTGTCACTGCTATGGGAGCAAAGCTCATACCTCATCAACTGCCCGATTACAGTTGTACCTCACTTAAGTGAGCCACCAGAGGCTTAGGCAGGAAAAAGGTAACTTTCTAAATAGTACCTTTTCCAAAATATATATTACAAATCTGACTTCACCGGTTAATTCGTCTTTTGATAAATATTTCAAAAATTCCAAGGATTAATTGAGTAGCCATTTCTTAGCCAGAGACAACATTATTACATTTTATATTGTATCCCAGTATGTTCCTATGGAACAGCCAACCCTACTACAGTGAAAATAGGTTTTGGGTCCTTGGCACTATGAGGGCATGTTTAACATTAAACTTTTACAGGTCTTACTTTTAAAAAACATGTACCCTTCCTTATGGACAAAAAGGCTATTTAGGGGTGACTTGATAATATTTAAAAGGATGGTTTAGGCCTATCATAAAGGTTTATGATGACAGGGCAAATTTGCAGTTTAAAACTGCACAGCCAGGCAACCTAGGGTAGGCCTGCAGTCATGTTTACGGTGTTACTATAGTGGAAGGGACAAGGAGTGCAGCAGTCCACTTGTGACACTTACTTTACAGGCCTTGCACACCAACTGTGCCATATACCAGGGACTTATAGATACATTAAATATGGCATTTAGAGATATACAAATTTTATCATGTTGAAAGAGAGAGCACATGCACCTTACTCCTGGTTAGCAGGGGTAAATTGCACAGAGTTCTGCAGCCAGCAAAAAGAAGTAGGGCAAAAATCTGGGGTTACATTATGCAAAATGCACTCATTTCAGACAAAAGTTATTGTTCTATAGTTAGCCACAACTTAAGTATCTTTATCTGGTTTGTGAATGATGACAATGGTATCTCTAGAAGATGAATCCACAATTTTTGTGAAATTGAGAGATGAAGGGGCAATGGTAAGAACAGCTGCTTTGTCTGATTGTGAAGAACAGATTGGTATGATAATCACTTCCCATGAAAATGTAACGTCTAAACTAATACTGAAATCGTCCAAAAGCATAATCAAATCCAGTTTTCTCAAGTACTTTTACCTTGAATTCACACAAGCCTTCTTATGCAAGGGGTAAAGATATTTATTTTAATCTTGGAAATGTTGTGCGATCTCTGCATCTCTCTCCCACAGGCATTTTTATTTATCAGAAATGAGAGACAAAAAACTTGAGCTCCATTGTTTATATTTAGGTCATCTGGCTAACATCTTCGCTGCTTGGTTCAATAGTATTCGGTCCCGTAACACATTGAAGCCATTTGATCATTTCTGTTTTGCCACACATTACCTACGCATAAATGAGCAAATATCAGAGTGCAAGGCTCTGTGCGGGGTTCAATGGTTTTGCTATGTGAACTGAAGATATGGGAAATGAATGCCCCAGCATACAGAAGTAATGTGAAGGCATTGAGATTTGTCGTTTAAACTGCTAATATGACTGGTTCACATTTTCAAATGATCTGATGGTGGGGTAGGCTTTCGCAGTCTGTTTCCATGAGACTGTTCCGGACCATAGTGTCATTGGAACCCCAACACTACACACACTTTGCCTGTATGGGGAGGGACCCTCTGTAGATGGTTAGGGACTGCAACAGGTACCCACACACAAAAGATTTGAGGTGTAGGTGTGGGCCCTGCTTTTTGGATTGTAAGAGGTGATTAGGGAACTTCAGGAAATTCCTGCCATGGGCAAAACAGATTTGAAAACACTGGAATTGACACAGGTTATTGGCACCACTAGGGGTTTCCCACCCAGATGGTCGAGTGATCCTTGAGAAATGTTCTCATGGTGCGGGGTGCCTAAATATGTAGTTCCCACAGTCCTTCATAGTTTGTCTGGAGGGGAGGGGGAGCTATCCAAGTGGGGCCCAAAGTGGTGGGTGGCCTAGTAAGGGGATAGTTACTAAGATAGGAGGTGTAGTGCTAGCTCCTAGGTGCCCCAGGTGAGATATCGTCTGATCCAGAAATATGAGAAGGGTTGGATGACTTCCTGGATTTCAGGGACAGGTTAGTAGTGGACACTGAGATGTCAGGATAGGATGGGTGAACACTCAAGGAGAGTAAAGGATGACACACAAGTGACTGTGTATCTGAGGTGGTGGCTTGGGTAATGCCCAACCTGGTGTCCACCCAGGTAGGTCCTTTGGGGTCAATCCCCGAGAAAGGGGGGCAGAAGACAAGTCTGTTAAAGATTGCCCCTCTGAGCTGCCTGAAGCATAGACTGCAGAGGCTCCGCCTTAGCAGACTCCAGCCTGGGCCAATTTAGGTATACCAACCTTAGTGTGCATCCCTATGCTCCTTGAAGTAGTGCTGGCTTGAGAGGCATGTGGTTTGATTGTTGGGTGGGGCCCTCAGCAAGATGATACAGAATGTGACGTGCTCAGAGTGGTTCAACCAACTGGTCAGGTGGGGCCTAGCTTGAGTGAAGGGAACCTGTGCTTCAGCCTGGGTTGGTGCTAGACACTTCTGGCTGAAACTGTCACTTTGAACTATTAGAAGAATAGGCTACAGAGGACTATGTTTGGCAGGCTTCTGTTCTGAGGGGTGCACTTTGGGTGTAATAAGGGTACTGAAGATGCTATAAGGTGGAAGGTGACAGTGTGTGCCTACAGTGCCACTTGTCATTTTTCACAGGAGGAATCTTTTGGGTGCCTAGTTGGTCTCTGGCTTGACTGCTGGGTGCTGGGGAGTTGCCTGAAGCGACTGGGTGTTGGTGAGGCCGACTGGAGGCTCACTTGCTCTTCCATGTAGCCCAGATGTATTCAGCACTGTTCTCGCTGAAGAGAACCGGGGGACCTAGGTTCCCAGGGTGGTTCACATGGAGCTGCCAAGAGGGGAGCACTGCTAGTTCTTCCCAGAAAAGCAAAGGGGAAAGGCCCCCCTGAGGTTCTGTAGTGCGTGAAGTCCTTTGGGAGACATCAGTCTTCTTTAGAGAGGGGCTGAAAGTTCCTAGGGTGTCCCTATAAGCTGGGTGTAGCAGTGCACCATTCCGGAAAACAGGATATTTACTTGTGTTAAATATAATTTGGTATATTGCTGCTACTAATCCCCACTGTAGCAGGCAAGCCTCCAATGAGTTACCTGCAAATATCATAAATTAACTTTTGCCACAGAAGTTAATTTTCTGTTAGCCCATTAATAGGTGGGTGGTCTTGCCCAGGTTCCTGGGAATACTCAGCGTCGACTGTTCCACACCGCTTTTCTTCTGTAATCAATTGTGCACCAACATTATTGCCATTTTTACTTAAAGACTTTCTCACAATGCCCAAACGAACACACTGTCGCCATCATGTGATAGCGTATTCAGTATCCTACTAAATGTACTCTTTGCATTTTAGGATTTTCATGCAGCAATGTGTTCATTACACTGTGCCCTTGTTAGAAACAGGGTCTGTAGTTGGCAGTTAGTTTACACCCTGTCCAAGCAGGGACCCTCACTCTAGTCAGGGTTATGGGGATACACAGCTCAGATAACCCCTGCTCACCCCCTTGGTAGCTTAGCACAGGCAGTCAAGCTTATATCAGAGGCAATGTGTAAAGTATTTGTACAAACATACACAGTAACACAGTGAAAACACCACAAAATGACTCCACATCAGGTTAGAAAATTAGCCAATATTTATCTAAATCATGGGTACTCACAAACTTTTTCTCGGGGGCCAAAATTGCAGTATGGTTTGCGGCCGAGGGCCGCACTGAAGTGACAGCGGGGGCGGGGCTTAGAGGGGGCGGGGCTTAGAGGGGGAACAACCACCCCACCCCCTTTTTCAAAACAATGCCCCTACCCCAGTAACACACACAGCGCGCACACATACAGCGCCATCTGCTCTCACCCCTACCCCAGTAACACACACAGCGCGCACACATACAGCGCCATCTGCTCTCACCCCTACCCCAGTAACACACACAGCGCGCACACACACAGCGCCATCTGCTCTCACCCCTACCCCAGTAACACACACAGCGCCATCTGCTCTCACCCCTACCCCAGTAACACACACTGCGCCATCTGCACACAGCGCCATCTGCTCCCACCCCTACCCCAGTAACACACACAGTGCCATCTGCACACAGCGCCATCTGCTCTCACCCCTACCCCAGTAACACACACAGCGCCATCTGCTCTCACCCCTACCCCAGTAACACACACTGCACCATCTGCACACAGCGCCATCTGCTCTCACCCCTACCCCAGTAACACACACTGCGCCATCTGCACACAGCGCCATCTGCTCTCACCCCTACCCCAGTAACACACACTGTGCCATCTGCACACAGCGCCATCTGCTCCCACCCCTAGCCCAGTAACACACACAGTGCCATCTGCTCTCACCCCTACCCCAGTAACACACACAGCGCCATCTGCTCTCACCCCTACCCCAGTAACACACACAGCGCCATCTGCTCTCACCCCTACCCCAGTAACACACACTGCGCCATCTGCACACAGCGCCATCTGCTCTCACCCCACCCCAGTAACACACACAGCGCGCACACATACAGCGCCATCTGCTCTCACCCCTACCCCAGTAACACACACAGCGCGCACACACACAGCGCCATCTGCTCTCACCCCTACCCCAGTAACACACACAGCGCCATCTGCACACAGCGCCATCTGCTCCCACCCCTACCCCAGTAACACACACAGCGCCATCTGCACACAGTGCTATCAGCACTCTCCCCTACCCCAGTAACACACACAGCGCCATCTGCACACAGCGCCATCTGCTCTCACCCCTACCCCAGTAACACACACTGCGCCATCTGCACACAGCGCCATCTGCTTCCACCCCTACCCCAGTAACACACACAGCGCCATCTGCACACAGCGCTATCAGCACTCTCCCCTACCCCAGTAACACACACAGCGCCATCTGCACACAGCGCCATCTGCTCTCACCCCACCCCAGTAACACACACACACAGCCCACACACACACCGCCATCTGCTCTCACGCCTACCCCAGTAACACACACTACATTAAAAACAAATAAATAAATAACCAAAGAGCCTTACCTGACTCAAAGCATTGTAAAGATGCCACAAATGTGGAACAGCAGGCAGGCAGGCGGGCAGCAGACATGGAGCCGGTGACAGGAAGCAGACGACCAAAGCCCCATAAAAGTTAGCTGCAAGCGCTGACTTTTATGGGGCTTTGGCTTCCAGGATCGTCAGGGCAACGCCATAAACAATGGCCGCCGTATGTAAACATAGAGGAGGGCCGCGGGAGCATGCGCAAGGAAGCCACTGTTGCGCATGCTCCCGCGGCCCTCTTCTATGTTTACATACTGCTGCCATTATGATGTGGCGTTTGGTGTGCGTCTCGCGGGCCGCCAAGCTAGGTCCGTGGGGCCGCTGGCGGCCCGCGGGCCGTACTTTGAGTACCGTTGATCTAAATCAAACAAGACCAAAACAACAAAAACCCTACATACCAAAGCCAAGATATGAATTTTGAAAATAAAAAGATTCTTAATCCATGGAAATCAATGGATGATTTATTTTAGCACAAAGTACCTGGTATGCGTCAAAAATAAAGCTGCACGGGCAACCGTGCATTGGAAAAGCAAACAATATGTTGATTCCTTATTCACAAATGAGCCCATGTGTCGATACTTCCACCGCTGGGTAAGCTATGCATCGCTTCTTTCCATGTAGGCAAGGGATGCATCGATTTCCGGACAAGCAGCCTCAGGTCTGTGCGATGATGTTGAAGATTTTAACGTCCAGGGTGAATGCGTTGAAAATTCCGACACAGTGTGCGAAGGATCCGCGTTGAGAACAGGTGCTGTGTTGATTCTCCAGTCACGAGGCAGGCGCTGCATTGAATTTTCAGCTGCAGGACAGGAGCTGCTTAGATTTTTCTCACATGCACACAGCAGTTTGAAGATTTTCGCTCACAGGTTACCAGTTTCTACTTCTACGGGCCCAGGGACTGGATTTGGCACCACTTAGCAAGTCAGAACTCTCAACAGAAGAGCCCAGGCATTGGCAGAGGAAGTCTTTGATGTCCCTGGAACTTTGGAACAGGAGGCAAGCTCAGTCCAACCCCTTGGAGAATCTTCACAAGCAGGATACACAGCAAAGTCCAGTCTTTGTCCTCTTTAAGGCAGAAGCAGCAAAGCACATACAGCAAAGGGCAGCACTCCTCCTCCAGCTCTTCAGCTCTTCTTCTTTGCAGAGGTTACTCTTAATCCACAACTTATACTAATTTCTGCCTTTGAACCTGGCAAACTTCAAAGGAAAGTCTCTGTTGTTCACAAGATCCTGCCTTGCCCAGGCCTGGCCCAAGACACAGTCCACAGGGTTGAAGACTGCATTGTGTGAGGAAAGACACAGCCCTTTCAGGTGCAGGTGACAGCTCCTCCCTCCCCACTCTAGCCCAGGAAGACCAATCAGGATATGCAGGATACACCTCAGCCCTTTTTGTCACTGTCTAGAGGGAATTCACAAACAGCCCAACTGTCAGTCTGACCCAGATGTGGATTCCACCGGCAGGCAGAGGGATAAAATGGTTAAGCAAGAAAATACCCACTTTCTAAAAGTGGGATTTTAAATTGTGAGTTCAGAGACCCCAAACTCCAGATCTCCATCTTCTCCCAATAGGAAATTGCACTTAAAAGATATTTAAAGGAAGTCCCCATGTTAATTATGGGAGAGATAGGCATTGCAATAGTGAATTTAGCAGTATTTCACTATCAGGACATGTAAAACACACCAGTACTTTTCCTGCCTTTTAAATACACTGCACCCCTCCTTCGGGGCTATCCAGGGCCTACATTAGGGGTGACTTAGATGTAGTAAAAGGTAAGGTTTTGGGTCTGGCAAGTGGGTACACTTGCCAGGTCAAATTGGCAGTGCAAGACTGTACAATCAGACACTTCTGTGGCAGGTCTGAGACATGTTTACAGGGCTACTCATCTGGGTGGCACAATCTGTGCTACAGGCCCACTACCAGTATTTGATTTACAGGCTCTGGGCACCTTCAGTGCACTTTACTAATACATTTACTAGTAGATTTACTGGTAAATCAAATATACCAATAAGGGCTATCCAATTATAATCACAATTTACACAGGGGGCACTTGTACTTTAGCACCTGTCAGCAGTAGTAACGTGCCCAGAGGACCAAAAAAAACAGCAAAAACTAAGTCGGGCACACAGTCAAAAATAAAGGAAGCAGAGGCAAAAAGACAGATGAAACCATGCCAAGGATGCCTGGTCTAACAATGTGTTCCCCCAGCTGAAAGTGCGGAGAACTATCCAACCTCATGGGAGTTCTCAACACTATGGCAGAAGAATCTGGACAGACCATCAGCATTGGCGTGTTCTGTACCGGGGCAGTGTTCCACTGTAAAGTCCATTCCCTTTAGGGAGATGGACCAACTCAACAATTTTGGGTTCTCACCCCTCATCTGCATTAACCATCCGAGGGGCCTGTGGTCTTTCTGAACCCGGAAGTGAGTCCTAAACAAGTAGGGTCTTAATTTCTCCAGTGCTAAGACCACAGCAAATGCTTCTCTCTCATTTGCTCTCCACTTCTGTTCGCTGGGGAGAAATCTCCTACTAATGACGGCTACAGGCTTGTCTAGACCATCTTTGTTTAACTGTGCTAGAACTGCCTCCACACCATGCTCTGAAGCATCAGTCTGCACAACGAATTCCTTGGAGAAGTCGGATGCCTTTAGCACGGGTGCAGTGCACATGGCTGCCTTCAGGGCATCAAAAGTGGTCTAACAAGCCTCAGTCCGGATCACCTTCTTGGACTGCTTCCTGGAAGTCATCTCTGTCAAGGTGGCACCAAATGTGCCATACCCTTTGACAAACCTCCTGTAGTAACCAGTGAGACCTAAGAAGGCTCTCACTTCTGTCTGTGTCTTGGAGGATTCCCAAGCCAGAATGGCATCAATTTTGGGTTGTGGGGGGAGGGTGTCACCTGCCCACTCCCCAACTGGTGTCCCAGGTAAACCACAGATCCTGCCTTATTTGGCACTTACTAATAGTGAAGCCTGCCTTCTGCAGGGACTTCAACACTTCAAAGAGATGTTGCAGGAGTTCCTCCCAGCTGGAGCTTAACACTGCAATATCATCCAGGTAGGCAGTGCTGAAATCCCCCAGTCCAGCCAAAGCCTGGTTGACCAATCTCTGAAAGGTGGTAGGGGCATTTTTAAACCCAAAGTGCATGACCCTGAACTGGTAGTGCCTCTCTGGTATTGAGAATGCTGACCTCTCTTTGACCCCATCAGTCAAGGCAATCTGCCAGTACCCAGTCGTTAAGTCAAAGGTGCTAAGGAACTTGGTAGCTCCTAGCTGATCTATAAGCTCATCAGCTCAGGTGATGGGGTGCGCGTCAGTCTTAGTGACAGCCTTGAGTCCATGCTAGTCCACACAGAACCTAAGTCCAGAAGTGGCACCGGGGACAGCAGCCTTTGGAACCAAGACCAGTGGGCTGGACTAAGGACTGGTGGAGACCTTTATCACCCCCTAATGCTGGCATCTTGGAAAGTTCATCCTTGATACTGGTTCTAACCTTGTCAGTTACCCTTCACAGGTGGGCTGTCCCCAGTGTCCACATCAAATGAGTGACCTCTGGGCTCAAGGAAAACAGAGAGGCAAAATGTCCATGCAACTGGTGACAGTCCCTATTCTGTTCCAGGAACAATGTTGGGGAGAGGTTCACACCCTCCACAGATCCTTCTTTGTCTTGGGCAGACAGGAGGTGAAGAAGAGGTTCACTCTCCTCCTCCATCCTATCGTCTGTTGCAAAGAGCATGGTCAGTTCAGACCTCTCAAAATGTGGTATGAGGCGTTCACATGTAGGACCCTCAAAGGGTTCCTGGGAGTCTGCAAGTTCACCAGATAGGTGATATTACTCTTGTGCTCTACCACCTCAAAAGGCCCAGTCCACTTGTCCTGGAGAGAACGAGGCTCCACTGGGACCACAACCCAAACTTTCTTGCCAGGCTGAAACTCAACCAGAATACCACCATTTCATGTCCTCCTGGCTCGCTTCTAAGTTCGCCTGAACAAGTTTCCTGAAGCCATACAGCAGCTCAAATGAACTAGAACCAAGTCCCTTTTGTGTTACCTCCCTGAATGCAAAGAGAAGGCATGGCAAGAGGACGTCTCACTTATGCCTTTTCTGACAAACTCATATGGCCAAATCTAAATTTTATACTACCAAAGTAAAGGAGGCTATTAATGTCCCCAGGGAACTTTTTAAGACTGTTAAGGCCCTAACTGTGCCCATGAAGCCGGCTGGTCTAGAAAACTCTCAGGGTTTCTGTGACAAAGTTGCTTTTCATTTTGAAAATAAGATATTGCAAATACATAGCAACTTTGATACCCAGATTATTCCCGAAGTATTACCCCCCATGATAACAGAGAGTGGTACAGCAGATGACCAGTCACTAATGTCATATTTCCAACCCCCTTCCATGGATACTATTAAAAAGAAGATTCTTGCAATTAAATCGGGCTCCCCTCTGGATCCGTGTCCGCTTTCCATTTTTCACTTGGTTCCGGATTTAATGGCACGGATGTTGGTCCCCATTTACCAAGAGGTAGCTATGTCTGGGGAGTACCCATCTATCTGGAAAGAAACGATAGTAGTACCCCTCAAGAAAAAAACAGAGGGGGATAATCAGGACATGAGTAATTTGCGGCCAATAGCACGTCTCCCGTTTTTGGCGAAGATTCTAGAAAAAAGTTTGAACTCTGAATTGATTGAGTTTTTAACAAAAGCGAATGCTCTTGATATCTCCCAACACGGGTTCAGAAAAGGGCATAGTACTGAAACTACCCTAATCTCATCCTCTGATACTATTCGAAGGAGGGTTGATGAAGGCAAGGGGGCCGTTTTGTTTCTTTTAGATTTATCCGCTGCCTTCAACACTATCTCTCCCACACTATTAATGTCCCGTTTGCATCATGTGGGTTTGAGGGACAAGGCCCTTAAACTTTTGAAGTCTTTTCTTACAAATAGATGGACCACAGTTAGCTGTGGTGATTTCAAATCTAGACCTTATCTTCTGCCATGTGGGATTCCGCAGGGATCTTCCCTCAGCCCCACATTGTTTAATGTGTATGTAGCGCCTTTGGCTAGTCTAATTCATACTTTTGGTTTCATTCCATCTTCCTATGCTGATGACTCCCAGCTTATTATTCCTATTAATCAGCCATGGGAGGAGGTTGCAGATCGGTTTAGTAATTGTATGGTGGAAGTGAGTAAATGGATGAAGACCAATTGGCTAAAAATGAATGCCACCAAAACAGAAGTTTTATGTTTTGGACCTAGAAAGAATTTATGGAACTCACGGTGGTGGCCCTCTGAATGTGGTAACTGCCCTGTGCCCACTACTGTTACTAGAAACCTAGGCATCTTGTTCGACGAACATCTGTCTTTTAAAAAACAGATTAATCATGTGGTAAACATCAGTTTATGGTCAATTAAAATGCTCAGAAAAATCTTCCCCTATCTGTTATATGAATGGAGAGTATCTGCTATCCTGGCATTGGTAATGTCCAAGATAGACTACTGTAATGCACTCTTCCTTAATCTGGATAAGGGGCTGATAAAAAGACTCCAATTAGTTCAGAATTCCACTGTCAGAACGGTTCTTAATCTCCCACGATGTATATCAGTTAGAGAGAGTCTTAGGAAATTACATTGGTTACCAGTGGCGCAGCGTATCCAGTTTAAGTCGCTCTGCCTTACTTTTAAGGCAGTTCATGGAATAGGACCACGGTACCTGACTTCCAGACTCCTCCTGCATGTACCTAAAAGAAGATTGAGGTCTTCCCAAGCTCACTTGATTCAGGTCCCTCGCACACATAAAGCCAAATGGGGAGACAAAGCTTTTACAGTAGCTGCAGCCAGAGGATGGAACTCTCTCCCACAGAATATTAGGCAAGAATCAGGTTATATGAAATTTAGGAAAATGGTGAAAACTTGGCTCTTTCCTCGTTAATTTTTTGGTACATCAAGATCAGGGTCTTTGATTTAGTTTGTTTCAGTTTCTTCTATTGGATGTTTTTCTATCTTCATTATTTCTGTTATTTTTCTTATCCTCTGTCTATTTTTTACTACGTGCTTTCTTACCAGCGCTTCGATGCTCTCTAAGTAGGAACGCGCTTTATAAATCTTGAATTACATTACATTACATAATCATGCCTTTCAGGGTGTGGTTGAATCTTTCAACCAACCCATTTCCTTGGGGTTGATAAGGAGTGGTGAACTTGTAAGTTAAACCACACTCCTTCCACAGAAACTTCATGTAGGTAGATATGAAGTTGGTACCCCAGTCAGATATCACCTCCTTAGGGAACCCCATGTGGGTAACAATCCCCATCAATGCCTGGCCCACAATGGGGGCTGTTACTGACTTCAGAGGGAGCTCCACTGGGTACCGGGTAGCATGGTCCACCAAGACCTGGATAAACCTGTTGCACATGGCTATCTTGGGGTCCAGAGGCCCCCACAATGTCAATTAACACCCGCTCAAAAGGGGTGCTGACAACAGGGAATGGTTGGAGGGGAGCCTTGCATCCCACGCTTGCCACTTGCCTGGAAAATCTGGCAAGACCTACAAAAGGTGTCAGAGTGCCTGCGCATTTGGGCCCAGTAAAAGTGTGTGACAATCCTCTCAAAGGATTTGTCCTGCCCCAAAGGTCCTGCCAGAGGCAAATCATGAGCCTGCCCCAGTAGGAAGGTTCTGAAATGCTCGGGTACCACCAGCACATGGGCTACCCCAGGCTCAGCAACCTTAGGCTCACTATACAGGAGGCCATCCTCCCAGTAAATCCAGTGTGATCCAGGCTCCTTGCCAGATGTCTGGTCTGCAGCCTGTCACCGCAGACCCTCAAGAGAAGGGCATGACTTCTGCGCTCCTTGTAGAACTCCTCCCTGGTGGGACTCCCTTCCTGCTGCCAATGGGTCAGCTCAGGCATGTCCCCCAGTTAAGCCACCTGTTCCCCTGTAGGCTCACGGGCGTCCCCCTCAGGTTCAGCCTCCTCCCGGACCGCTGGAACTTCTGGGGTGGGTTCCCCGTGCCCCCTGCCCTTCCTTTTCCTGCCAGGCACCTGAGGCACACTTTCAGGCTCCATGGCCTCC
Organism: Pleurodeles waltl; assembly: GCF_031143425.1. NCBI lineage: Eukaryota > Metazoa > Chordata > Amphibia > Caudata > Salamandridae > Pleurodeles > Pleurodeles waltl. The sequence continues at coordinate 580,886,732 of NC_090439.1, read as the reverse complement.
TGATCATCCTGACTGGCTGTCATAGACCAGGTGGTCACGAAAGTCCACCAAAGCAGAACCAACAACTCCAAGTGTGACCGGTATTCCACCACACTCCAAGGGGAATCCTCCAGGTCGTTAGCAAGAAGACAATTAATAGGCATGGTTGGACTCACAGCTACCCTCAAGGAACATGAGACCCCCCCCCATTCTAAGGGAACCTGCAACATCTGACACTGGTGCGCTGAGTTGTCTACAGCAACTACTTGGTGAAGCACACTGGGAACCACCTACTCTTCAGACCCCAGGTGACAGTAGTCACACTTGCTCCAGTGTCACTCAGAGCCTCCACTCTCTGTCCATTGATGGTCACCCACTGCCTGTATTTCTTAGTGTTCTCAGGCCCAAGGGTTCTCTGGACCATCTCACTGTCCTCTAGTGAGACAAGGGTCATCTCAGCTGGCTCCCACCCTTCTCTTGGAACCAACTCCTCGCCAAGTGCTATACTGGCAAAACCCTGTGACTGTACACCAATGGGTACCCGCATGGGGCACTTGGGATCCCCCTCATGTGACCCTCCTGATCACATGCATAGCACTTACGAGCAATTATCCCTTTAAGGTGCGTGCACACAGGATGCCTTTTCCCACTGCGCACACACATTTACAAAGCACGCACTTTCCTTCTACGTCACTGCCTGCATCACGCAAGCGCGTGAAGTTCCTTAGTGCTGCATTTAAAAACAAGCAGCCTGAAAATACGCTCTCTTTGCAGCAGCAGGACAACACCGGCAGTCCATTCAGAGGAGAAATTGCCATGAATAAGGTTTGTGGTTTTTCAGGAGTTACAGCAGGTCACAGAGTTTAATTAGCTCTGTCTGGCTGGTGGGCACCAGGCTGCATGCAGGGCAATAAATCATGCTTATCAACAGGCTGGCTGGCTTATACAGCTGGGGTGATCGCTTGCTAGATAAAATGTTTATTTTGTCACTGAGGGCATTGTGTTCTCTCCAGTGCATAATTTGTAAATAAAAAAAGTGCTGTGCCCAAAGCCCTCTTCTTAAACACGCAGCTGCTACAATTAAAAGTGAAAACCTGGAATACTAAGGCAGCATAGTCCTGAAGCCATCTCAGGCCTCTTCAATACATTTAAAGCCAGTCCCTACCCTTCAGCTCACTCTTGCAGCTTTCTGTTTTCTCCCATTGTGACGCTTTTTTGTGTTTTTCTTCCTCCGTCTTTCCCATTTGTGTCTCTTACTCGCAGTAAATGCTTGCGTAAGAAAAATAAGCATAAGCCCTTAAAAATAGGAAACAACAAATAAAACGTTTTTCTTAAATAAAAACCGTGCCTTGCCCAAAGCCCCCTTCTTAAACATGTGGCTGCTGCAATTAAAAGTGCAAACACAGAATATTAAGGCAGCATAATACTGAAGCCATCCAGCTCCTCTTAAATCCATTTAAAGCCAGTCCCTGTCCCTTCAGCTCACTCTTGCAGCTTTCTGTTTTCTCCCATTGTGACACTTTTTTGTTTTTCTCTTCCTCTGTCTTTTACTCACAGTAAATGCTTGAGTAAGAAAAATAAGCATTGGCCCTCAAAAATAAGTGCTGGTGTTTCACACCAGAAACAACAAGTAAAACGTTTCTCTTAAACAAAAAAGTGCCGTACCAAAAGCCCTCTTCCTAAACTCACCACTGTTACAATTAAAAGTGCAAACGTGGAATACTAAGGCAGCATAATCCTGAAGCCATCTCGGGCCTCTTCAATCCATTTACAGCCACTCCCTGTTCCTTCAGCTCACTCTTACAGCTTTCTGTTTCCTTCCATTGTGACGCTTTTTGGATTTCTGTTCCTCCGTCTTTCCCATATGTGTCTTTTACTCGCAGTAATTGAGTAAATGATTGAGTTATACAAATAAGGATCAGCCCTCAAAAATAAGTGCCGGTGCTTTGCACCAGAAACAAGTAAAACGTTTCTCTTTTAATAAGTGCCATCTTCTTTATGGGAATACGTTTGATAGTGCAAACATCAGGATGGGGTGTAGGTGGTACTTAGCAAGTCATGTCCTTGGAGTATGCCACCAGGTCATAAAACTGCCTTAATGCCCTATTACATGGAGCAATGTTTATAAAAATATCCCTTTTTTGCTTTAGTGGTAAAATAAAGCTATGGAGAGGCAAATGCCAATGATTCTGGTAATTATGCGCAGCGCTCGCGTGAATGGTCAATTTCTTTGCGCACGTGTCCTTGGCTGCAGCGCACAGAGACCTTACACTGCCGCACATTGTGGAAAAAAATTAGAGGGAACACTGCTTATGAGGACCTCTTTCTGCAGGCCTTGCTGTAGAGATCAATGGCTTCTCACCTGTGGGTTGGGAATCCCTACTCTGGGAACTAGGTTGGAGCCCTTTAGAGAACTCCCCCTGTTTGTTCTTACCCTCCCCACACTTCTTTTGATAGGGACCCTTCCCACCCTTGGCAGAGTCTCCGCCACACTCTTTTGGACCCTGGTGCCCTCCCACCAGTCTGCCTCCTGGGCAAGCTTTCTGGGGTCAGTCAACTTGCTGTCAATTAGGTGCTGGTGCTGCTCTGGGAAACAAAGACTATACAAGCACTCCCATGCAATCAAATTGTACAGCCCCTCATAAGTTGTTACCTTGTTGCCCTTCACCCATCCATCTAGTGTCTTGCAAAAAGAAATAACACATTCCAACCAAGTTTGAGAATCTCCCTTCTTGTATGACCTGAATCTTTCCTTGCACTGCTGTGGAGTGAGTCCATATCTAGTGAGTAGGGTGTCCTTCATGGTAGAGTAGGTGAGCCCCTGATGATCTCCTATGGCTGTCAAGGTGTCCCTCCCTTATATTTCAAAGTGCTTCCACAGACCTGCCCCCAGTGCACTAGGTTTATGTGACGAGCTGACTCATAACCTTTAAACCACAAGTGTATATCATCCTCCCTCTTATAATCCTTTACCAGATCTTTGGGAATGTGCACTCTCTTCTCAGGTTGTACTGGGGTCCTGCTGCCACCATCTGTGCTGGACCTGCCCTTCAGATCCAGCTCTTTTAAGCTCAGCTCATGAGCTAACAACATTTTTCTCTCCTCCATGGCCAGGGCCATTTTCTTTGCATCTGACTCTCTATCCTACTTGGCCAACTCCACCTTGTGCTTCTCAAGCTCCAAATGCTGCTTGTCTGTCGCTCAGTTCCTCTGAGGTCGACCCTTTAGTAGAAACAGTTCTGCCTGCCCTGGAGGCCCTACATCCATGCTGGTCCAGGTTATCCACCAAATCACCAAGCATGCTCCTCACCTCCGCATCCACAGCCATATTCACCTTTGCCCCTCAGTCTCCTTTGCTGCCTACCAGGCCCTCAGCACCTTTTGCAACCCATCCTTCTTGGTGAAGCTTTTGATTGGTGTAAGACCTGACAGCCTTAAGGTGGTCACCCCCAACTTTTTGCCTGCCTCGCTTGACGTTTTGACACTGTTTTTGCTGTTTTTAGAACTCCGCCCCACTTCACCACTGCTAACCAGTGCTAAAGTGCATTTGCTCTCTACCTTAAAGCATAGTAACATTGGCTCATACCCAATTGGCATATTTAATTTACTTGTAAGTCCCTAGTAAAGTGCACTGCATGTGCCCAGGGCCTGTAAATTAAATGCTAGTAGTGGGCCTACAGCACTGGTTGTGCCACCCACATAAGTAGCCCCTTAACCATGTCCTAGGCCTGCCATTGCAAGGCCCCTGTGTGCAGATTCACTGCCACTTTGACTTGGCAGTTAAAAGTACTTGCCAAGCCTTAAACTCCGCTTTGTTCTACACATAAGACACCCCTAAGGTAGTCCCTAGGTAACCCAGAGGGCAGGGTGCTGTGTAGGCAATTGGCACAACATATACCTGTGTGTTTTATATGTCCTGGTAGTGGAAAACTCCTAAATTCATTTTCCACTGTGGTGAGGCCTGCTCCTTTCATAGGCTACCATTGGGGCTACCCTCATATGCTGTTTGAATAGTAGATTCTGATCGGAAAGGAGTAGACAGGTCACATTTAGTATAGCCAGAAAGGTAATACAAAATCCTGCTGACTGGTAACGTTGGATTTTGTATTACTATTTAAGCAATGTTACTTTTAGAAAGTGAGCATTTCTCTGCACTTAAAATGCTTCTGTGCCTTACAGCGTGTCTCCAATCCACCTCTGGGGTGGGGTGGTTGACAGGCTTCCTTGTGCATTTCACCAAGACAACCACAAACACAGGATGCTCAGTCACACCTGCATACATCTGCATACTGAATGGGTCTTCCTGGGCTGGAAGGGTGGAGGGCCTGACACTTACATTTCAAAGGACAGTGGCCTTCCCTCACACAATGGACTGCCAAACCCCCTACAGGGACCCTGGCAGACAGAGTTTTACTAAAAGGGGTCCTTGTGCACTTCAAAACCACTCTTTGAAGTCTCCCCCACTTCAAAGGCACTTTTGGGTATATAAACTGGGTCCCTGACCCTAACAACTCAGAACTTCCTGGGACAGATACTCTGAACCAGATCCTGCAACCTGCCAAGAGGAGCTGTCTGGCTGCCCAAAGGACTTACCTGGACTGCTTTGCTGTGAAGGACTGCTGCCATACTGTTGCCCTGCTGCCTTGCTGGCCTCTGGCACTCTGAGAAGTGCTTTCAAAGGGCTTTGATTGAGCTTGCCTCCTGTTTCCTGAAGTCTCAGGGCCAAAAATACTTCATCTCTGCAAAGGAACTCCTTCTGTGGAGAAATTCAACACACAGCCTGCCAGAATCGATGCACAGCCTGCCTAGTGGTGAAAGAATCATTGCATCGCTGAACCAAAGTGACGCAGCCATGCTCCCCCGTTGGCAATAGATGCAGCGCCAGCGTTGCGATCGGAACTTTGATGCACAGCCCACTGGATGGAAGCGTCGCCGAGCAGAAATGATGCAGCCCGAATTCTTACGAGAGGAAATGACGCAGTGCCTGCTGTGCGACAGAAACTCTGATGCATCACCCACCGGATTGACACAGCACCCATTACTTTGACCTGCATGCCCAGGATTTCCACGCATCGTCCCTGGGCATCAAAAGACCCCGCATCATGAAGAGGATCCAAGCCTGCGCACCAGAATTCGAGGCAAAGTCCTTGCCGTGTGGAAAAGAATCGACACATTGTCTGTGTGCGCCCGGAAATCCGACGCACACCCTTCATTTTCCACACATCTCCTCCTCTGCGGTCTCCGTGCGTGTAATTTTGACGCATACCAGGTACTTTGTTCTTGCAAGAGACACTTATTGCATTTTAAAGGCTTAAAACTCTTCTGATCATTGCGAAAATGATATTTCAACTTGTACCTAACACATCTTGATTGTTTTGACCTTTATTCGCTCAGATAAATATCTTATATTTTTCTAAACCTGTGTGGTGTATTATTGTATTGTTTTCACAGTGTTATTGCATGAGTTATTGCACAAATACTTTACAAATTGCCTTCTAAGTTAAGCCTGACTGCTCAGTGCCCAGCTACCAGAGGGTGGGCACAGGATAATTTGGATTGTATGTGACTTACCCTGACTAGGATTGTGGTCCCTACTTGGACAAGGATGTATACCTCTGCAACTAGAGACCCCATTTCTAATAATTGGGTATTGGCACTCCTTACAAAATTGCTTGAGCTGGGCCACTCTATAACCATACAACTTCTCCAGCTCAAACACCACTGCTGATGGCTCCCCAGACTAAAACATGTTTGTGGACAAGTTTCAATAAAGGTGCAAATTCTCAAAAGGCAGAGAGATTCTAAAAAGGACAAATAGAAAAGCAAAAATAAAAACAAGAGATGGTCTGCAATAAAACAGTACTGTACACCAATTACTGCATGTCTAGTACAAATACAAGTCCTATCCTCACCGCTGATCACCAATGTTAGAAATGGGGTCTCTAGTTGGCAGTCAGTTTACACCCTGTCCAAGCAGGGACCTCACTCTAGTCAGGGTTACGGAGATACACAGCTCAGATAACCCCTGCTCACCCCCTTGGTAGCTTGGCACAAGCAGTCAGGCTTATCTCAGAGGCAAAGTATAAAGTATTTGTATAAACATACACAGTAACACAGTGAAAACACCACAAAAGAACTCCACACCAGTTTAGAAAAATAGCCAATATGTATCTAAATCAAACAAGACCAAACGACAATAATCCAACAGCAGTATGTGGATTTTACCTCTTCTACTAAGGGCCCAGGGACTTTATTTGGCACCACTTAGCAAGTCAGAACTCTCAGCAGAAGAGCCCAGGCACTGACAGGTGAAGTCTTTGATGTCCCTGGGACTTCAGAACAGGGGACAAGCTCAGTCCAAGCCCTTGGAGAATCTTCACAAGCAGGATACACAGCAAAGTCCAGTCTTTGTCCTCTTTAAGGCAGAAGAAGCAACTGCAGGCCAACCCAGCACCGCACACACCTCAAAGGGGAAGTACCCCTCCTCCAGCTCTTCAGCTCTTCTTCTTGGCAGAGATACCTCTTGATCCAGAAGTGTTCTAAAAGTCTGGGGTTTTGGGCCACTACTTATACTCATTTTTGCCTTTAAAGTAGGCAAACGTCAAAGGAAAGTCTCTGTTGTTCACAAGCTCTTGCCTTGCCCAGGCCTGGCCCCAGACACGGTCCAGGGGGTTGGACACTGCACAGCCCTTTCAAGTGCAGCTGTCACCTTCTTCCCCACTCTAGCCCAAGAAGACTCATCAGGATATGCAGGACACACCTAGGCTCCCTTTGTGTCACTGTCTAGAGGGAATTCACAAACAGCCCAACTGCCAGTGTGACTCAGATGTGGATTCCACAGCCAGGCAGAGGTACAGAAAATGCCCGCTTTCTAAAAGTGGCATTTTGAAACAGGCTATCTAAAAAAAGCAACTCTACCAAAAGATGTATTTTTAAATTGTGAGTTCAGATAATCCAAACTGAATATCTTCATCTTCTTTCAATGGGAATCTGCACTTAAAAGATATTTAAAGGCAGTCCCTGTGTTAACAATGGGAGAGATAGGCCTTGCAATTGTGAAACCCGAATTTGGTAGTATTTCCTATCAGGACAGGTAAAACACACGAGTACATGTCCTACCTTCTAAATACACTGCATCCTGTCATTATGGCAACCTATGGCCTACCTTAGGAGTGACTTACATGTAGTAAAAGGTAAGGTTTGGGCCTGGCAAGTGGGTACACTTGCCAGGTCGAATTGGCAGTGCAAGACTACACACACAGACATTTCAGTAGCAGGTCTCAGGCATGTTTACAGGGCTACTCATGTGGGTGGCACAATCAGTGTTTAAGGCCCACTATTAGCTTTTGATTTACAGGCCCTAGGCACCTCTATTACACTTTACTAGGGGCTTACTAGTAAAATGAATATGCCAATTAGGGATAACCAATCATAATCTCAATTTATACAGGGAGCACTTGCAATTTAGCACCGGTCAGCAGTGGTGAAGTGCCAAGAGTACCAAAATCAGCAAAAACAAAGTCCAGCACACCGTCAAAAATAAAGGAAGCACAGGCAAAAAGACAGTGAAAACCACGCCAAGGATGCCAAGTCTAACAGCCCCTTTTTGCAATAACCCAACTGGAGGAGTAGTAGTATTTACTTTATTTCGGTAAAACAACCATAAAAGTATGCATAAATACATTCATAAAATTGAGTATATACAATCTCCTAGTGCATTAAGATCTTAAAAAAAGAGATACAAATATGTATTATTTACACATGTAAAAGAATTAAAGCACATATGCATCGTGCAAGGGCAAGGTACAAATGTAACTTGTATTACATGTACAGCATATGGGAAACATTTCTAAATTGGAGATGGAGTAATCAAAAGTAAGTTCAAAAGTATCTGTCCGATAGCTAGACAGCCTGGGTGCTTTGGCAGTCCAAGAATTTCCATTAGGACATGGCTCTCCGTCTTATGCTCCATGCTTCCTCCAGATATTAAGAGCTTACAAACAGGGTTTTCCATCTCCCTCGAGGGTGTGAGTATATTGCAGGCAAAAAAAGAGAAAGTGCTCTTCAGTTTCCTTTATCTGGGGACAGAAATGACAAGACACAGAGGAGGTATGCTTCTCCCATTTAGCTGTTAAATGTCTTAGTGGTAAGGACCTGTACCTAAGCTGTAGGTACAGGCGCTTGGCAAAGGGGGGATGGATTTTATCCATTCATCCAGGAAAGTTTCGTAGGATGGGGAGCATTTAATATTTACAAATTGCCCAGCCAGGTTCTCATGACCATTGTTCAACCATGTCTGTACCAAGGCAGAGTTCCAGTAAGCTCTTTTAAATGTCAGGGATACATCCTTGGCAACCACTGTGGGCGACTTCCAAAGGTCAATCATTTTCAGTTTCTCACACTCGGACTTAATGTAGTTCAGCCAAGGTGTAATTACCCGTGAGTCAATAGAAATTAGGTCAATGAAGGAGTCCCAATACGGTGTTAGTTCCCTGCATTTCCACAGCCTTACCCAATACAACAAGGGTTTTAAAACCACCACCAAATTTATAGGGTTTAGTGCTAAGTACATCCTCAGTGGCACCAGTAGCATGCCCTTAGGTAACTTGAGCATGTTCCTAAGAAAATTGTTCTCAGCCGTTAGGAGGATGGTAGCATCCGTGAAACCCCAAATCTCTACCCCATAAGTGGCTGCCGTGAGGGCAGTAGCTTTAAATATCTGGAAAACTGGGGACACTGTACCACCACCCCCGTTTCCTTCTGTTTCCTGCTGATTGGGTAAGCCTTCTGGGTGAGAAGATTTTTACTCTTAACCAACTGATGTCCCAAAGACATTGAATCAGACAGTCAGACCCCTAAACAGTCAAAGTCTTTGACTTGTTCAGTTGTGGAGCCATTGATTAACATTCTCACTCTAAATGTCTTGGGGGTGTTTCACCCCATAACTTTTGTTTTTGTTGGGTTAATTTCCAGATCCCTTGCCTTACAAAAGGCCACAAAGGAGTCGAGTTCTGCCTGAAGGCCCATTGGAGTTCTAGAGATGAGCAGGGTATCGTCGGCGAACATTAATATCAGAAGCAGGGTTCCAGCAGCTTAGGGGCATCATGCGTACATTGTGAAAGCCATTTAACTGCCCCGTTAATGTAGAGACTGAAAAGTGTTGGGCCAGTATGCAATCCCTCGACGAGTTGGAATCAGGTCTGTTAAATCCCCCCGTGTTCCATCTCACTTTGGCATAGGTGTTTATGTGGAGCACTCCCAAGATACATATTAGGTCAAACGGCACCCCATATCCTGCAAATATTTCTCACAAGTTATCCCTAGGTACCAGGTCGAAGGCTACCCTAAGATCTATGAAGGTGACATACAGGTGGTCCCTCTTTAGCATAACATCTTGAAACGAAAGACCTGATCAACAGTGCTGATCTTGTTCTTGAACCCTGCCTGGGCATCCTCAAGGATATGATTGTCCATTACCCATGCTTGTAGTTTAGCCAGAACCGGTCTGCAAAAGAGTTTTTGAGAATTGTCCAACAGACTTATGGGTCTGTAGTTGGAGGGAACATCCCTACTTCCTTTTTTGAATATGGGTACGATAACAGTTCCTAGCCAGGTCGGTGGAATGGTCATGCCCTTCATTATAGTGTTGCTCAGTGAATTCAGTTAGGGGATCCAGACATCTGGGTGTGAGAGGAAAAGATCGCCAGGAATACCATCCGGGCCAGGGGCCTTCTCCTTCTTCATTTGCATCAGGACTACCCTGGTTTCAGCCTGGGAGAAACATGGGCACTTGGTCTCTACATTAGCCTTCATCTCAGGAATGTTGGAAAAAGCCTCCAGGCCTACCAAGCAATCCCTCTCAAATAGTTCCTCCCTAATGCTTCCTTCATGTGCCACCCCCCTCACTGTACAGGGATCTGAAGTGCTCAACCCAAGCTCCCATTTGCACTACCGCTTCAAGGTGGTTATCTATTAATTTCGAGCTGGATGCCACCAGCGAGCAAAACATCTTATGATTCTTACTCTTAAGTGCGTTGGTAAGCTCTTCCCATTGGGGCATCTCCTAGTTCTGTTTAGCCTCTTTTACGGATTGCCTTGTAGTTATTCCTGGTTGTTTTTGGCATGATTTGCTGCATGATTTGTTGCTTCAAAGCATCTAGGAGACCGAGTTTGGCCAACCGACAGTCTGTAGTGAACCATCCTGGGGCAACTTTGTTGGAAGCCCCTCTTTTCCTATTTTTAGTAAACAGAGTCCTAAGCTGTTCCATGAGCTGACAATGCACAAGAACCATATCGGGCTCAAACACCCTTGATGGTGTTACTTCAACTAGGTTATCCACAAATAGTTTGTTTATTTTAGTTTGAATTTCCGCATTATCCACGATTTCTGCCCATTTCACATTCCTCCTGTTATTAGCTGTCTGTAGGGAATTTACATGGACTATCGCTGACAGATTACAGCTGGTAAATATAGCAGGAGAGAATACAGCACTTAAGGCCTCATGATCGCTATCTGTTTGAGGGATAACTGCCATGTCTGACAAGAGTGGCCACATTTCCAGGTCAATCAGGAAATAGTCAATGTGAGATTTCAGAATGCATCTCTTAAAGGTTGGGTGCGGGGGATTATCAGAACAGGTATTGCCATTAGCAATTATTAAGCCATTCTCCATTATCAGATCTTTTAGTTGGCCAGCTACAATGCTTCATTTCCCTGTCGTTTGTGTGGATGCCCCAGAACCAACCAGAGAACCTTGGAGATCACCTGCGATCAGTTTTAAGGTGCCTCCTTTTAGGCACTGAACAGTATTAGCAAGATAAACTACTGTGGGGCAGGAGGCGTTTACAGGGACTGATCTAATGTAGTCGTTAATTATTGTAATATATCTGGCCCCAGTAGGCGTTTTAACTTTTATTTCTACCCCTGGCAAGTCCCTACTTCCCGTTGGAACTACTTTCACTAATGGGAAAAGATCTAGTTTCAACCAAATAAGGAGACCCCCAGAAGCCCTACCCATGGGTGAAGGGGCCGCATTAACAACAAAGGTAATATACCTACTTCTATGTACTGGTGCCACTGCCCATGTCTCCTGCAAAAGCATAATCTGGTGGTGATCAATGAACTCACCCCACTCTGGGTCTGCAAGCTTAGTGAAGTTTTTGGCAATCAGCCTGCTGCCCCACCCTGGTCCTGCAATAGCACCTGCCTATACAATTTATCCTACTCTGTGTAGCTGTGTCCCTCATATCATCACCCATGGCACTCAGCTCTAGGTCCTCGATGGCGCATGCTGCAGTTTGCCCACTCATGCCTCCCCTAAATGTACAGCTCAGGTCAGATCTTGTCCTTACCCCCCCGATTGTCAATCAATGTCTGCTACGTTAGAGCATTCCCCCACTAATGTTGTGTGCTGGAGGTGAATTAAAAAGTTACACCCTTCTGAGATCTGAGGTTCTCCTGGTCGGCTGGGGGTGTTGAGTTTAAGACGTATGTGTGTTCTTGGTGTAGGTATAAATCTTAATTCCATGGATATCAGCTAATCCGCCAATTTAGGACTCTTACATTTCACTCCTATATACTCCCATTGGAGTGCAAAGGAGCTACAACGTCAGGCAGATAATATGTCATCCCTAATAATAGACATACAACCCCTGTTGTGGCTGAGCCAGTGGATTACTTTGTTAATGCAAGATTATTGAGTTTCACTGGCTCCGTGTGTGAGTTTGGGGACATAAGTCAGGTGGATAATGCTAGACAGAAGTGTACTCTGGTTGATATTGGAGGTGTTTTGACTCACACAATGATTCTGGCCTGTTTGGCAGGCGGTGGGCCAAGTGGGCTGTGCACTGTGTTGCTTGAGGATGTATCTACCTCCAATTAATTCTCCTCTTACAAGGTTAGATGAGGTTGAGCGTGCTACGCTAGCAAACCTACCATTGTCAGTAGCTAACCCATTACCCTTAACTGACTGCGGCTTTGGGAGGGGTGCTTGACAATAGTGCTTTGGCATTGGATTTGCACCGCCTACCTTTGGGAGGTGTAACTCGTTTCCCCTTACGCTGAGATGGGTCCGCGTTGTTTGTGGCCAATAAACCCTCTACTTCTACTATCAGATCATCAATTTTATTCAGGGTACATTTCTCTGCCGAATGCCTAGCGAACTTGGTTGTGCCTGCTGCCCCCAAGGGTTTTTCGGTGGCCTTTCTCTTGCCCATAATAAATGAGTTACTTCCAGAATTAGGAAGGAATCTTGCATGCCTCAACCATATGACAGAGATTTACCTATAGGGTGTTTTATTGATAAAAGCCAGCTCAGCCCTTGTACAATGCAATACCCTCGCAAGCGTTCACCCTGCACCATTCAAGGGGTTACGCCCCATATACCCAAGCCACTGACGCCCAGCGCCAAGACTATGAACGGCCTAAGGAAAGCCTTTACAGTCTCTTCCCTTCTTTCCTACCTGCCCCACACAAGAGCTCACACGCAAAAGCCAAATGAGGTGGCCCTGCTCTGCCTCTTTCTGTCACTTTATGCCACCTTGCGCATTATAGCACTCGTTGGATCTGGCAAGTGGGAGCAGGCGATGCAGAAGATGGCCACCTCCTGGGGCAACAAAGCAGTCTGGGATCTGTAGTCCCTCTGGTCTCAGTCAGCTCGTCCCGCGCTGCGGTGTGCCCCCTTGCACTTTATAGCGCTCATTGGATCTGGCAAGTGGAAGCAGGTGATGCAAATGATGGCTGCCTCCTGGGTCTGCAAAGCAGTCTGGGATCTGTATTCCCTCTGGTCTCTGTCTCGGTCAGCACATCCTACGCTGCGGTATGCCCCCTTGCGCTTTATAGCGCTCATTGGATCTGGCAAGTGGGAGCAGGTGATGCAGAAGACGGCCGCCTCCTGGGGCTGCAAAGCAGGGTGGGGGTCTGTAGTCCCTCTGGTGTCTGGTCTCAGTCAGTGTGTCCTACTGGTGTATTGCGTGCTAAGCATCTCCTTTTTCTTCTACTCGACTGCAATACCTTTTGATGTATATCACAGAACTTCTTATCAAACCATTCCTGCTTGTATTATAAACTCTGCCTTTTTACACCACAGTCATTATTACATCAAGCATTTGGGTGGAGGAGTATCATCCGTTTCTCAGATGCTTTCAATGTTTTGTTATTTTTCCTGTGCCCATACATTACTGTTTTTCTTTTAATTATGAATGGTAACACGTTCAATTTTTTCGTAGGGACAAATAAACATTTGGTCCTCTTCAGTGTGCTGATTTTTTAATTTCATAACCCTTTTACATTCTTCTATATGCAACATACTAAAGCTATTAGACTGATGATCAATCTCATACTTTGACTATGTATATACCATTTCATTTCAGCAGCTGGATATTTAGCATGACACAAATATAAAATGAAATAATTAACTTAGGTCCAGATTTACTAAGCCCTTGCCTTACCATTGCATCACAGAAGGCAACAGAAGGCACTGCAAGGGCTTAAGTGATATATACTAAGCCACACAAGTCACCTTGTGTGGATCTGTGTGGCTTAGTAAATCCAAAGTAATGCAAAGACAGCACAAATCACTGCCTTGTGTTACTTTGCTTTGGGAAGGCATTCTATGGGTGGCGCGTCGCCGTTCACGTGCATCCTGTAATGCAGTGGTTCCCAACCTTTTGACTTCTGTGGACCCCTATTTTATCAATACTGGAGCCCGGGGACCCCCACTGAATCATTATTGGAACCCGGGGACCCCCACTGAGTCATTACTGATAGCTGGGACCTAATATTATTAAATTGTTTAAGCAGTCGCGGACCCTCTGGCGAGGCTTCGTGGACCCCCAGGGGTCCCCGGCCCACACGTTGGGAACCACTGCTGTAATGGATTTTGTGCACTCCAGATTATTTAAGGGTGATAAATCTGGGAATATGTCAAAATACTACACGATCCCAACAGAGGAATAATTAGGAGAAATATATTTATCCTCATTGTTTCCTCTTTCTACATGTGCTGCATTCTGTAGCACACTTAGAGGTGCACCATATCTTAGTAAATATGGTGCATTCCTGCTCTCTCCATTTGACACAGCACAGCAAGTTTTCTTGCTGCTTTTCATCAAATGTTAGTAAATCTGGACCTTAATATCGCCTCTAAGCTGGGTACTATGAGCCGCTAAATCGGATTCATTCCTCCCATTAAGATGACCGGGTTTAAGGCTATCAAACTATGTGAGTATTTTTGTATGTCTCTGGTCACTGACTGAGCTGGGTATACTTGGTTCAGGTATCCCCACAAGATGCCCTGATACAACACATCATCCAGCTTGCTGTTTTCATTAGATATGTTTGCATTAAATTCACCTTACAAAGTAAGCCAATACCTTGGATCCTTATTCATTTGCAACTCAGCCACCTTGAGCAGCTCCTATTTTACAATTGTGCCTGTTTGCAACCCCATTTTAAAATAATAACTAGTCAAGATTATTTGGACCTCTAACAGTGCCTTGAATTCGTCCAAAGTACCAATCTAGCTAGTAATTCAATAATTCCTGCCACTTTGCGTGAGCAATTCTCTACTCAGCCTCCCCCTACAGTTGTCCATTGCTTCATTTCTGAAATCCCTACAATGAGGCCAATTGGTGGGACAGATGGACCATGTTTTCTAGAGCATAATTATCGGAAATGCATGCAGGTACTGCAGCACATCACTATTCTTAATTTTCCATTGGACTCCTGTTAAATTCCAGGACCCAGTTCCAGGTTCTGCCTTGCCTTTCACACTGCCCCGTTTTGTCTCAAGGTGCCAAGCAACTGCTAGGTTAAAAATGTATAAATATTGTCTAATCTAAGCCTATGTTTGCAATTCCTAGTCATATTGGAGTAGTCTGCTAAGGAACTAATATGCATGGTGTTAGGTAAAGGTCCTTTGATGATAGCAACCTATACTGCTGTGTGAGCAGCACAAAGGTAGTAAAGAAATGTCATGAAATGAAGCACGCCTTGCGTCGTTGCCTGTTGATTTCACGCTGCGAATGACGATTATTTTACATTGTTTGGCTGTGCGTGCATAATTTTGTGTTTTATTTGGATTCCAGGACAACTTGGCAATGATTTTTACCAAACATGTGTGCTTTGTGATTTTACAGCTGTGCTTCTGCCAGGGATGTGTGCGAGTTGCACAAGGAGGTTCATGTTTTTGTTATGTACACTGTGCAGTGTACTAATGTATTTTTTCAACTAGGGAGAAAGAACAATCATAACTTAATCTGTTTTAGCTGACCTGGCACAAGGACCCTTCTGGGCCGCCACATGAGTTCTGAATCCTATGATCTCGGATTCTTCTGTAAGAGGTACGTGGCTCTCTGCTTTACAAATGATTACAATGTAGACTTATACACAGGAGAGTTGAATGCCGCACTTTATGGGAGGATTTCGATTCTGGTGGTTTCTGTTTGACAATGATCTTTGTTGGCACTATCCTTCTACCTGCGCTTTGAGAAAGTAAAGCTTTGACCTGCCCTCAGTGAAGGACTGTGGCATCATAGTGGTGACACTTACCTTGGCAGAGACTCTATTCAGAGTTGAACTTGCTAGACATCCCCGGCAATGTTTAGTGAATAGTGAGTGGAAACAGAGAGCACCAAAGCATTAAACATGCATCAAATCCAGTATTTTCTGTTTTCTGCTTTTTTATTGAAAAGCAAATATTCATTTTATGTGTTTTATTGCTTATAATCAGTTTTAACTAAAAACCAGAAACCCTACTTATTATCCACCTATGAGATCATCACCGTCCTAGTACTCTACTACTCTGGCATTTGATTCCAGTTGCAACAATATAGATAATAATATTCAAAATGAAGTTGATAGAACCTTTTGGATCATCCCTATAATACTGTTAGCTAATTACTAGAATGACCGCCCCAAAACATCCACTGCGGGTTTCAAATACTCTTCTATATTTAACTCTAACTCATCAATGACTACACAGTACCTTACAAGTTAAGTCTTCTAGAGCACCCCTTACTATTTTAATAAAGGATATCAATTTGCTGTCCCTAGTAATCACAACTCATAATTCAATGACACGGTACAAGATATTTAGTATAAATGATATATTAATTAAAGTGCAATCTTTACCAGCCTCAAATTTTCTCCTACTTTTCTTTTTTACTACAGCTTGGGAGACTCTCCAAATTGTTCATTTTCGCTTCAAATATTTTCTTTGCATTTTGAGCCATTTTGTACTTCACCAACATTATTAAACGCCATCAATTACATTGAATAATATTTTTACGAAAATTACAATGAATGCAGATGATATTGCGAAACACAAAACAACCTCAACCTTGCAGTATAGCTGTTCATTCATTAACATCAGAATTTGGCCTTAGCTTTACATACAATCTGACTGTAGAAAACATTTATAACAAGCATTCCAGGGTTTGGAAGAAAAGTATCAGATCTTACTTTGCATGCAAAATATTTGTGGGTTCATCTGCAGGCTGAAGTCAGAAAGATACTCCATGTAAATTGGGAACCCTTTCTGCTAACATATGTCAATATTTTAAATCATCCGGAAAAAATCCCTTTCTTTTGAATAGAAGATACATGATTATTGCATTTCTATCCTTCTGTATTTTCTATAGTTATTTAGTCCATTTCTGCTCTGTGTTCTATCGTACACTTTCGAGAGACTTGATACTGCTGTTTCCAGCTTTATACACAGTTATAAATAGCAACAGACAGCTTTACATTACAGTAAACTTCCACTGGTAGTTGGGGAGTTGGGCCCGTCTAGAATTCCAGTTTTACTGCATAGCTTATATGGGCAGCAGACTGATGAGGTTAATAAATGGGAGTATTTTATTGTGATTTTCTGCAACATAAAACAGAGATAGATTGTAAATTATCTGTTTACACAGGTAATTTACAGAGTGCACTCTTAAATCAGCAGTGACAATGAGTAAATGTTTATACATACATATCCTGACCATCTCCAGAGCGAGCTTCCTAGCTAAAAAGTATATTATATTATGGAGTGGTTGGGGTTGACAATGGATAAGCTGTGAGCGGGTTCCATTTGTCCTTCAGTCATGACGTCTGTAGTAGTTCCTCATCATACATTTCTGGGCATGGCTTGAGCTTTAGGATAAAGTGCCTCTGTGGTCCCAGGGCACCTCGAACTCGTCAGAAGCAAAGAGGCAGATGAAGAAGAGTAACTAACCAGGAGATTCGACAGCAGAGACCAAAGAGTTAACGAGGATTGAGGTACAGAAAGATGGCACAATTGCACAAGTGCAAATGGAAGAGGAAGAAGCAAATGACCACAGTCAAGAGAAAGAAGTGGACATAGTATCTCCTACTCCAGGACTTGCTGACTACGAGAATGGTAGCTAAACTCATGAGGACGCACAGGCGTTCCACCGCACTGTGGTAATGGTAATTATAACAATCTAGGTGAGGGGGAGACCTCACATGTAAGACGAGGAGGAAGGAAAAACGATGACACCTACTATACCCGAAAGGGAGGTTCAAGGGATTGCAGAAAGAGCTCATGACACATGGGGGATATCCTGACTGAACTTCTGCGGGGCTTGCAATTTAAGGGTTAGATTAGGGCAGCTGATGTGAGACCCAGTGTGACCGCTCTCCATGGGCCTTACTAGTAAGAAGAAGCACTGGCATTACTCTCCTCTGCATACTGTTGAAACTAGATTGTAACATTAGTTAGGACGTAAGTACATTATGAGTTGGGGGAGGGTAGGCTAACCTGAATACCGGTTATCCAGAATGTTGGGTGACAGTGATGGTTATGGTTACAGTTATCTCATGATCGCCTGGGGTAGGAGGGCAAGGGACAGGTTGATTACAGTTGTATGCTGTTTATATATTATCTGGTACAGGATTCACCTGGATACTGTGAAAGGTATGGGGAAGTGGGACCATGTGGTAGGTCAGTATGACCCCCAGGGTGGTCAAGAAGGTCTCAGAAGGGACAATGACAAGTTTCAACCCACTATCACCACTAAAGGATTGTGACATGGAATGTCAAAGGGATGAGCAACCCAGTGAAGACATACAGGATATACTCCTATTTGAAGCATACAGGGGTAGGTGTTGCATGTCTCCAGGAGACCCACTTCACAGACAGTGAGGTTGACAAGCTGAGGAAGAAATGGAGAGGGCAGCTATATGCATCCACTTATTCCTCATATGGTAGTGGGTTGGTGGTGTGGGTATGACCAGGGATCCCCTTCAGGATGATTTATGTTGAGGCTGACATATAGGGGAAGTATATGCTGCTGCAGAGAACACTGGGCAACACTGACATGACTATCCTTAATACCTACGCTGGTAATGTTGATGATGAGGCCTTTTTTCCTGGGATACAAACCCTATTGACAGAAAATATGATGGAGAGACTACTGTGGGTAGGAGACTGTAATTGTGTCTTAGACACCAACATGGACCGACAGCCCCCGTGACTCTCTTATAAGCCTAGAATTCTACGCTCCTTAGCCAATATAACGACTAACTAGGGATGTGTAGACATATAGCAGAAGAGATACCCACAACAGAACGAATACTCATGTTATTCAGTGTTGGAAAATGGGTTATTGGTAAGGGCAGGTAAGTACCTACACTTACAATAGACCACTAACCTCCACTTAGGTCCAGTCAGGTCTCAGTAGATTAAACCTAGCTCAACCCTTGGTAGCTTGGCAACGAGCGACAAGGCTTAACTTAGGAGACAAAGTGTAAAGCAATCAAATAGCACAAAACAGTAATTAAATAAAACTCAGGAAACAGTTAAAAAATACACAATGAATTCAGAAAAATAGATTATATTTGTATCTTTCAAATGACACCAAAACGAATAAAATTGGAGGAGGGGAACCGGAGATATGAATTTTTAAAGAATTAATGCTTTCTAGCGCATAGAAGCAACTAGCGGTCAATGGGTTAAAAAAGGTCACACTGGAAAGGAACAAAGTCCAGAGTTCAGGCCGCCCATGAGGTAACACTGTCACTCTTACTTTCAGAAGTGTTTGATTTAGGAAAGTGGTCCACAGCACCAGCCAAAGGTTGAGAGGCTCTGGTGTGCCTCTTGGGGTCTGGGACTACAACTCCCACAATGCACCTCTTCAACTTATGGAGTTGCTCCAAATGTCTCCAAACTTCTGGATCTTCTTCCAGAGGTCCTTTTTGTGTCCTTGAAGTGTCCACAAATTGATCCAAGGTTCCAGAAGCTCTGAGTTGCTCCTTGGGAGTTGGGACTACAATTCCCAGAATGCACCTGGTCAGAATCCTCAAATGGCCACTGGATGCTGGTCAGCTGGACTCAGCTTGCAGGACTTGATGCAGGGGACTCTGGGCAGCTCCTTTGTACCTGTAGCAAACAGGGAGTCCCTTCTTGAAGCAGTAGAAGACAGGTAAAGTCCTTTCAGTGGTGAAGCCCAAGTGTGCAGCTGGTGCAGTCATCCAGAGTGCAGTGTCCAGGTGCAGGTCAGGGGTCCAACAGGGCAGTCCTTCTCCTGTAGTTCTTCCTTGGAATCTGATAGGGATCTGAAGTGTGGGTGCAGGTCTGCCATTTTTCTCCCCGCTCCTGGGTGAAAAACAGGGGGGTCCTGGTTCTCCAATCGGGTGCAGGGTCCTTCCCCCTGTGATGACCACTTCCTGGGAAGTGTGGCAAGAATCAATCCCATGGAGCAACATTCCTCAAAAATCCATCATGGCTGAAAGTGATTTTTGGAGGTTACAACTGGCTGAGCCCACCCACTGGTGTGGCTAAAAATCCTAAACACACCCCTCTCCTGCCCTCTCCTAATCTAATCAAGGGGGCACCTAATTGTCTGGGTTTGCAGGATGTGAGGGTGTTGCTGGGTTGCTCCAAATGTCCTTCTCTGCCTTTGAAGACCAGTTTGGCAGCCCTCCCCCTTCCTGCCTCACCATCTGCTGCGGGGAGATCTCCTCCCCCAGGTACATCTCTTTGCGTGGAGCCAGGTCACTTCACACCTCATCAAGACAGCCTGGCCAGGCTGCCAGAGACTGGCCAATCAGAGCACAGCAGCAAAAACACTGCAGGGCTGAAGTTGGCAACTTTTCAGGTAAAGTTTAAAACTCTTTACCTGAATAAGTTATATTTGCATGTAACTTTAGTTGAAAAGCAGCCAGCAAGGCAGGCCTGCCTTTAAAATGAGGTGACACTGGGCACCTCAGCAGTGCACCTATGGGTGCACTACCTATGCCGGGGTCACTAAACCTACATGCCCTACCATATACTAGGGACCTATAGGTAGGTTGACTTAGCCAATTATAATTAGCCTAATTTGCATAATGAGTTTACACAGAGCACAAGCCCTGGGACTGGTTAGCAGTAACCAGGGCACCATCAGAGTCAGGAAAACACCAGCAAGAAGTGGAAAATGGGGGCAAAAAGTTAGGGGGCCTCTGCAATCAGCCCTGTTCAGCTACGTATGACACCTACAGTAGGCTAGACCGAGCGCTGGGCACTTCAAGCCTGAGGACTGAGGACAGAAACACAAAAAGTGAGCTACATAGGTAGAAATCCCTCACATCACTGCCTGCTAATGTTGGAATGGGCTTGTCGGAGATACAGCCCCGCAGGGAGGTGTTGGGCTGTGCACCCTGAGGTATTGCTGGACATTCCGTTTCACCAAGCTCTGAGTGAAAAGATCCCAGACTACTTGGAAAACAATTGGGGTACAGCAACTAGCAGGGGTATGGAATGGGAGACGCTAAAAGCTGTCCTCAGAGGAGAATGTATAAGTGGCGTCCATGCAGTACACCGCCGACTCCAAGAGGTGCTTGGGGAATCGGAAAGTCAACTGGCAGAAGCGCATAGGAGAGGAAAGGGAGATCAGGATGATGAGGGTCACGTAGTTAACATGAAGAGACGGCTGGAGGATGCATGGGAATAACTGGGAACGTTTACTAGACGGGAGTACAGATAACGCCTTCATAGAGAGGGGGATAAGCACAGCAAAATGCTAGCCTAGCTAGTTAAAAGGGAGACAGAGAGGGTCCCTATGATGATGTTGCACTGCCTAGATGGGTCAGAAGCCACCACTCAAAGGCTAATAAACGACACACTACAGACATGCCATCAGAATTGATACACGGGGAGAGGAGGTGGATCAGGCTATGATATGTGTTAGCGCCAATGGTGAGGGAAGAGAAGGATGTAGACATTACCCTCAAAGAAGTTAGGAAAGCCAGGGGAAAGGCTCTGGGGGGTGGTGGATTCCCAGATGAATTTTACCACGTTTATGGCATAGTTACCAGGCCCCCTCCTCAAGGTAAACAGGGAAGCCAAGGAACAGAGATTACTATTCCAAACTTTACGGGAAGGTATGATCTGTATGGTGCCCAAGCCTGGGGCAGATGAAAGGGACCCATTGGCATACCGACCCCTCACTATGCTTAATGTAAATACAAAGGTTTTATGCAAAATCCGGGCCAATAGGCTGATGATGGTGGTGGGAACACTGGTACTTTATGGTCAGTGTGGATTTATGCTGAAACGGAGTATGGCTGTCGTATATAATGCAGATGGTGCGGGTGATTACCAAGATCTAGCACTAATGTCAGTGGACATCACAAAGACATTTGGCACAGTGGAATGGAACTACCTGCACGAGGTGCTTCGGTACATGGGGTTTAGCCTGAACTTCAGGCAATGGGTAGACGTACTGTACACCACACCCGGAGCGAGAGTGCGCAGTGGAGGAATAGTGTCAAAAGATTAAGGGGTACGTAGAGGTGCGAGACAGGGCTGCCCACTCTCACCTTTGTTGTTTGCCTTAGCAGTTGAACCGCTTGCAGTGCAACTCTGGAAGACTATGGGAACTGGTGGGGGACTCAACGAATGTCATATCATTGTTTTCAAATCAAGTGCTGTTCTATTTGCAACACCTAGGGGACACAGTGCCACAATTACTGCAGCACCTAGACATGTTTGGTGAGGTGTCGGGCCTCTGGATCAATAAACAGAAGTCACTGGTATACCCATTGGGGGCACTGGAAGGGACACTGGAGAGGAATTTGCCTCCATTATGCTAATGTTGGGAGGGGACTAAGTTTCGGTACATTGACATCATGGTGGGACATGGACAGAGGATCAAAACGCAGCAGCATTGACCCTCTAATGGCCAGACTTACAAGATCAGTCCAATTCTGGAACACACTGCCCCTGTCTACCATGGGAAGGGTGGCAGTGGCAAAAATGGTGTTCCTCCCCAGACGCCTATACACCCTCCAAAACGTGATGTACATGTTACACTGTGGTTTGTTCCATGCGCTAGATAGCCTCCTTACGTCCCTGGTGTGGAAAGTGAAAAGAAGTTGGGTAGGACCGCCCCAACTCAAGAGGGAAGTCCTGAATGGAGGAATTGCTCTTCCAGATTTGGAGCTATACTACGCCACCAAGTTACAAAATGTCCCACAATGGCTGCCTGAGGCAGATACTGCAGAGAAACGGCTATTCCAGAGTACACATGAAGCATGCTCATTGATCGAATTTCTTATGTGAGGGAAGAGGGTACCACAGGGCACCCCATACTTAATCCAACAAACTCCAGAGCTATGGAAGCAGGTGATAACAAGGGTGTTTGAAAAAATGCCATTCACTAGTGAACTGAACGTTTGAACAATGCTCCCATTCCGACACGTAAATAGGATTATGTCCATGGTGAAATGGAGACGGGGGGTTGGCTGACATTGGGCGACTTATACTCAGAGGATGTATTCCTGACATTTGCGGAATTGAGAGAGCAGTTTGGTCTGATAGGAGCGCATTTCCTTCAAAATGCCAAGCTGAGGGATATAGCATGTGAGCTTTGGATGGACTTCCCGAAAGCCCCAAGAGTCACGACTAAATTACAGATGTAAATGATGGCAGGCGAGACAGGGCATATGGTCACTCACTTATATAGGACACTACAAACGGGCAGTGAAGCAAAGCCACTGGTAGCCCAACGGGCGTCGGAAGGGGACTTAGCAATACAGCTCACGGACGCAGACAAGAGCGCATCCTGCAAGTTGGTAAAAAAGGTATCTTGTAATGCAAGGTTCAAGATGGCTCACTTTAATTTCCTCCACAGTACGTACCTAACACCGGTTAAACTGCACAAAATGTACTTAAATAGAGGGTTGAGATGCCCTAGGTGTGACACTGAAGGGGCCTTCTTTCTACATATGGCTTGGGAGTGCCCAACAGTGCATCACTACTGGCTTAGGGTGTCACAGACACTGAAACTGGTGAAAACAGTTACATTTGAAACAAACCCACAGGCAAGTTTGCTGGGTAGGATTGCATGACCTAAGAATGGGAAAATGTCTTGGAAATCCTACAACTAGCAATGACCCTGGCAAAAAGGAGGGTGGCAATGGGTTGGCTGGGGACACGGACGCCATCTACTAGATTGTGGCACTGGGATGTCTCTGAGTGGTCAAAGGCTGAAGAAATACATATGAAACAATCCCGTAGGGATGACAAGCAAGAAGAATATTTGGAGTGGTAGACCACCGTGGTGGACGGAATACTAGCACACAGGCCAAGAAATGAGGAAAGCACAGGAACCACACAAGACACAGCCCTGTCTAACACCCAAGCGCAGGCCATGGGCAACAACCAAACAGAGAGGAGTGATTCTGCCAAACACTGACTGCTGTGAGATGACCAGCAGTATGGGGTTAAAGACAGTATAATCTTGTAATGTGAGGGGGAAACCACTGGGAAGACAACATTTCCATCGAAGAACCAAGAGTATCACCACATGATACAGCACAGATTATTGCAAGGGGACAATGAACCTGTACCAGTTTGGGGGGGGAGTTGTTTTTCTTAATTATCATTATTATTATTGTTATTATTATTATTATTATTATTATTATGATTATGTTTTAAATTATTTTGATAACTGTACACCAAGAACACATTGAGTGACAAACACATAGTATATGTAAATTGTGGCCACATGATAAAGACACTCACAAGGATGGGTACCGTACATTAAATGCCTAATAAAACACATTTACAGAACACATAATTAATTATATGTAAATTACAACTCGATGCAAGCATTTGCAATAATGTGTAACAGAACCTCTAGTTCTCCACTTTTATGGGTGTATCTAAAACAGTGTTCCATCGATCCATAGCCAGGGTCAGTGCAGTGCAATTGTCTTGTTAAGTTGCGTCATAATGCCTTGTTATTCCACGTGTGACTGGTCAGCAGGATGTGAACTGCATCTAAAGTTGGGGGTTCCACTGGAGAAGAGGGCACTGCTGTCTACTGCCCATAGACAGTAGTATGTGAATATCAGTAATGGTGTCTGGTGCTCTGCGTGTGGGAATATCAGACATGGTGAAAACTGACCTGTGTGGCACACATCTCCAACAGTTTTAAGCCTGACTCTTTCTAGGAGATTGAGTGCACCGGGTCAGTGTGCGACTGAGATGGCCGGGTGGTGTTGCAGGGGGAGTGCCAGGCATATAGTGGGAGTCACTTGACATGTGCTCCCAGCTTCCGCCATACTGTTGAAGTACAGTCAACTGTGTTTATTTCCCTTCTTGTCGTGTCCGTTCATTTGTGTGGCAGATTAGAGCTAAATTAGGGAGGGTGCACATCATCTGCTTCTACAGTTATGTGTGGTATGTAGGCATGTGGGGTGAACCAGTAATGTGCGAATTGTGCTTGCACACAGAGATAACATGGGACAGATTTCAGGGAAAATGACGGTGTGCGTCGCTGCACCAAATTTGGCAGTGTTGGGCACAGTCATTTTCACGATGCAGTAATACACTGTATTTTATAGAATGTGTCGCACACCTGAGTTTCCCCCTGCGCCAGCGCTGAATTTGCTGCTGTGCGCCAATGCAGCAATCCTTGCACCTTTGTGCAAGGATGGTTGCGTTGAGGGGGAGATTGTTTTTGTGCAGGAAAGAACACGTTCCTGCACAAAAACAATCATAAATGGCGATTTGCTCTTTCTATGTGTGCTGCATTCTGCACACATAGAAAGAGCAAAAAACGAGGAGAAATAAAACCATTTCTCCTTGCCCCTGGGGTGGCGTTAGATTTTGGCGCTGCCTCTGGTTTATGGAAACTCATAAATCTGGGGCAACATCAAAATGCAATGGGTGTTGCTGTGGCATGCCCACAGCAACACCCATTGCACGCCCCTTCCACGCAAAGAGCTGCGTGTGAAGGGGCTGTATTTACAAGGTGGTGTTAAGCCACAAACAGTGGCTTAACGCCACTATGTAGATACGGTGCAGTGCATAGCGTCACTGAAGAGTCACTAAAAGTGACACTCTGGTGGCGCTAGGGGCTCCTAAATATACCCCAATATGTGTAGGTCTGGTGCATCAAATCCACCTTGTGCATATGGAAAGGTCATAGTATTCCAGCCTATCCTGGGCTGTTTTCCAGCCCAGGCTACAGTGATCATGTAAGATTTGACGGCCTTTAAAAAGTCTTGAGGAAGTACGAAAGGTATGTTAGTGAATAGGTACAGAAATGTGGGAAGCACTACTATTTTCATGAGTGCTACCCTATTGGCTAATGAGAGCAGCATTTTAGACCATCTTGCCACCTGCTCTTCTAGCTCGAACACCACCCTCCTGTAACTTTCCCAAACCACTAACTCTGGCTATCTGTGAACCCAGATACCCGATATGTCACAGAGTTGGTAGTCCATGCAAGAGGTAAATCTAGAGTTACAGGTGTTGTGTTTGATGTCAGAATAAATATAATCAATTTCGCCTAATTTATTCTAAGGCCGCAGAGCATGCAAATTGCATATACTCACGGAATATAGGCAGTAAATGAATATGAGGTTCGTAGAATATAATACCATGTCATCTGCATAAAGAGAGACACTAAGAGGGTGTAATCGAAATCATAATGCAGTATGTGCATGCCACTGACGAAGCACACACCCCAGGGGCTCTAAAGCTAGAGTAAATGGGATTGGGGACAGTGGATAGCCATGACTCGTGCCCCAACACATAGATAATGTCTCTGAAATATGTTTATTCACTCATATGCGGGCCACTCGAGCAGTATACAGTAAACACACCCATTGGAGGAATGTCTCTGGCATACCCATGCTGCCCAATATAGTGAACATATAGGTCCACCGGATGGAGTTGAAGGCTTTGGTGGCACCTAATAGCACCGCCACTGCTGCCATAGAGGGATCCAAATAGTGCAGTGGTGCAAAAAGGGTATGTAAATTGTGTGCTGTGGATCTGGTCTGGTAGGACATCAAAGGGTGTAATCTATTGGCAACTATTTTAGCTAAGATTTTGGTCTTTGTATTAATCAACGAGAGAGGGTGGCATGATTTTCAGGCATCAGGTGGCTTGTTAGGCTTTAGTAATGTGACGATTAGGGCTTCACAAAGCGCTGGGGGAAGCATCTTGCTGCAAAATGCTTCCTCATTCAATGCATGAAGATGCAGGGCTAATAGGTCCACATATGTTTTATAAAAATGTATCGGTCAAAACATCTTGTGTGGACATTTTACCATTAGGGAGGGATTGGAGGGCATCTTGGTCAGGCTAGGAATTCCCAATGACCATGGAAGTGCCACGCTAAGGCTATATCATCAAGGTGTGTTGCAATGTCCGCCATTGGAGTGGAATCCCTGGCAAAAAATATAGCTTTGTATAGAAATCTAGGAAGGAGGAGAGGATGTCCAAGGCATTATATCTGTATTCCCCAGAAGAACTAGTAGGTTTTATAATATGGTTGGCTGCCTACGTAGATTTTAGCCACTGAGCTTGGTTGCAGCCAGGGCAGCTTTCTTCCCCATATGTCCTTGTTACATAGCGATGGGCATATGGCGATAGTTCACTCTGGGCTATATGATTATATTGTGTAACTTGCTCTCTAATATGGACAAGAGTGACTGGTTGGAGTGTGCTATCATAGTCACATTCTAACATCCTAATTGTGTCTTCTGTTTTGTTCTGTTATGTACAGATATCCCATAATAATCCTACCTGTGTGCTAATACAAAGTCCTCGTAGAGTAACCTTAAAGGCCTCCTGGAGGATCTCTACTTGGTCCACAGAGCCAGTTTTCTCAAAATATTCCTTTACTGCTGTGTGCAGACTTTGATGGAACCTGGTGAAGCAGTGCTGTTGCCAGATATGTCCATGTAAATGGGCTAGGAGATTTGTGGGAATTGACACTGTCAAATGCACTGGTGCATGATCTGAGAGGGTATGGTGAGGTGCCAGACATCACTTGTGCAAGTATTCACCTCCCGAGTGTTCACCTAATAGCCCAGTTGGGACCATGAGCTATGTAGGTATGAGACAAACACCCCCTTCCGCCTGTTGAGGTTCCATAGCCATCAAACACCTACCAGCCCATATTTCTCCATAGGGCCATATTTAAGAAAAAGTGGAGCATCATAGGTGATGTGCCACTTTTTTTGTGCTCCCCCCTTACCGGCACCTAACAACACCATGGTTGCACCAAATTTATAATACGGCGCACCTTGGTGGTCGTTAGTACAATAGTGTCAACATTTTTTACGCTATCATGGCCTTTGCAACACTAGCGTCAAAACTATTGAAGCTAGAGCAGCAACGTGCCAGGAGGCCAATTGATTTCAATGGGTGCATAATTTTAACACCTGCTCTGAGCAGGTGTTAAAAATGATGCCAAAAATGGCGCAGTGAAATCTTTTCAATTTCACTGCGCCATTTTTGTAGGCATTCTAGTGGCGGAATGCCCCCCTTGCACACATTATACCTGGTGCAGGCATAATGTGGTGCAAGGGGTTAGAAATGCATGCATTGCACCAATTTGTAAATATGGGGCGGCAGAAAAGCCACTTTAGCACCACATTAGCATTAAAAGGTTACGCTATGGCAGAGCTAGGGTGGCCAGATTTTGGCTTGTAGGTGTTGACCAGTGTTATGAGTGTACCACATTTGGTACTCAGTATAATGCCATATCTGCCATGTTCGTGAATTTTGGTGTGGGTGGAAATGAAGAGTACTCCATGTTTGATTAGAATAAGTACACCTCTGTAATATGAGGAATATGAGGAGGCGAGGTGTGTTGTGGCCCAGTGGGTGACCATTCTGTGCTTCATTTGTTTCGGCAAATATGTTTCTTGTACAAGGGCAGTTTGAATGTGGTGTCTATCTAGATAAGCCAGGACATGATGAAATTTAGGGGGGTTGTTAAGCCTCTGTTCGTTCCAAGTTAGAAGAGATATTCAGCCAAGTGAGTTGGCCGTAATGGTGTAGGTAGCAGTCGAGCAGTACTAGATTGTGTTCTGAGTAAAAAATGTTGTTTGAAATGTGTGTCTGTGGCTGATGCATGATGTAGATAATCTAGGCAACAATCACTAAAATTCCACCCTCCGGTTTCAGCATCCCAGACATTCCCAAAGCCTGAAAGGAAAACAAATATTAACAAAATTAAACAATGGTATGCACCAATAGTCTTTGCAAAAACAATGTGAGTAAACACATGGAGTGTACTTTCAAGGGGGCACCAAGGGACATGGAGTAACAGCATCCTGGATGATTGTCTCTGGATAGACAAGCAACAGGAAAGTTGAACAGAGTATCAGGGAACTTAACAATAAGCAGTCAGCATGGAGGCAACACAACGTGTTATGAAACAGGGTGCTGAGGTAAGGAAGGAGTCATATTGTAGCATCATCTCAGCTTTAATGAGTCTGGTTCTATTTATCATGTATTTCCATGGAGCAAGAGTTTGCATTAAACATAGTGAGATTGAATCACTGATCCTGCCAACAAGCAGTGGACAGTAGGGGGAATCAAGGATTCACATGTTCAGTCATATTCAAAATCAGTGTCTGCATCCTGGTTATTCTAACAATGTTTGCAGAGTTTTTTTAAGAAAGTCTGTCACAGTTTTAGGCATGGAAAAGATTTCAATGCTTCCACAGTGTTCTATGTGGAGTCTGTTGGGGTAGTGCATCGCGTACAGGACTTCTGCTTTCTGAAGGTGCTTTTTGATAGGGTGAAATGCTTTTCTGGCTGCCAGTGTCGTCGCTTGGAAATCTGGTTAGAAAGTCACCCCATTGCCTTGGTAATTGATTTCATTCTTTTCACGTGACAGTTGGAGGACACTGTATCAATAGTTGAGCAATCTGGCAAATATAGGGCATGGGGGACCCCAGGGATCAGTCTTGATGCTAAGGATCTGGGTGCCTGCTTTACCACCAGCAATTGTGATAGATTTTTGGCCCCAAAGATGTCTTTTAGTAGATTTTCAACATACAACTAAATGTTGCTGGTGTTAGTCGATTCTAGGATGCCTGTTACTCATATCTTTTTACATCCGCAGAGCACCTCCAAGCCTTCGTTTTTGGCTTGTATTACTGACAAAACAGTTTCCATGTTCAGACATTTATCCTTTATCGTGTGCACCTCTCCTTCTGTTGTGGAAATGTATTGTTCCACTTTTGTGATTTGCGCCTTTTGTTTGTCCAGTTTGATGATTAGACTATCCATTTGTACATTCAGGTTAGTTTTTTCCTCATCAATTGATTGCAGGGTCTGTTGCATGGGTAGGAGAATGGCCGCAAGGGTTGAAGGCAGGGTGTCTGGAGTAGATAGTTCTGGGTCTGAGGAAGCAACATCTGGAATTCTGGTGGTCCGGTGGGCCTCAAACATGAGGTGTGATTGAGATGTGTCTGCTTTTCCCATTGAAGCGCAAGGGGCTGTATGCTATTTACGGGGGTCTCCTTGATCATCTTCACCAGTCACCCATGCTTCCCAGGCAGTGCCAGCACATCCCCACCAGATACAGTTCAATCTTCATGTATTCAGTACCATTTTGCAGCACCTGGTGAAGTGAACGCGTAGTACAAGGCTTGACAGTTGGTTGGCGAGTGTTCTGGAAGGAGGAGGGAGGTCAGAATTGTTATCCCCCATCAGCAGTTCTGGGGAAGCCACCGCACCTCCTAGGTGACCCAAATGTGATCCTCTTGCTGGGTGGGCGGAAGCCGGGCAACATCTATAGTTGTGTTGTGCTAGCCACCACCAGTACAAGTGATAATGTTAGTGCAGTCTTAATTATTGTGCCTCTCTCGTTGGTAATTTTGCATAGGCTGCACAGACATGTGGTAGTACAATTTCAATGGCTAGGCAGACTGGGGCCCCACGTCATCAAGCAATTGTTTCCAAGAGCACAGTTATTTGGTACAGCTGCAGTAGAGACACCAATAAGTACAGGCTTGCACATTCACCCTCCACGAGTAGGCCGTTACTCCCAGAAGGAGGAGTTGCCTTTTATTAAAATCCTGCTACCCATCTGCTTTGCATCCAAAACAACAGGGGGCTCCAGGCAGTACAGCAGCAGGAAAATTCAGTAGGCCTCTAGGGGCATCAAGGCTTTTGGGATGAGCAGCAGGATGACCCACCTGACACACCATGGTTAGTGCGGCTCACCTCTATGGTCCAGGCTCCTCAGCTGTCTCACGGGTACCGCTGTCCTCAGAGGCCTCCCAAACACCTCCAGATGCCAGGCACCTGCTGGTGTTTATCGGGTGCAGGATTGAAATGTGCCCCCAGAGCAGGCAGTGCGGTTGCCATAGGCATTCCCAGCCACAGCTGATCGCCGGCCAGCCGTGGGTGCCACAGCACAGTACTGCTCAGGTGCTGTGACAGCATAGGAGGCCGCCTTGTCCTCTTCACACCTCCCAGGCTCGTCTCCCGGCCTCACCGGCACCACAGGGCAGGCAGCAGTGGCAAGGCATAGTGGGGCCGGGCTTCCAAGATCTCCAACCATCAAGGGCACATGCGAGTCATTGCACCACTGCCATCTTTAATTTAGCCACCTCACAAGCGGCTCAATGGGTGCAGCCAATTCGTTGGGCAAATCTTGGTTGTAGGTGAAACTAGCCGCTACTAACATGTTCCATTTTTGTACCCTCCTCAAACTCTGCGCCAAAAGGTGTTGAAGATGGCATGATGCAAGTATGATGATCAGATTTTAGCTCTCAGCCTGCCGAGCTACACTACAGTGTGGCTATCTTGCCCAGGCACCTGGCCACAAAGCCTGAATGGGAGTATTTTTAGTGAATCTATTTTCATTTCGTCTTTGAAGGTTCCCAAAAATATTTTATTCAAACATGATTTACCCTACTACTTTTTAATTTAAATCAGTTTACTGTATACATAGAATGTGGTAGGAAGTGATGCACTGGCACATCGGAATCAAATACTTATATGTTTCTGTGAGCAATATAACACTTTCTGCTATCTTCAAAGATCAAGCGTCTATGCAATGGCAAAAGGTTGGATTTATACTGAGTTCACATCTATATTCTAGGATGGTGTTTAAATACTTTATTGAGTTACAACAGTAATATGTCTTATCAAAGTCCGCCTCTTATAATATCTAACATCCGAGAGTATCTAAGACAAATGGATCATAATTTTAAAATAGATTTTGATTCTCAGAAATGCCTCAATGTGCTCATGAACCAATCGGTGATTCCTCCTGTTAAACACCTTGATGCCTCACTGTTAATGCTGATAAGAGGTGACAGAGAAGTAAAAGCTGACAAGTAGTAATAGAATTTGAACTTAACAATAACCTCAGATGCTTTTCTTCAACCTATTAATGTAATTCATAAAGTGTTTCATACTGATAAATATAAAACGCAGTAGGGCCTATTAACAAAGGTAAATCTACACACGTAAATTTACTCTTCAGCTTTTGAGTAACCTTACTACTTTTGGCTATTCCCTATTCATTAATGTAAATGTAGACTTACATGTCCCCACCACTAAAATAGAGGGCGGAGTCAATAGAAATGTCTAATACTACCTTAAGTTACCACTAGCAGTGACTTTGTGACTGTATTTGACATTCCCTCAACCTCCCCGAAGACCTCCACAAATGAGGCAGAGCTCACTCTATGGTAAAGTATAGGGAGAAGTTTAAAAGTGTCTTAAACTTTTTAAAAATGAGTAAACAATTTTGATTTTATGCATTCATTTTGAAAGTAGAACTTCATTTTAGGGTGAAATTATAATTATTTTGAATATATTAAATTAAAAGTATGCATTTTTCTGGATATTCATTTTAAGAAAAAGGACAACCTAAAGTAAAAAAACTATTTTTATCATGTACTAAAAATGATTGAAATAAATATTAATGTTACATATTTTTAAATTTAAAAAAAAAAAACTATTTTAAAATACCATAATAAGTATGTTTTTTTTTAATAGGCAATTTAGTTAACATTATATAAAATGTATTTTTATTTTTAAATAGTTTAAATAATTTGATTTATATAACAATATTTTCTGCAGGGTTTTATATTCAGTACCTATGTCCATTATTTTCTGTGGGACTTACTCCAGATCTGAGCTGGAGTACTTTATGACTGTTTTGCGTGTGTTTTGTTTCTAGTAGCTATCAAAGGCAGTTTGCGAATAGCAGCGTGTTTTGCGTATGTTTTGTTTCTAGTAGCTATCAAAGGCAGTTTGCGAATAGCAGTGTGTTGACTCTGTGTGTGGGTGCATGTCCCTCCCTAGAGAGTACAAGAGAAATGGTAGCCGGTACCTTGTGTGGAAATCCAAGGTGGGGGAAGATGCGTCACAGAGTCTTCAAGGTGATAAAGCTTGATTGTGGTAAGTTGTCCACTTGGGCATTCATTGTTAACTTGGAGTCCATGGTAATTCCAAGGTTTTTAACTTCCTTGGATACTTGAGGTCTGAGATCATCAGGCCAGACACACAGTGGGTCATAATTTTTCCAGTCACCACATGTGAGTATTTTGGTTTTGGAAGCCTTTAGTTTGAGATGGCTCCAAGTCATCACCTAATCAACAGCTCTGAGGCAACTGAAGATTTGTGAGTTTTCAATGTCTTCGGGGCATTCCAATTGAAGTAATATTTGTGTGTCATTTGCATAGTTGATGCATGTGAGTGGATTCTTAGACGCTGAGCAGGAGACACTTGTCAGACATCAGAGACTGAACAGGGGTCGTTTTATGCAGCTCATTAAACTCATAATATTCTACAAATCCAGAGTCCTGTCTTCCCAAAATTGGTGACGAGGATGGGATGGTGAAGAGGACACTAAAAGGAAGAAGATTATTTGGAACTATTGAAGGTGAACTGGATTGCTGCCACTTTTGATGGCAAGTTCGACCCCTGTTCAGTTTCTGACATCTGGCAACTGTCTCCTGCTCGACTTCTAAAGATCCACAATCCACATTATAGAAGTGGAAGCATGTTAGTTGCCAGGTAACAGCATCACTGTCAGGGTTAAAACACAATATAGAATATAACACAGAACATAACAAGTGTGGCACTATATTCCCCGTGGGAACAACACCCACATATAATTTAAGTGAACAGAAGTACAAAATTGTCAACTGCGTCATCAGTGATGGTTGTGCAGTGGGTATGTTTATGTGTAGCATATGCCCCAGAGGAGGCCCATGATTTTATTTTTTTGCTTCTGAGTATGTTTATTACTTTGACTATAACTGCTCAATTGAGTTATAACAGTTTCTTGAAAAGTGTTGCCTTTCGTTATGATTTGATTCCTTCACTGCCTCTGTAGCACAGCAGTCTTCCTACTGCAGCAGTAACACCTACCTTGCTGCCATGGTTTGCTATGACGGTGGTTCTTATGTGCAGAGGTGCATGCGTGACTGTGCTCCACTTCCCTCCACAGCGGCAATAGCAATATAAAAACTATTAGTACACGGTGTTGAGGTGCAATCAACTTACGAACATACCGTGCACCTGTGCATTTTGTGCCTCACACGTTTCACCCTTTATATTGGCTTGCGCTTGATGCGGATTAGTGGGAGAGCCATTGAAGCATTAACTTTGTCCTCCTGGAGAATGATAAGTAAGTGCTTGAGCACAAAGGGAAACGAAAAACCTTAGGACTGGAACCACTTCCTGCTGGGGAAGAGGAGTGCGGAAGGAGGAGCAGGACGGTAAATCACGGTAGCAAACATTAGCATTGCTGGTATTTGTTTGAAGGTATTCAATGGCACTTGGTGCCATCAGTGGCACATATACATTGACGGGAACCGGCACCTGTACCAATCTAGACACTACAAAAGCAACTTAGTTCAGCCATCTGATTGTGCATTAGACACATGCCAATTAACTATAACAATAAAACATCGCTATAAGGAAAATAGCAATGTATGTGCCCTGCCTATACAAAAATAAGTAGTTTCATTCTTTTCAGCTAATGAAGCCCTGCTTTCATGTTTACAGGAAACATTAACGTGCACTGTCGCACAATGAGCTGTAAAGAGACAAACATAAGAACAGCTACCCCCTTATAATGCGTATTACAAAATACACCTCATGATCAACATTAGATTAGTGTATCTCATGCTATAAAATACTGCTTCAAACATCCAGTCACACACAGGGCCTCAATGGTTCTGAAACCAGCGTGTTGTTTTTGCTCGACTGGCGAAGATTCTTAATCAGATGGATATACTTGTGCTCAATAGTTAACTTTACCCGAGTTTAGGAGATGTATGTAAAGCAGATTTTTATCCTACAGTGATATTAATTTGATAGGATCCCTGATCTGTAAACCACCGGTTATCTTGGTCTCTCCTGATAAGAAAAAAAGTGCCAAGGATTTCCGGTTGGTGAGCACATTTGGGCAGAATCTTTCACACGTCACAAATTGCAGATGGGAGGCAGTGATCTCGAACACGCAGTCACATTGCCGTGACCGTCTGACACCTTCCATTTAGAAAAATAATACTTCCCTCACAGCACACACTCTCTGCTGCAGCCGGCTCCAAAAATTATGCCTAGGAGAGCTGTTCCTTGCAGACCAGAGTCTTAAATATTTCTTATGCTTCTTTTAAAAGATTCATACCGCTGCAGAACCTCCTGCAGCTAATGGCCTCCTTGAGCCAACTGAAAATGCAAGTTTCTTACAGAAATGAAAATAAAAAAAGGGACAATATGCATACATGTGTGAACAAAAACGCGCAGCTTAATCTTTCCCCATTGTCAGCAAAAAAAAACATTGCAATTCAAACACATTCTCCAATAATTAAAATATATTTTACTGCCATGCATTGTTCCTGATAGAAATAGAGGCATAAAAGACCACATTTCCGCCAGAATCTCAGTCTATGTTAATTCTTGCCATACGTGCTTTTAGCTGCAAATATGAACAAAAGGGATTTAAATGTTTACACGTGCACACAATTTATCCGTGCATTTTGAAATTACATTGCACACGGACTGTCTCTTTTTATATTAAAAACATAGATTTAATTGACTGCACAAATGCACATTGCCCAGTATGCACGGTCAATCTATCATGTACCCTTTGTTACTTCACTGCTTTACATTACAAAAGGCACAATTTGCTGCAGAAACGGAATTTGTCCAGTTCATGGGGAAATGCATTCTGCATGGCTGACTTGCCACGTTGGGTAATTTTAGTATTGCCTCTGCTGTCTTTTCACACGGTCCACAGATTTAACATGATTTTATCATTAGATATATTCCTTTCAAAATGTCATACTTCCACTGCTGCCGTTTGTGCTGGCAAGTTACAATAACCGCACACTGAGATTTATCAAGGGGTGATGTCAAAGCATTACATCATTTTAATAGCATATGCGCTTCTTCCCATCTCTGTCAGCATGAATAGAAACAGAGGACTCTCTATCACCGTCTGTAACACGCTATTCTTCTTAGCATATTGAAACAGGTCCAGAACACGTGAGGGGACTTCCACTCCATCCCTCTGTAGAAACTGAACGGGTATGCACACAAGCGTGCATATAAACAAAATATTCGAGTTGCTATCCAGTACGTGCACAGGCTCTAAAACACCCATGTTTCTATTCCCACCACACACAACCCACAAGGGCAATCCTGCATTAGCTTCCTCTATATCTCTTTCAACAACTGTAAAAAAATCACATCTGTCCATGGAGTGGCCCCAGATATTTTGACGTTTTTCAACCACAAGTTGTTTACCTTTCTTTGAGCCTACGCCCTGAAAAACGGGGTTCAGAACCCATGTGCTCTGATTTAAAACGGGGTTGCCTTCTCTCCTGTTGAATCCTTTGTTGACATGAGCATTGTTAGTGCTTCTGACCACATTTGGTTTCTTATCTTCAATTTATAAGGGAAGGCGTTAGAGGTTTGATGGACCTTTTGACTGCACTTAGAGGAAATCCCACCATAAGACTCTTTTCCAGTACCAATCAATAACAATAGCAATCAGTATTATCCAAGCTAACCTTCTGATTGGAATAGCATGTTTGGACTTCATGCAAAACAATTTAGTCAACACAAATTTAGAAAAACATCTAGCTATAGTACCTAGGAACAAAAGACAAAGTACATCAAGTGATAACATTTGGTTAATACCGCTCCTCGGTATGGATCAGAAAGCTGCGACTGTCTTCGTCAATTGGACATCTGTTAGGTCAGCATCAGCATCGGACCATGAAAGAGAATGGTTCAGAACACAGGACTCTAATCTACCCGAACCATTGGTAAAGCACAGTCTAAGAATCAGCATACAGCATCAAAAGTCTAAGCAATAAAGTTCAAGATAGAATTCTCTAAGTAAAAGAATCAAAGCAAGTACACCTCATCGGTGGAGAAGGAAAACAGGAATAAGCCTTAAGGATGACAAAATCAAAATGGCTCACTTCACTCTGTGTAGTCAGGCTAAGTTAAAATCCTCTAAAACTCTTCCCACTTTGCCCTTGGTCAAAGAATCATATGTTTACATTTTATCTAATGAAAGTAGAACTTCAGATCTAAGACCTAACTAAACTGTCTTTCACATGTCGATGATCGGCTCCTTTTCTCCTGTTCCCATTGCCGGACTCATTAGGTAACAATTTTGTATCTCTCTGTCCTTCAGTCAGTGCATCCATTGTTAGCCCCTGGGAACATCGTTTTCACACACACTAAACTCTACAATTTATCGAATGGCTAATATTGCATATTCTAGCAAGCAGTCCTCATGGTAAAGAAAACCATCTAAGAGTATTTGGTCAACACAGTGAAACAATACAAGTATTCATTCCTCTAATCAGTCATTTTATGTGAATTATTTAAACAGTGCAACTTAACATGAGGCTCTGCAACTAGGCCCACAACCTTGTTAACTTAAGGCCTACAATTAATAAAGCACATACATAATACGTAATCATTAATAAAGCATACTATGACATTAATCTAAATATGAGCACATCATATCACATTAATGAACAATTAATAAGGACACTTCATGATTACTAGCGGCCACTCAAGTAGGCACATTTTCAAAGTTGTGCATTATTCTTTATATTAAGTCAAATTCTATGCAAATTCAACATTCAGAATAAATTAATATTTATTAGTAAAAATTCACCGTTCGCAGCATGGCTTAATATTTCAGAGGTTGGGCTTTAAAATGTTGGTAACCTGTGCAGTCACTTGGGTAGTTGGGTTGTGGACCTGGGGAAATGCTTACCATTTTGCTCCTAGCTAACATTGTCTCTATGTGGTATTTCAGCTCCAGGACCTTATGGGGCTCGCTTGTCTTCACCCAGTGCTCTAAGTGGGTCGGATTCCTTCGGGTCTTGCACCCCGTGGTAATTAAAAGCTAATACTGAAACAGGTCCTTATCAGGCTCCATAATCATGGTTTTAACTTTACAGACAAAACACAGATTGATTACTGAATGAGGAATGTAAAACACAAGGGGATCCATGCCAACTCCTACTTACATTTCACAATTTACTTAGGGGCTGATTGAAGAGCCCATAGCAACACCTTGCACTACATTAGCATAGTTTTTTACGCTAATCTAGCCCAGGGAGGCCAAAATCGCCATACCAAATTTATGAAGTGGTGCAATGCATGCATTGCACCTCTCTGTAACCCAGGTATAATGTATGCAG